>NC_034597.1:69856522-69879768 GCF_900095145.1 Mus pahari
AAAAAAAAAAAAAAAAAAAAGATTAAGGCCACTGGATGCTTTCCTGATTTCAATTCCCAGTCCTGATTTCAATTCCCAGCAACCACATGGTGGCTCAGAACCATGTGTAATGGAATACGATGCTCTCTTCTGGTGTGTCTGCAGACAGTGACAGTGTACTCACATAAACGATATATAAAGAAAGGTTTAAAAAACAAAACAAAAAAGTGACAAGATTCTCTTTGGGAACAAAACACATTATAATGATGTTATCTGAGATACAATCATGCAAGAATATAAGGGGAGTTTAATAAGGGTTATTACTTTTACCAAACAATAAGTCACCGTAGGGTCTGGGAAGTGTGTGTGGCCCAGTGCCAGTATACCTACCAAGAATGCCCAAGGCTGTAGGTTTAATCTCAGCATAACAACAAGAAAACAAAAACAAGACAAACAAAACAACCCATAACTTATCCTAATCTTCATCTGAAACAAATCCATGTCTGGGGATGTAACTCAGCAGCACAGTGTGTACCTAACATGCACAGGCTGTGGGTTAGACCTCCAGTCCTGGAGGGAGGAGGAATCCAACAGTGAAGAACTGATGTGGAAATCAGCAAGCAGATAATTTAAAAAGAATGGTCCAGACACAGAGTCAACTGAAGACTCCTGGTGCTTTTTTACTGGAAGCAGTGCTTAGGTTAAAGGAAACTGAGAGTGATGGTGCATGCTGCCTAGTACTTGGGATGCACAGGTAGGAGGCTCAGGAGTTTAAGACCATCTTCAGTGACCAACGTGAAATCCTGTCTAAAAGACAGATATCCTGCCCACACCAACAAGGCCAATGCTGATGACAAGAGGAATGGGGTGCTAGAACTCTGGGGTGTGTCAACAAGTTACAAAGGCAACATTATTAAGCCATTTTCCATTGGGGTCTTACTTCTTCACAATATAAATTTCAGGTCAGGCATGATGGCACATGACTTTAGTCCAAGCATTTGGGAAGCAGAGGCAGGCAGAGTTCTGTGAGTTCAAGGCCAGCCTAGTCTACATAGTGAGATCCAGAATAGCCAGGGGCCATCAAAATGGAATCAATCAATCAATCTATCTTTCCTTCCTTCATTTCTCTATGAATGAAATTAATGAGTTTTCAACAAACACTTCTACAATTCTCCAGAAACATACCTATCTAATTTTTCCTCCCAAAATACTTTTATCTTCAGTTGAGTGTAATGGTCCATGCCTGTAATCCCAGAACTTGGGAATGTGCCTAACATCACATAGTGAGTTTGCAGCGAGTTTGAACTAACTAGTGAGACTCTCATTCATTATTAAATAAATGGCTTTTTGAAACATTCCCCTTCTTTTCCTTAAATACTAATTTAGAATACATTAAGCTGACAATTTTTCTTATTTAATGAAAGCAATATTCTGCTTAAACCCATAATTAAGAGTTCTTTTTATTAGAGACTAAAGAGCATCATTTCATGCTGAAAAATCTGGCTCAGACTGAGCAGGAAGGCCATCCCACGTTGGCCTCTGTTGTACCATGAGGTACTAATCACACAGCCAATAGTTGCACTGCTGCAGTCCTCCTTGGCTGCAGAAGACAACTTTTTATAGTGCCAGGGGTATTAATGGAGTCATGACTGGTCAGATTACTGAGAATAAGTGACTGCGGTTGTGTGACAACCTAATACTCACTAAGGGATCTTCCATATCTTGCCTCTTCCAAAGCTCAGGAAACCTCTATCAGGAAGAAGAGATGGAAAGATTGCAAGAGCCAGGAGATAGAGATGCTGTATCATGACTTTTTCTCTCTGGGTATAACATGGCTACCCTACCACTATCTTAGAGTAGAGAATGCCCCAAGACAGTCGTGGCAATGAAATAAACAACATGATACAATGATGATCAAGAATATGCTGATGGTCATGGAACTCTGATGCTTCCTAAGAGGAGGGCGAGGGACTCATGGGACCTGTTACACATGGAGTGCTAGCTATTATCCCATGGAGTTTCAGCTGCTCCTAACAGGTGAGCTTAGGAGATGCTCAAGAAAAAGGGAAAGGTTAACTGAACAGAGGCTCCCTGGTGCAGGGTCCCTAAGGTGGCGACCTATGATGGCCTGTGCCTCTGTGGCGATGCAGCTGTTTGGGGTCAGCTATGCTCCTGTAACTGACTCCTCATTCATGCTGTCTAGGTAAACCCACTAAGGTCACTGGTTCTCAAAAGCCAACACTAAAACCATCTGACCATCTTACCCAATGCACAAGATCTATAGCCAAGCTTCACGATGTGCCTTAGGGACACGATGCCCAGCTTGCTGAAGCCTACAGAGCATTAGGAGATGGGGCCTGGCTGGTGGAGGGACATCAATAGGGCAGTCCCTCTAAGTTTTTAATCTACGTTCTGGCTTTGGCCTGCTCTCTCTGCTTCTGGTCCATAACGTGTGCATTAGTGTCCATTTAGAGCACGCAGCACTGTGCAGTAGTGGTGGGTTGAGACCTCTGAGCCTGAGACCCATGGCTGGCAGTCTGTTCTGTAGGCTGTTTTGTTGGGCATTTTGTCATGAGAAAAGTAACCAACACAATCTGTCACAGAAGAAAGCTCATAAAAACTGCCTGCTCTAGAGCCTAAACTCAACAACACAGAGATGTTAAAAAACACCCTTACCCAAACTCTCAATAAACTGCCTGTTTGAGGTAAAGTCAATTATTTGTCTACAAAAGCAACTGCTTCATTATGCAACCAATCATATAAGTAGATACAACTCAGTTTTGGCCATTTTGAAAATATAAAGTGCAAGTTTGTTTACTTTTTGTTTTTTATTGAATAGTGCCTATAACTTAATGAGCATCTAGAGGCTCGGACTAGGTAACTGTCAAGGTGATATGGTTGATCTGAATAAAAGTATAAAACAACAACAAAAAAAACCCAACCAAACAAACAAACAAAAAACACCTGAAGCATTAAAACCAAAGCAAGAGGCTAGCAAGATGACTCAGTGCACAAAGGCACCCGCCACTGAGCTTCCTGACCGAGTTTGATCCTTGGATCTCACATGGTGGGAAGAGAGAACTGACTCTTCTATGCCGTCCTCTGAACTCCACATACTCATCAACACAAACACAGAGAAAGAAAGAAACGAGTGAGTGAATGTAAAGAGTAAAACAAGCCAGCATGACTCGTGCTTTTAATTTTTAAATTCAGTACTCAGAAGGCCTAGGCAGAAGGCTTACCAGTTCAAACCACCCCAGGATATACTAGGTTTTACCTCAACAACATCACCACTACCAGCACCAAAGTACTTAAAAGTCCACATTCTTAATAGGACTATGATACATCCTAAGAGCACTGGACTATTCTGAGTGCAGAGCTCCCATGTGGAAGCGTAAAAGGGCACTGAGCACGGGCTGTAAAGTGCGCCCACTGATGTACCTGACGGTAGGCCAAGCCTTTTCAGATCCTCTTGGTATGCCTTCAGGGCGGCTGCCTCCATGGCAGCAAACTCCTTGGATGCCTTTTCTTCTTCCTTTGCCTTATCCAAGCTTTTCTGTTTAATCTGGGTAAGACACAGGAGAAGGCAGGAGTGAGAGCAGAGACCACCACTGCCCAGAAAGAGAACAAAGAGCCAATGGGGATTACCTCACTGATCCTCCTGGCCACATTTTCCTTGTGATTCTTTCCTCTTTCATGAAACTCAACACTCTGGAAAATGAGAAAGGGAAACAATTATTAAATTGTAAGCACAGGGATGAAATATAAAATCATAATGGCAAAAAATAGAAAATGACTAGTTTAATATAAACTGACCTCGGATCAAATGATGCTGGTGGTCTAAGCAGATTGTTGTGCTCTCCCACCAGGTGTTCTCTGGTTCTTAAAATAGGCCAGGATGACTACAGCAGCGGGAGGAAATAGACAGTACTCTCCTGACTAACCAGTGAACGCGGCTTAGTGTAAAAGGGACTTGAGACATGAAGCCTTTCAAAAAGAAAGCTGTCACAGCTGGGCAGTGGCATATACCTGTAACCCCAGCACTGTGAAGACTGTTCAAGTTCCAGGCCACCTGAAGCTATTTGCTTAAGTGTCTCAAAATAAAAACATAACAAAAATGCCCTATCTCCCCAAACCAAAACAATCACCAAACAAATAAAAGCCACAGCAGCAACAACAGCAACAACAACAACCACCACCACCCACTACCTTTCAACATCAAATGTCAAAACTGGCTAACCCTCTAAAATTTCATTGCTCTGTTTTTCTAAGAGAAATAAAAAATTATCCTTAAAGACTTGGCATTAGCTGGGCAGTGGTGGAGCGTTGTTTTAATCTTTTAAGCACTCAGGAAGCAGAGGCAGGTAGATCTCTGAGTTAAGAGGCCAGCTTAGTCTACAGAGGTAGTTCCAGGATGGCCAGGGCTACACAGAGAAACCCTGTCTCAAAAAGCCAAAGCGGGTAAAAGACTTTTTTTTTTTTTAAATATTAAGAAAAATAGCTACCTAAAAATTCCTTGTTTGGGCAGGTAAGATGGCTTAGTGGGTGAAGGTGCGAACCACCAAACCTGGCCACCAGACTCAACCCCGGGACCCACAGATAGAGGAGCAGACTTGCCGGGCAGGCGTGGTGGCGCACACCTTAAATCCCAGCACTCGGGAGGCAGAGGCAGGGGGATTTCTGAGTTCGAGGCCAGCCTGGTCTACAGAGTGAGTTCCAGGACAGCCAGGGCTACCCTGTCTCGAAAAGCCAAAAAAAAAAAAAAAAAAAAGAAGAGCAGACTCCTGAGGTTGTCCTCTGCTGTTCGCATACCAGGGAACACCCACAACAATAACAACAACACACGCACAATTTAAAAAGTTCCTCACATTGTCGAAAATGATGTAATAAAACAAAGTGATTGTTTGTAGCAACAATCTTGTAGTCTATCTAGTGGGGACTGGGTAAGTGAACTGCAGACGCTCCCACGGGCTTTTATTGAACAGAAAGGGAGTGCACAGTTCCCTATGTACCGACATGGGAGACACCTTCAGGATACACTGTTCAGTTAAAAAAAAGCCCTGTAACCTTATGAACAAGATGGAATAAAATACATGCACACAGAAACATGAAAGGATAGACCTGGGGAAGGGGGAGGTGACTTCTGAAGAGTGACAGTAGTTAGATGGCTGGGGACAGGGAGGGCTGACTGAGCACTGGGGCCTACATAAATAACCTGAAATTCTCACCAAGTATACATGTCTGGTGGATAGAAATAAAAAATTCCCTAAAAGTCCTGTCAATCAAACCCGGTATGACGTATTAACGGAGCTATTCTAGTATACTCCTCAGAGTACCTCTTTAAAGCTGGAGTTCGTAAGGCAAACAGTTGTCTCTATTGTTCCTTACCCAGTTACTTACAGCTGATTATACCACACAAAGAATACTGTATTAAAGCACCATTCAAAATTAAATACTGTTTTCACTAATAGCTAAATTACTAGATATATAGGGAGATGCATGCAGACCTCTAGAAAGATAATTTATTTTCATAACTCATTAAAATTATATTATTGCATAGGTACCTCCTAGGATATTTTTTTCAATTTATGTGGTTTTAAAATCTCATGGCAGTTTTGGTAGGGATTAGCCTAAGTCAAATAAAATATGCACCATCTTTAGCACCTACTAGCAAAGCCAAAGGGAAGAGCAAAACTCCTCTCAAAGCCAAAGATGATTTAGTAATGTGTAATGACAGACTGTAGCACAAAATACGGCATCATTCCGTGGTGTACAATAGTTCTGCCAAGTAACAAGGTTATGTATATGCACGACACTATAGGGTTTGTTTTTTCAAGACAGGAGCTCTCTGCGTAGATCTGGCTGTCCTTGAACTCACTCTGTAGAACAAGCGGCCCTTGAGCTCAGAGATCTGCTTAATAGCCTCCAGATGCTGGGATTAAAGGTGGGAGCCGTCTCTACCCTTGCTGATCCTGTAGTTTTTCAAAACGTATTTTGTGGGTCTACGCCCCTGTGAGTGTGTAAGGACATGATGGAGGTCAGGAGAGGCTGTTGGACACCCTGAAACTGGAGTTACAGGTAGTATAGAACTGCCATGTGGGTACTGAGAACTGAACCCAAACCCTCTGCAAGAGCTGGAGTTGTTCCTGATTGTGAAACCATCTCTACAGTCCCCACAGCTCACTGCTTTTGATACAGTAGCTTGTCTGATTGTGGCATGTCTGAGATAAGAAAGCCAGCTGACTTTTTATTTTATGCCTTAAAAGTTGGATCTAGGAGCTGGTCGGTGGCGCACACCTTTATTGCCAGCACTTGGGAAGTAAAGCCAAGTAGATCTCTGTGAGTTGCAGGCTAGCCTGGTCTACAGAGTGAGTTGCTGTCTGGAAACCCTGTCTTGAAAAATCACACCCCCTCCCTGCAAAAATAGTGGTATCAAGGTTTTCAGCATAAGGTACATTACAGTTGCTATCTTTGTATTTCATGAGGGAATAATGTCATTCTCCTTTCTGTGGAGAACAGGAAAAACCACAATATTCTTTTTTAAGGGGCAGGTATTCCATAAACAAGATTACCCCACTCACTCACTGTCCATTTCCTCAAAGGCCCCAGAAATAATTTGGCCTTAAAATCAAAGTCAGATTGATGAAAAGAAGGCCGTAGCTTTCGTAAGGGGAATCAAACAAAAGAAACCTTTTTAGGTTTTGAAGAATAAAGAGCACTATACATGAAAGTGGCTTATACACACTACTTAAGTGAAAAAGCAACACATCACATGAACATTTTAATAAAAATTTCATACAGGCCTATTGTCTGCTATCCAGCACTTGCAGTAATCACAGAATTTCTTTGGTTGTGACTTCCAGTAGTCGGCCCTGAAAAAATAAAAACAACTCTAAGCTTATCCAAAAATTGAAAGGAATTTTTGCAATTGTTAAAAATGGGATACAAGGTTGTTGGCGGACTTCTGCCTTAGCAAAGCCGTTGTATTATTTATGTAAAGCTAAAGTCCATGGAAAACACACTGCACCGAGATGAAGAAATACGAGTCTCAAAGAAAAGTATTTCCCTTTCCCGTGCCCTTCTAGCTAATTCATTCGTTCTGGGAACTCGAGGCTGGGAAAAGCCCCTGGACGTCTGCGGCCGCAGCTCCACCCGGGCCCCGGGAGCCGGCGGGCGGGGGCGGCACCCGAGTCCCCGGCTCCAGCCAAGAGGGCGGCCGCGTCTCCCGGAGAACCGGCCCGGCAGGTCGGGCGACCCCGGGGCGAGCGGAGGGGCGGGAGGAGGCGGCCGCTCGCGGGCAAGTCCAACCCGACCCGACCGGACGCGACCCGACTCACATGACGGCGGCGGCTCCGCGGACAGCCCGCGACCCCGCTCACTGATGTCCGCCGGCGGCGAAAGCTGGGACCTCTCGGCCTCGGCGTCCCCCTCCGCCCGGCGTTTCCGCGGGTGGACTACGGCGGCCGCGAGGGCCCAATCCGCGCGCTCGGTGTCGCCGCCTCTTCCCCTCCCCCACGGGGCGGTACTCGCGGCGCCGGAGAGGTGGGGTCGGTATAAAGGGGTTGAGGTCACCCAGAAGGGACGAAAGCGCGACGGGACCGGAGCTGCGGGCCCCGAGCGCCCGACCCAGGCTCCATCCCGCGGTCCTCACGCCTCCCGGGATCCGGAACCTCCACTCCCGAGCTGGCTCGCGGACCGCCTCCCCCCCCCTCCCAGCCCCGGCCGCTGTTCCCACAGACGGCGCCGCCCTCGGCTTTGCCCGCCCGCTCGCCCGCTCGCTCTGTGATCGGGGAGCAGCCCGGGACCTGACGGCTGAGAAAGAAAGGCGCAGCCGCCCTTTCGTCCCGGGAGCGCACGGGGCGCGGGGCTTCGCCTCAGAACTTTCCAGGGGCGCGTCGGCCCCGCTCCTCCCCCCCGCCACGCCCGCGCGCTCCGCCGGGCTCGTGCCCGCGCGTGGGGCAGCGGCCGCGGGGGCGGCTTCGGCGGCGGCGGCGGCGGCGCGACTGCCGAGTGGCTGAGCGGTAGCGGCGCTGACGCTAGTCAGGTGGGTCACGGCAGTGCTCGTAGCAGCACTTCCCATATGGTCTAGCGGTTAGGATTCCTGGTTTTCACCCAGGCGGCCCGGGTTCGACTCCCGGTATGGGAACGGTGATACATTTTTTTTTTTTTGCTCTGGTTGAGTTTGCTTGCTCGTGGCTCTGGCTGACTTCTGCGTCTGTGTTGGGGTGAGTTTGGGAGCAGGCGGTGGAGCTGCCCCCGTGGCTGGGAGCTTGGCTCGCGGAGGCCGGGGGAGCGCGGCGGGTGCGCTCGGGCCCGCTGCGAGAGGAGTTTCGCTTTCCCCGCGGCTGCACCCCGCCCTCAGCCCGTACTTTTCCAGGCGCTCGGGAGGTGATGATTAACTCGGGCCTCGCCTTATCTCCCCCCCACCCGGGTGCCCCCTCGGCCCACACCCTGCTCCGCCGCCCCCTTCCGACTCGGCGGGCCGGGGCGTGCCCGGCGCGCTCCAGTGACTGTCAACAGCGGCTGGAGACCACCCCACGGCTCGCCAGCCCCCGCTGCTCCCTATCGCCGGACCCCCGCCGATCCCTATCGCCGGCCCGGCTCCGGGACCCCCTCTGCGTGCACCCGAGCCCGGTCCACCGCTCCCCCCACCCCCCAAGCAACCCTCGCCTCAAGACAAGGCTTTTGCAGAATGTCTCTTATTTTCCTTCTAACTCCCCTGTCCTCTTCAAACACACGACAAACTGCGGAGAAGAAAAATACCACTGGGATGAGATGTCTTGAAAGAACAGAACCGGCTTTCCGGGAGGCTGTTTGGAGCGTCACTGATTTAAAAAAATAAAAAAAAAAAAAAAAAAAAATCATGGGATGGAGGTGGAGCTTGGAAGACAGAAAATTAGCCGGGAGACTGGGGAGGGGATGTTACAACAAAGTTGCACTGTACTTTTAAATATAGAAGCCCTGTGTTTATTACAAAGAAGCGGCCCAGCTGTGTCAGCAGCCTGAGCGCCGTAAACGAAACAAAAGCGTTATCATAAATGCGAGTTGAAATTAGAAAATTGGGGCAGCTGTAATGTTTAGTCTATTGGGCCTTTGGGCACAAATAAGGAAAAACTGACTCCCGCGGATGAGTTTCTGGTCAGAACCATTACTGAGCAGAAGTTTTGGTTGTTTGTTCCCAACAATATTTTATAGCCTCAAGCTGAGTTTGAAAATAGCTGCTAATGTGATCTGTGCGATTAGGGATTAATGAGCCTTTCTTTGTAAAAATTAAACCGAGAAAACTCCGTTAGCAAATATTTAAAACACGAGTCTTTATGCATGTCAGGTACCCCACCCCCATCCCCAGATGTTTTGAGGTTCCTGGTATTCAGCAGGCGCTTTAGGTAGGTGGGTAGTGCCAGATAGAATCCCTTCGGGCTCCAGTCATTAGCTATGGGATCTGGCGGAGGCCTTTGACCTGAGTGTAGTGGTTGTCTCCTAGCTTTAGAGCCGTAAGCATGTCATCATTATATTATTAAGATGGTTTCTCCGTGTGGCTCGAGATAGCTTAGAACTCTCTAGGAGCTGCTGAGGATTGTGGGCCTCCTGCTTCTGCCTCTCAGCAGGGGGCCTGAGGGTAAGGTGAATCTGTTCAGACCTCTGCTCACGGACCCAAGGGTAGCCTCAAAGTCGCTGTGGTGATGACGATAACCTTTGCTCTTGCTCCTACCTCTTCAGTGCTCAGATCACAGGCTTATGGCACCAGACTAGATTTTTTTTAAAAAGTTAGTTAAAGCAGGGCATGGTGGTGCACGCCTTTGATTTCTGAGTTCAAGGCCAGCCTGGTCTACAAAGTGAGCTTCAGGACAGACAGCCAGGGCTGTACAGAGAAACCCTGCCTCGAAAAAAGTTAGTTAAAATTTCGTATGTGTATGAACGTTTGCCTTCCTGTGTACCACGTGTGAGCCCAGGGAGGTCAGAACAGTGTCAGATCCTAGAATTGGTGCTATGGATGGTTGTGAGCCTCCATGTTTGGGTGCTGGGGAAATCAACCCTTCATCTCCGAAGGAGCGACAAATGCTCCAAACCTCTCTAGCAGCCGCCTAGATTCTCATGACAGCACATTCTCCAGAGTTTACATAGGTTAGAACCAGGCATTAAAGGCTTGTTCCAGATTTGGAAGAAAAGACTCTTATCCCTGCTTTGTTTAATTTTTGCAAGTATTTGACTGGTGCTAAATAAAGCCTGTGTTATCATAGATAGAACAGTAAGTGATCGCAGGTAGGCATTCTGCAGGTTTGGGGTAGTTTAGGACAGTGGTAGGGTGAGAACATTCCTCCCCAAGATGCCCTCTGTCTAGCTCTGGGCCCAGTGGGGAACAGGCAGGCAGGGTCCGAGTTACACACGGAATTGTTCCTAGAGGTGGGGTGGAGATTTGGCTCAGGGAAGGGCAAGAATAGAGAGTGTTTGCCTGCACCTTGAAGAACTGGTTGGATTTCTCCCAGTGGGGAATGTAAATCATAAAACCTGAGGTGGATGGGACTGGGACCCGGAGACTAGCAGGGTCAGTCAGTGCCTGGGGGGAGCTGGTGGCAGAGCAAGAAGAGAGGCAGGAATTTCAAACTTTGCAAGTTTGAGGAGGTTACACATTCTTTTAATCAAGGATTGACCTTTTCTATCAGGAGAGCTCTGCAAACATTTTTGAATCTTTGTTCTGTGTTGTTATTGTTACTGTGAGACTGATTCTTACTATCATAGCCCAGGTTAGCAGATGTGTTCTGCCACACCCAGCTTCTTCTCTGAAAAGCTTGAGTGTGACTGTGGTGTGTGAAACAATAAATCTTACTTCAGAAGACTCAGACAATAGAGGAAAACGCAGACTATTGCGTGCCCGTAGCTTTTATGTTTAGGTGTTGAATATTTTCAAATCAATAGAATGGAAAAGCAATTAGTTAGACTTTATAAGGATGAAGTCTGGGTTCAAATTATGGGAGTGAATTGTGGGTGTCCTTTGCAAGACCTTGATTCCTGAATAGCTGGGGAAATATATTCGATAAATATCTGAAGATTCTTTCGTTAGGTTGCTGGTGGCTAAGATGCTCTCTCTAGACCACGAATAGCTAGCTGTACCAACTGAGTGCTAATTCACCCAGGCCATGTGGTGACCGTTGCTCCTGTCAGGTGCAGCCAGGAGAGGTGTGAAAGTTCAGTGGAAACGGAGGAGTGGGGAGACCAGGTGAGTTAGGCCAAATCCAGAGACCTTCCCGCTGCCCAAAGGCCTCTGCTTCCCCATTTCAACTGCCTGTCTGCCCCTCACTGCCCCTTAGCCACCATTAGCCTTCTGGCTGACTCTTGAGTGTGCCTCGGGGTTTTATTAACACTTGTTTTCTGCCTCCACCTCCCCTCATCTCAGGCCTGCCTGCCTTTCTCAGAAAGGCCTTTCTGGACACATTAGCCAGTCTCTCTCTTTTTAGTTACTTTCTGGTTAATTTACCTTGCTTGTTCATTCATATTTTCTTTCCTTGCTTGCTTTTGGCTGCAATTAACCTGTTCACCTTTTTTTTATATTAAAAAGAATATTCTCCTTTGTCCCTTGCATAACCCCTCCCTTCTTCCCTCCATCCCTCTGTTGAGAAGCTAACTTGTAGGGCTCAGATTTCTCTCTCTACCACTCGAACCCCTGGGATCCGACTCCAGGTGTCAGCCTTGGCACTGGTACTTTTGCCTGCTGAGCCATTTCTCTGGCCCTTTTCCAAATTTTAAAAAAGATTCCTTTATGTGTATGAGCATCTTGCCACAGGGATGCATGGGTACCAAGAGGGTGCTTGGTGCCACAGAGGTCAGAGGAGGTTGTTGAATTCCTTAGGACTGGAGTCAGGATGGGTATGAGTCACCACTGGGAGCTAAGAACTGAACCTGGGGCTGGGTGTGGTGGTGGCGCACGCCTTTAATCCCAGCACTCGGGAGGCAGAGGCAGGCAGATTTCTGAGTTCGAGGCCAGCCTGGTCTACAGAGTGAGTTCCAGGACAGCCAGGGCTACACAGAGAAGCCTGTCTCCAAACAAAACAAAACAAAAAACAAAAGAACTGAACCTGGGTCCCTTTAAGAACAGCAAATGCTCTTAACCACTGAAGCATCCCTGCATGCCTCTGCCCCCCCACTTTCTTTTCCTTCCATCTGGGTAGTATGAGGATAAGGACACTGTGTAGTGAGGTCAGTCCTGCTCAGTTTATACCACAGAGAAGTTGGAACTGCACTCACTGTTGGTGCAAATGTGTAATGGTACAGTCAATTGGAAAAATTTGGCAGTTCCTTAAAATAGTAAACAGAATTACCACATGTTCCTCAGAAGTGAAAACATATGCCTCAGTTACAACCTGATGTAAATGTTTACAGCGCTTTCCCTCCTAAGCACAAGCTGGAAAAGGCCCAAGGGTGGGCCAGAGTCTACTGTGTGTCTGTGTAGCAGGACACTAGCTGGATACAAGACAGGCATAGCGATCCATACCACAGCATCAGCTCTTGCGTTTCCAGCATCTTATGCTTAGCGAGAGAAACCGGGTGATAAAAGACTACATTGTTCAGCCCTGTGTGGTGTGGTGACACATGCCTTTAATCCTAGCACTTTGGAGTTAGACGAAGGAGGGTCTCTGAGTTCTAGGCCATTTGGTCTGTATAGAGAATTATAGGACAGTCAAATTCTGTCTCAAAACAGCAGTTTTTGTTTTTTATTCCATTTATATAAAATGCCCAGAGCAGGGCATTTTTATAAAGAAAGCTTGCTTTGAAGTAGAGAAGAGATGGAGGGTACCTGCTAAGGTAGCTATGTTTAGGTGCCTGAGAGACTATAAAATTAGATTTTAGTTGGGTATACAACTGTGTAAATATACAGAAAAGCATGGCATGGTATACTTTCTTTCTTTCTTTTTTTAACTTATTTATTATATGTAAGTACATTGTAGTTTCTCCAGAAACCCCAGAAGAGGGTGTCAGATCTCATTACGGATAGTTGTGAGCCACCATGCTGGGATTTGAACTCAGGACCTTCGGAAGATCAGTCGGTGCTCTTAACCGCTGAGCCATCTCTCCAGCCCCATATACTTTATTTCTTAAGTTGTGTTACATGTTTGCAAAAACTATGAAATAGGATTGAAGTAAAAGAAGCCTATGGAATGTTTTATCTCTGAATATGCTTGCCATTTAGATATATTACCTATCTTAAAGTAATGGGGGAATGTTTGAAGAGTAAAGGTATGAATCCTAGATTGTTCTAACAGTGCAGCACATACTCACAAGTCCACAGGTACAGTGTACAGTGTGAGAAATGCCCACACGAAACCCAAGCACTTAAAGCTCTCTGCTTTCACATCTGGGGCTGTGTGAGCAATGGCGCAGGCCCCTTGTGGGGAGCAGCCTTTGAGAAGGGCACTGAAGATAGCCAGGCTCTCATGCTTCAGACCCGGTGGGAGACAAGGCTTTCAGAGGAAGCAGGCAGGAGCAGAGGCACCTTAACAGCTGTAGCACATGCCGGCGGCTGAAGAGTGGGAGAGGAGGAGAGGAGAGGGAAACGAGGTTGCAACAAGAGAATAGGGTCTGTGGGACTATGTCGGAGCTCTGGCAAGCTCTGCTGCTTCTTCCCGGCCCTCCCTGGCCTCTAGGGTTTTTCTAGTAGCTCATCCTTGTACCTGTGGAATGTGGGTTTTGCACTGGCCCTGTCCTGTCAGCGGTGTGACTCTGGGCTGGGGACTTTGACTTTTTCCTTTCTGTCACCAGACGTGGAACATCTGCGGATGGTCAGGTGGTCGGGAAGCATCTGAGTGTCCGAGGCTGGGTTACAAAGTCTGTTGAGAATAGTTCATGCTGGGAATCTGCTTGATTCTTGGCAACTTGGAGAAGTTCTGGAATTTGGAGCTAAAGAAGTTTGTCTAGCTAGGAAAGTGGATTTCTGGTAATGTGAGCTAATGAGGTTAATTTGATAGCACTGTGCAGGGTCAGCTGGAGAGCCTGCCTGTGGTTTCCTTCCACACCTTGCCTTGCCAATTTCTACTGTCACTTTCCCTGGACCAAAGTCAGTGCTGTGAAGAGCCAGCTTCCCTGCTTACTTCTGGGCTCTCCCATCTTGTGGCTGCAGCACCACAGAAAGATCAGGTTCACTGGCTTGCCTGCAGGAAATCTTTGAGACGGCAGAAAGTAAATACCATTCAGGGCAATGGGGAAGTGAAATGCTGGTTCGGGTTTTGGACAGACAGGCAGGTTTCACTCATACTGTGGATCACGTTGTTTTTGCACATTGTGAGGTGGGTTGCTTTTTGCACACTTCACAGTTGCTCCAGGCAGGAGCCAAGACTCTTGACACTGCCACCCTGTGGACATGTGATTCAGCACTTCAGGAATTAAAGGGAAACCTTGAAATTAGCAGGGTTAGAACTGGTCTTGGCTCTTCTACCTTGGTGTGCCTATTAGATAGCAAGCTTAAAGCTTATCTTCTGAGGTTTCTCCGTAAAGAGAACGAAAATACAGTATCTTTAAAAAGCTCTGAAGGCCAGGCGTGGTGCCATAGGCCTTTAACCTTAGCACTCAAAAGGCAGGGCCAGGTGGATTTCTGAGTGAGGCCAGTCTGGTGTCCACAGCCACCCAAAGCAACACTGAGAGACCCTGACTTGACATAACAAAGACAAAACCCTAGAAATTCAAGCATGCTGTTCAGATAGTAAATTTCTTTGCCCCCCAAAACTTAGTGAGTTTTTTTTTTTTAAATTTTATTGGGTATACCTGTTGTTTTTGTATTTGAGACTGACAGGTTCTGTCTAGCGCAGGCCGGCTGGGAGCGGCTGTCCTTGGGTTTGAAGCTGCTCTTCTGCCTTCTCTCCTGATAGGAGGCTGTAGGAATAGGAGGCTGTAGGAAAGAACTCCATTTTGCTCACACTTTGTTTCTTTAAAGGTCAGTGTGGTATTCGAGGTTGTTGTATTTTAATAGTGTTGTTTTGTTTTGTTTTGTTTTTAACTTGTACTGATTTTCTTTTCTTGTTTTGAGATAGGGTCTCACTCTGTAGTTCAGATCCTGATTTTGTTCAAGTACTACTTTATAATATATATGGAATTGCCTTCCGGACCCCCTCCCCCCTAAATGAATGTGGCTTCTTAAAATTTTTTGTTACATGGGTAAAAATTCTTCCAAATTCTTGTTGGATGTCCTTAATGGTACTTACATATGGAGTGAATGTTATATGTTGTTTATTTAAAATAACAGTCTGCTTTAAAATTAAAGCGCGGTGAACTGACTTAAAATGAAATGGGGAGTGGGAAGGACTCACTTGCCTTCTGTAGCTCAGGAAATGGCCCAGGCCTGGAGTGTACAAAATAACTTTCCCAGTGGATGAGTTGTTTACAGCCCATGATGTCGTAAATGGTGTACACGCTTGAATTCCCAGAGGTGTCGGCCTGGGTGGGGTGGAGGCACTTAGTGTTGAGATTGTGTAAAGGCTAAGTGGGCTGGAGTGACGGTCCAGGCCAGGGAGCCTTAAGTGTTCTGAAATCCACATCGAGGAAGCTAGCTGACGTTTTCCTTGAATCCTCACCGTAGGGACATGACCTTTGTTACTGGGGTAACTGCAAATCTAAGTGTTAATGATTTTTGATACTTAAATATTTTTGAGTTGTTTTCTCTAAAGTGTGGCACAGTGAACATGGTAACAGACTTTAAATGCTTCGCTTAATTTAACTTTACCAAGGCAAATGTGTAGGATTGTGGGTAACATTTCACAGTTACTTCTTGCTAGATGTATGGTTTATATTTTACAATCAATAAATAGCTTTTGCTTTCAAGTGAGGTAAACAGTCTTTAAAATGTACAAATTTAAGTGAGTGAAGCATCTGGGTGCTTGTGACAACAGGTGAATCATGTGAGCTGTGCTGGAGGTCACCGTGGACAACAGACAGGCCTGTACAGTTAGACCCTTTGCTGCCGTCCAGAAGACAGAAGCCAGAAGGCAGAAGCCAGTGCTTACAGGGGTCTAACGGGCATAATGTCATACCTAGTTTAAATAATTATCTTGAGGGGTGCAGGAAGCATGTGCAGATCGGAGGACAGTTACGGAGTTGGCACCTTTTCCTGTGAGTGCCAAGGGTCAATAATATTAGAGATAAGTTTATGTCTCCTGCCCTTCTTTAGTGACTTTTGCTACTATTCTTTTAAAAATTGTAAGTGCCCCATGCACGAGTGTTCAGTTGCTGTTGACCTCCACACCAGGCTGCTCTTGGTGTCTGCTTTTGACCACACGGCGCTTGTTATAGTAGTGAACCCTTTACTTTTATACCTGACTTTTTCATCCATGCAAAGAATGAAAGGCTTTTCCCTTTGAAAAGTAATTCTAGCATAAATGGATTGGAATTTTTTGTAAGGCAGTAACTATTTAATAAAGCTTGTATATGAATTTTAATGTTTTTGAATATAAACTACTCTCTACTAAGGAAACAACATTTATTTATTTATGTATATGAGTACACTGTCACTGTCTTCAGATACACCAGAAGAGGCCATTGGATCCTATTACAGATGGTTGCTGGGAGTTGAACTCAGGACCTCTGGAAGAGTGTGCAGGCAGTGCTCTTAACCCCTGAGCCATCTCACCAGCCCGAAACACCTTTTATTCTAATTTCATTTTTTTTTTGTGAATGTGTGTGTTCTCGTGCATGCCACAGTGTGTATGTGTGGGTCAGAGGACAACTTTTGGAAGTCAGTTTTCTCTTTCATACTCACGTCCCGAGGCTTGGTGACAAGTACCCCATAAGTCCCTGACATCTCACAGGACCTTGAGTAAATTATCTGCAATTTAAAATGTCTTTGCTCTCTTGGTTCCTCAGATACTTTTTATCTGAGTGACTTTTGAATTTAAAAAGTCTTTTAAAATTGTCTTAAATTTTTATTTATAGTTTAATCTTTTGTTTAAAAAAATCTCTTCAGGATTTGCAATCTGGAGGCCAGGAAAATTTTAATAACAGGATATGTTCATTTATTGTTCTGTGAAGCTATTTGGATTCTATTTCTGGATTTAATCAAAGATTTTTTTTTTACCTTTCAAGGCTACAGTGGTTTTTTTTTTTTTTTTTTTTTTCTTGTCAGCTTTCCCAACATTTGTTTATCACTGCTACCTCTGTGCCAAGGGGTCCAGCTCGCTCTGCTGATTGGGAAGGATGGCCTTGGTTTGTAGTTACCAGAGCTGAGGTGGATGGGAAGGGTCTGATAGGAAGGTCCTCACCACAGACTAAGCTCTGGTTGATGGGGAAGGGCCCTTCTGTGGAGGGTGCTGGGTGAGGCAGAATCCTGCCTTAATTGAGAACTCCTGGGTTCCCCTTTACAATTCATATAAACCATGAGTTTATTATCCTTTAAAATTCCTCACTGATACACTATTTCTTTGTATTATCAATACCTACTAGAAATGTTTTTAGTTTATCAAGCACATTTTAAAGTGTTTAACCATAAAGTTATAGAGAAAAGGCACATTAAGTTTATATAAAAGGTAATTTACCAATGCTCACCTTCCAAGATGGCTACTATAAGACAGAAAATAGCAGCTGTCGACATGGAGAAATTGCAAGCCTTATGTATTGTTGCTAAGAATGCAAAATGATTCCCTCCAAAGTGGATTATCTTATAAAGGTATTTGTATTTCTGTATTTATGGCAACACTAGTGTAATTAATCCAACTATCAATTCATGAGTGATAAAGTGGAGTGTGGAGAATATTATTTAGCCCTAAGGAATTCTGACACATACTATGATATAACATGGAGAAACCGTGAAGACTTTGTACTAAGTGAGACAACTAGTCACAAACAATCCTGCTGAGGAATTTCACTTACTTCTAGGTATCATGGAGATAATACTTGGTGTTTGCTGGAGAAAGTGAGGAGTTGTGTAATGCGCATAGAGTTTAAGTTTTGAAAGATGGCTGGAAAGAATTCATAGGTGGCATAACAATGTGAGTGTGGTGAGTTCCAGGACAGCCAGGGCTACACAGAGAAACCCTGTCTCCAAAAACCAAAACAAACAAACAAACAAACAAACAAAAACCCAACAACCAACAACAACAATGTGAGTGTGTTAATTGTTACAGAACCACATACTTAGAACCATGGTTAAGATGGTAAGTTGAATCTATATATATTAAATTTTTTAATTTTTAATTTACTTGCACATTTGTATGCATACCCTGTGCATGCTGGTGCCCACAGAGGTGAGAGGAGGCAATGGATCTCTTGGAACTGGAGTTACAGATGTTGTTAACTGCCCTGTGGGTGCTGGGAACTGAACCTGGGTCCTCTGCAAGAGCAAGTGCTCTTTTTTTTTTTTTTTTTTTTTTTTGGTTTTTCAAGACAGGGTTTCTCTATATAGCTCTGGCTGTCCTGGAACTCACTTTGTAGACCAGGCTGGCCTTGAACCCAGAAATCCTCCTGCCTCTGCCTCCCAAGTGCTGGGATTAAAGGCGTGCTCCACCACCGCCTGGCTAAAGAGCAAGTGCTCTTAACCACTGAACCATCTCTCCAGTCCTGCTCCCAATGAACAGTTTTTTTTTTTTAAAGATTTATTTATTTATTATATGTAAGTACACTGTAGCTGTCTTCAGACACTCCAGAAGAGGGCCTCAGATCTTGTTATGGATGGTTGTGAGCCACCATGTGGTTGCTGGGATTTGAACTTTGGACCTTCGGAAGAGCAGTCCGGTGCTCTTACCCACTGAGCCATCTCACCAGCCCGCAATGAACAGTTTTTAAATAGCAAATTTGATTTTGTATTTTGGTGTTCTTTCAGAAAAACAATCCTTAACTTACCCCTCTGATCTTACTTCAACAAAGAAGGGTTATTAACACTAGGTGAGGGAGGCTTTCTCACCAGCAAGGAAGCAGTAGGGGCAGAGGACTCCACCCAGTGTTTTGTGATGTCAACTTCTGACACTTTCCTACCTGGAGATAGCACCAGAACTCAAGCTTAAGGTCCCTAAGGTAGCTTCACAAGACACCAATCCAAACACTATGCTGTTATACTTGGGTTTCTGATTGGCTGGCTGTTCATCAAAGCTCTCAGAACTCCTTCCTGGGATGACTGAATTTCCCTGAGTAGCACACAGAAGTCAAGAGAATCTGATTGGCAGTCTGTTATAGAGAGTATTACAAGGGATACAGATCAATGGATGTATAGTCTGAGTTTATGGAAGAAGGGATGAAGATGGAACCTGTGGGCCCACTCCAGGCCACTACACTTAAGAAATCTGCAGGTGGTGGCTCACATCCTTCATCTCAGTGCTGTGGAGGCAGAGGCAGGCAGATGTGTGTGAGTTCGAGGCCAACCTGGTCTACAGAGCGAGTTCCAGGACAGCCAGGGCTACACAGAGAAACCCTGTCTCAAAAAAAAAAGGAAAGAAATCACTCTATTGGTGACTGGAGAGATGGCTCAGTGATAAAGAGCACTGACTGCTCTCCTAGAGGTCCCGAGTTCAATTCCCTGCAACCACATGGCTCACAGCCATCTGTAATGGGGTTCTGATGCCCTCTTCTGGTGTGTCTGAAGACAGCTACATTGTACTCATATGCATAAATAAACAAATCTTAAAAAAAACCCTGTGTTCGTTACTCAGAAACTCTGAATTCTGTCCTTTGTGTTTTATTAAGATACCTTTGACTGTCTAGTTGGATGGGCAGTGCAGGGAAACCTAGCAAGAACTCTTTTGTTTGTTTTGTTTGTTTTTCGAGATAGGGTTTCTCTGTATAGCCCTGGCTGTCCTGGAACTCACTCTATAGACCAGGCTGGCCTCGAACTCAGAAATCTGCCTGTCTCTGCCTCCCAAGTGCTGGGATTAAAGGCGTGCGCCACCACTGCCCTAGCAAGAACTCTTCAGCTTTAGTGTTCTGTCCAAGAGATGAGGATCTTAGACCACCTTGTGCCAAACTGGAGTAGGGTCAGTGAGCTTCATGAGGCTTGGAGACGGCTGACAGATGAAAGCATGGAAGGCCTCTCCTGGGAAGTTAGTGACAAGCCAGGAACCTAGAAGGGAAACATGCAGATTTGGCTGTGTTGGAGGTGTGCAGATTGTTCTTTAGCGTAAAGGCCATCTGTAATGAGATGGTGGTGCTAATTTGACTAGTATTAGATGTTATGTGTTGGGGAAATATAACAAGGGAAATGCATACAAATGCTTGTGAAACTTAGGTTTTAGTGAGAAAGGTAGTTTGAAAAAGATATAAAGCTAGCCTTAAGTTTTATGTGCATATTACCCCCCTGGCTGGAATGAGAAAGTTTCCTTGAATAAAGGGCATTTAACTACTGAAGAGAGTGTGCCTTGGCTAGGAGATACGAGGAAGGGGGCATCAGAAGGGAGAGAAGTGAAGGGAAGACTGTTTTGTAAATCTCTGTCGCTAGAAAGACTATGGTTTGG
This sequence comes from Mus pahari, assembly GCF_900095145.1. Classification (NCBI taxonomy): domain Eukaryota; kingdom Metazoa; phylum Chordata; class Mammalia; order Rodentia; family Muridae; genus Mus; species Mus pahari. The sequence continues at coordinate 69,876,919 of NC_034597.1, forward strand.
GGAAATGAAAGACCTTGGAAGCCAAGTGCAACCTTGTCATTCGGGAAGCCTTGACAGGAGGATCACCTGAGTTTAAGGCTGGCATGGGTTATATCCAAAACTTGGGAGACCCTGTTTGGGGAGGGGGAAGATAAAGGATACCAAAGAACATACAGGGTGTTAGGCCACATAGGACAGTGGGGATGGGGACACAACAGACACTGAGAGAGAGGTGGTGTTAAAAGGAAACATCAACAAAAATGGGGGTACATAAGTAGAGTGGTAGGAGTCAGGAGAACACGTGTGGGGCCTTTATGTCCAGCCTTTAAAATACCCATACAATAACCTTTAAATACCTGTGTTTGAATACTGAGAGATTAAGTTATAAATATATAAATACATAATTTATAAATATATAAGTAAGTATTCAGATCACCCATGTGGCCTGTTAATATGGCAACACGTATGAATAGGGTGGATTTAAGGGATTTAAGGGAATTTGAGCCCAAATGGCTTTTACATTTATATGACATTCCCGCTGGAAGCCCTAGACATGAATAGATTAGTCCAGGGACAGTCTGGGATGAATGGGACCTGGCTTTGACCAAGATGTGTGGTCCTTCAGTGTTGAGTGTCAAGGTGACTGGACAAGAAAAACTTAGAAACGGTCTAGAGCACTGTTTTAGTAATGCAAGGTGGTCCTCAAGGTGCTGGCTGCTCTTAGCGCTGGGAGTCTCTTGCTTTTAGAGCAGATTGAGAGTCACTGTGGGAGCGGGATGCGGATGATTAGGTCCCATTGGAGAAGGGATGGGAAATGAAGAAATGGTGTGCCCAGACACAGACAGGTTTTCCCTTACATAGGATCTGCTGAATTCAACTGGGAACTTCCCACTGTGGTGTAATTACACTGATGTAGTGTAATTGCGGTGTTCCAGGACAGTGTATAATGGCTACCGCCAGGCCTTGTTGAGGTACAAAGGTCTGTTTGCTACTAGAGTAACTTTTGGTCATCTGGAGAGACTCCTGGTCTGAGACCTACGTTTGAGTGAGTAGGTGTAGGAGTCGGGAGTGTGTGCTTGCATATGCAGATGACTCTCCCATGTGCTGGTCCACGGGATTGCTGCCCCATGACTGCTCTCAGGGCTTCTGGGTTATGTGGTACATTTCTTTACTTATTTTTGTGTGCATGGAGTAGCATCTGCACAGAGGTCAGAGGATAACTCTTAGGAGTCAGTTTTCTCCTCCCTCCCAGGGATGAACTCCATTCACCAGGCTTGGTGGCCAGCACTTTTATCCACCAAGTCATCTCACTGGTCTCTTTTGGATAATTTTAAGTGCAGAGCTTACACTGGGTGACTGTCAACTTTCAAGACCAGCCTGGAATTCAGGAAACCCTGTCTTACCCACCCCCAGCCTCCATCAAGAGGTGAAACTAGCTTGGCCCATTTCTCTGGTTATGAGGTTGTATGCATTCCATGTGGGTATGTCTCTAGAGTTGCTTCTGTACTTCCCTCTCCTCCCTGTATCCTGAGGAGCTTCCTCAGACCCCCTTGTCTTTGGACTACGGTAACTTCCTCTGCTAATAGTCCCCCTTCTCAGCCTCTGGGTCAGAATATCTCATCATTACTCTGGTCAGCGGTCATCTGTCCACGGAGGCTATCCCTGACCAGCCCAGGGTAAAGTGTCTTGGCTATTTTCTGGTTCTCTCTGTTGAGTTTCTTCCTGTGCCTGAATTGTGCACCACAGTATTTTAAGTCACTGGAATAGGGCCTGGCACAGAGTAGATACTTAAGTACTGGATAGCAAATAAAGATCCAAATCTGACTAAACAGAGTAAGTTCACTCCTGCTGACCGTGATTTCGTCACTCAGAGACCATACGTGTATAAAGGCTGACTGAGCAGCCGGCTACACCATTTTAATCTGTGTATGCCTTCGATAGTATCGCCTTTTCACACTGACCCCACTTTATAAAGACAGTGACTTTTTGGTCTTTGTATGTTTGTAGTCTTTCTGTGTGTAGGCCAGAAGTCAGTATTGTGTGCTACCTTTTTGTGTTTTAATCTTCGTATTTTTAAAGGATCCTTTAAAAAAGTTAGTTGTATTGTTTTTAAGTGTATGTGTGTGCGCGTGTGCTAGTGTTGGTGCCCTGTGGATCTAGAGGTGTTGGATCCTGTGGAAGTGGCATGTAGCTGGGACCAAGCTCTGGCAGCAAGTGCTCTTTACCATTGAGTAATCTCTCCAACTCCACTGTGCCATGTTTTGGGGGACAGCATCTCTCACTGAGGCTGAAGCTTATCGATTGAGTTAGACTCACTGGCCAATGAGCTTCGGGCCCAGTGAGCTTTCCTACCCCCAGCCCATCAGCACTGGGATCACAGATGTGCAGATGCACTTGGCTTGCTCTTGCCTGGGTACTGGGTGTCTGAGAAGATCCTTGTGTGTGAGTGGCCTGCACTTCACTCACCAGCTATCTTCCTGCATCAAGACAGTCACCTCACAACTGAATGAGATAGATAGTCCATATAATGGAACATACTTCTTAATTGCTCCCAATTGATGTGTCAGTTGTTTTTAAATTTATTACTTGAACAATGCCATGAATCTTTCTACATATTTGTGTATACTTTTGTTAGAAAGAATTTCTAGGGTTGAAGATGTTTGGTAAAACATATAGTGTGGGGTATTTTGATTGTGACCTTGCCTTCTGGACTGAGAGCCTTCCCTCCTCACTAGAGAGGGCATTTGTTTCCCTTTTGTTCGCTGCGATCATCTGATTTCGGCTAATTTGTGGATGAAGAGTGGACTGTTTTTGTGCACTCAGTCTGAGACTGTCAGAGTGAGTATCTTTTCTTGTGTGAAGTGTATGCAT
>NC_034597.1:69879868-69928531 GCF_900095145.1 Mus pahari
TGTCCTGGAACTCACTCTGCAGACCAGGCTGGCCTTGAACTCAGAAATCCGCCTGCCTCTGCCTCCCAAGTGCTGGGATTAAAGGCATGCACCACCACACCCGGCCACACATTCTTTTCTATTAAGGTACTTTTTTGACTTGATGAACAGATTTTTAAGCTCTAGTTTTATTATAATTTTCTGCCCTGCAAAAGGGTTTTTGGGTTTCTCTATGTAACAGCTCTGGCTGTCCTGGAACTTATGTAGACCAGACTGTCCTTGAACTCACAGAGACCTATCTACCTCTGCTAGGTGTACCATCCCACTGTCTGGCTCGTACTTACATTTTTACTATTACTACTCTTACTTATTTACTGAATGGGTGTTGGAGGTGGTGATGGGACTGGATTTGGGTCCTTCGAAGAGTAGTGCTCACTCATAGCCACTGAACCATCTCTCCAGCTCACGCCTTTTCTCCTGCTGGAGCCTCTCCAGTGCCAGCATCACAGCTGTGTCCCAAGATGTCAGGTTTATGCAGTGCTGGAGACCAAACCCATTGGGAATGATCAGCAGAGACTTTTATCACTTAAGCCACCTACCCCCTCAGTCCTCAATCTTATTTTGTTTTTAAAACAGGTTTTCTTTTTTAAAAACACTTAAGTGTGTGTGTCTTTGCTGCATGTATACAGTCCTAGTGCCTGGTGCAGAAGATCCTCCAGAACTGGAGTTATAGCTGGTTATGAGCCACCGTGTGGGCTCTGGGAACTGACCCTGAGTCCCCTGGATGATCAGAAAGTACTCAACTGTACAGCCACATCTCCAACACCTGGATTTTATTTTTTGAAGTACAGAATTTGCTATCTTATATATATTTAAGGCATGGTTTATTTCTTAGGTCCTTTGGTTTATCTTAGGATAAGATGTTTGTAAAATTTTATAGGTCAAATATCATTCCTTTACCTTTTCCCCCTGCCTTTAGTATGGTATCTAGAAAGATATTTCCTCTTAATTGCTATATAGATGTTGATTTGTGTTGTCTTCTGGTGCTTTTGTTTATAACATTTAGATCTGATTGTGATGCAGAAATTTTTTTTTTTATTTTGTGATGCAGAAATTTTTAAAAAGATTAGCAGGAGTGTGAAATTGTTGGCTAGTGGCAATTAGAGACAGATATTTCCTTTCAGACAAAATAGAATAGCAATATTTTCATCAATGCCATTTTAATAATAATCTTAAGTTTGTACATCCTGTTGAATCTCTTTTCTTGTTCCTGTTTTGTTTTTGAGACACGGTCTCTCATCTCAGACTGGTTTGGAACTGCTAAGTAGCCTGTGCTTGACCTCACCATCCCTGTGCCCTGCCTCTGAGAGCCGGGTTACAGGGATGAGCCACTAAGCCTGTGGCCTAGCTCTGACCTCTGTTAAAAGTTTTATTTCTTGACACAGGGTCTTACTCTATAGCCCTGGTTGACCTGGACCTCAATTTTTTTTTTCTGTTTTTTAAAGACTTCTGTATTTCTGCACTTGTTCTTGAGCAGAATCTTGAAGGTGGTGCAGACATGATAGCAAAGGCAGAGAAGGTAGTGAATTCCAGCAGCTTCTTCATTGTGTTGTAACTGTCAGAATTCTAAATTTTTGTAGCAGATTATTCTTGTATCTCTTCCTATGTCTGATCCTTCATCTCTCTTAAAGACTATTTTTTAAAAAATAATTATTTATTTATTTTATGTATATGAGTACACTGTAGCTATATAGATGGTTGTGAGCTTCATGTGGATGTTGGGAATTGAATTTAGGACTTCTGCTCGCTCTGGTCAGCCCTGTTTGCTCAGGCCCAAAGATTTATTTATTATCAAAAATAAGTACGCTGTGGTTGTCTTCAGACGAACCAGAAGAGGCCATCAGATCTCATTATGGGTGGTTGTGAGCCACCATGTGGTTGCTGGGATTTGAACTCAGGACCTTTGGAAGGGCAGTCAGTGCTCTTAGCTGCTGAGCCATCTCACCAGCCCTAAAGACTGGACGGAGACTTAGAAGTAGAAGACCTCAGTGAGAACAGTTGGCATTTCTTGGCAGTCTGTTCCTAGCATTTTTCATTCTCTTGGCCAAAAGTTTAATATGTTCTGTAACCTCCTCATTTTTCTCAGTGTGTTGTTTCTTCAGAGCCATATGTAAGTGTTTGTGTCACAGGACACTCGGAGTGACAAGATGCTAAATCTTGGCTGCTTTGGTCCTGGGCCTCTTACCATCTTTGTTTCAGGGCGTTCTTACGTCATGCTGGTGGACCCTGACACCTTTAGAGAGACTGAGGAGCTTTTGGACTCTGCTAGCTCTTTTGGGGCCCCTGCCAAGGGACAGTGTTAATGTGTCAGTCCCGCCATCCCTTGCCGCCTCACAATAACGCTCAGAGTGATAGCCAATGTGAACGCAAAGGGACTCGAATTTCAGTTCTCCTTGGTCTGTAATAGTGATTCTCAACCGGTAACACAGTTCCTCATATTGTGGTGACACCCAACCATAACATTATTTTATTGCTACTTCATGACTGCACTTTTGCTACTGCTGTGGATTGTAATGTGACCTTGATATGCAGGCTATCTGATATGCAGTATCTGTCTTGGATCAAGACCCTTTGCATCGCAGGAAAACCATGTTTGTTATTCTACCATTGATTTGTACCACAGAGCCCTTCTCTCCAGCCAGAGCACTAGCAGCTACTTCTGTGGCCATGCACTTCTCACAGAAAGTGTAAAGCTGGCCTTTGTTGCCCACTTTAGTCAGCTGACAGCTGTGGCTGGGAGGAGACATGAAGGTTCATTGTGCCATAGCTAACCACATAGAAGGTCTCATGAGAAAGAACAGCTATCCTTAGATAGGGGAAGGCCTCCTTGGGTTCTTTAATCTAAATTCTAACGTTTAAAATAGAGCTGGTGAGAAGCTCAGTGGGTAGAAGCCCTTACTGTGCATCCTAGTTAGGTTCCTGGACTTCAGTAAACACCATGACCAGAGTCAACTTGGGGATGCAAGTGTTTGCCTGGCTGACACCTCCACATCACAGTTCATCATGAAGGGAATTGGAGGTGGAAACTGAAGCAGAGGCCATGGAGGAACACTGCTTATTGGATTGTTTCTCTTGGCTCACTCAGTTCGCTTTCTTACACAAGCCAGGTCCATCTGCTCAGGGCTGATGCCATCCGCAGTGAGCTAGGAACTTCCTTATCAATCGTCTAACAAGTAAATACACCAGGGGCTTGCCTATGGGCAATCTGGAGGAGGTGTTTCCTCAGCCAGCGACTTTCTTACCAAATACTGCTGGTTTGTATCGAGTTGTCAGAAAACTAACCAGGGCACCATGCAGGCCTGACAACTTTGTTCCATCTCAGAAACCCACAATGGAAGGAAAGAACTGTCTCTGAAAGTTTTCCCAGACTCCACCCCCTATATGTGCCATGGCATGTACCCTCCCATGTAAATAAACTAATTTTAAAAAATCAGAATATTTTCCAGGGTTTAAAATTTGAGATCTTCTAGCGAAAGGGCAAAGATTCTGGCTTGATAATGGGCTTCTTAAATCCTGGGTTTCTTTTCCTAACCACATGGCCACAGCCGAGTCAATAATGTATTTATTTAGTTAGGTTTTGTGTGTGTGCAGCACAGCAGAGGGTGAGTCATACTTTTAGTAGGTAATATCACATATTTGTGTTGTTTGACTAGGTATTTGCATTTGGGTCAACTCAGTTGGGAGTAGATACATATTCCAGGGTGGCTAGGCCCTTTCTCTATGAGATACCCATATTTCAGTAGTGACAAAGGTGCTTTCAGTAGCAAGAAAAGGCATACTTACGAGCTGGGTGTGGTAGCACATACATTAATCCCAGAACTCAGGAGGCAGAGGCAAACCCACCAGCCTGGGCTACATATGGAGCTCCAGGACAGCTAGGGCTACATAGAGATATGCAGTGGAGGAGTTGCGGGGGAGAAGAAGGAGGAGGAGAAGAGCAGAGGAGAGAATAAAGAGGTGAAGGGGGCATACATGTGACTTGGAGCCTCTACTTGTTAAGGTTTGGTTATTTCATGGCCAGTGCAAGTCACTAGGCTGATCCTGTGTTACTACATGATGAACTTGTGTCCTTCTTGATTGGACTGTCACCCAGGGTAGCCTTGAACTTGAGGCAGTATTCTTGCTTCAGCCTCCCCAGTGTTGGAATTATAAGCCTGAGCCACCACACCCTGCTTACACTTCTACTTTTGGATTAGAAGGCAGGCAAAGTCATGTTGCATACAGAGAAAAATGAACAGACTAGTAACTGCCACCACACCAATGTACAACGAGAAGTAAAAGACTTAACTATGACCATCTAACAGAAAAACTCCCTAGGCAGTGGGAACAGCTTGTTCAAAGACTCAAGTCAGAAGAATGCCTAGTGTGTTCATGAGACAGCAGGGAGAGGTCAGGGAACAGCAGGAAGTAGTAAGGTAAGATCATAGAGACATGTTGGCCAGTGTCTTCCATCTGGTCAGCATCTAATACGGACTTTAATTTTGTGTGCGAGGAGGAACTGTGGAGCGATTGTGTTGCCCAAGAGTGGGATGATCTGACTTATCTTTTATGTGCATTACACTGACTGTTCTTTTGAGAATAGATTAAGGAAGGGAGCAGAGCAGAAGGAATTGGTAATTGGACCAAATGAGATGGCCACAGCCTCATACAATCTGGAAAAGATGAGCACCTTTCCACTGCTGTTCTTAAGGACACCACATTCTACCTCAAAGCTGAAAATGGTGAATCCTCTCCTAAGTAATGCCTGGCAACTCCTCTCCCAAATCATGCCTGGCAACCCCTCCCCCCAATCATGAGTGACTTCAGAGATCCTACCAGGAACACTCCAGAGAAGAAGAATTCAATGCTGGATTCAAAGTTGTTGCTGAAACATAGCTGAATCCTAGATGTTCTGAAGCTAAAGAGCCTCTCATTCAACAGTAGGGTTTTCATGTTCAGTCTTTGTGGGGGTAAAGAAGACTCTGGCATGGGAGATAGCATGGCTTCCTGCAGATGAGCTGCCGAGAGAAGATGATTCTTCTGGCTACATTTCATAACCTATCTTTCCCCCTTCCTTTACTTTTTTTTTTTTTAAAGATTTATTTATTATATGTAAGTACAGTGTAGATGTCTTCAGACACCCCAGAAGAGGGAGTCAGATCTCGTTACAGATGGTTGTGAGCCACCATGTGGTTGCTGGGATTTGAACTCTGGACCTTCGGAAGAGCAGTCGGGTGCTCTAACCCACTGAGCCATCTCACCAGCCCCCTTCCTTTATTTTTGATATTACCTCTTGTCTACCCTTTTATACTAAATCTTTTCCTTGATATTTGTCTTAGTCAGTGTTCTCTTGCTGTGAATAGACACCATGACCATAGCAACTCTTAAAAGGACAGCATTTACCCAGGGCTGGCTTACCGTTTCAGAAGTGTAGTCCATTATTGTCATGGCAGGTGACATGCAGCCATGTGGCACGCAGGCAAACAGTGCTGTAGCGGTAGCTGCTGAGAGTTCTACATCTGGATCCACAGACAGCAGGAGAGAGAAACACTCTCTGAGCCTATGAGGGCCATTCCTGATCCAACCACCACAGTATTCGGAATTGCAGTCAGCTTCCCTGATGAGTCCTGAGACTCTGTCCCCTGAGCTTGCATCATTCGGGCCCAGGCTGTTCACTGTACCTCTCCTGGAGCTTTTCATGGGAAACCAGCTTTCTCTCTGTTCTTCTAATACCAAGTTCTCCAACTTTATAACTTTCCAGAGTTGTCGCTCTATTATCTGCAAAAGGGGGAGGAGGTATCTGCCCTTTATGAAAAATAAACAGCGTTATGAAACATCATAAGTGAAGCCTAGGTTAAACATCTTCTTTTAATATTCCTATATTATTTGTGTGTGTGGTATATGCATATAAGTAAGTGTATGAGTGCTGCTGCCCATGTGTGTCCATGTGGAGGCCAAAGGTCAATTATTACATCATTTCCCCTTTTCTTTTCCTCCCCCAGCCTCTTCATGTACTGCTTCTCTCTCTAAAATTTATGACTTCTTTTCTTTTTTTTTTTTTAAAGATTTATTTATTATATGTAAGTACACTGTAGCTGTCTTCAGACACCCCAGAAGAGGGCATCAGATCTCATTATGGATGGTTGTAAGCCACCATGTGGTTGCTGGGATTTGAACTCAGGACCTTTGGAAGAGCAATCAGTGCTCTTAACTACTGAGCCATCTCTTCAGCCCTACTTCTTTTCTTTTAATTGGACATACACTCTCTTTCTCTCTCTTGTGAATTCATAAGTACACTCGGCTCCATCCATATGATGTTACTTGTATATATGTGATTTCAGGGCTGACCACTGGATAACCAATTGGGAAGCTCTTCTCTAGGGAAAAGTGTTTCTTCCACTCTCAGTATTCATTGGTTGTCTGTCTGTCTAGGTTTGTGGTCCTGTGAAAATTTCCCCATCCATTGTCCCATGACTACTAGTGGTGTTCTTATTCCAGTCTTGTGTAAGTGAGCAGTGTTGTTGAGAATTCATGGGTATAGCTTTCTTGACATTTCTAGGAGATACAACCTCATAGAAACCTGCCTGTTTTCCTGACTCTTAGAGTAATATTTCTGTCCCCATCCCTCCATGTTTTCTGAGTCTTGGGTGTAGGAATTGTGCTGTGTCGGTGTGTGTCAGTTGAGCCTGCGTACTACATGAGTACTCATTCTTTGCATTTTGATTGGTTGTGCTTTTCTGTAATCATCTCTGCTTGTGACTTAGAGAAGTTTCCTTGGTGATGGGTGAGGACAACACTTATTTGAAGGTATAAAGATCACTCTTTGGGATGCAGCTAGGAGTTATACTGGCTTAGTGAAGTGGTGGTTGTAGGTTCTCCAAGAGGAATGACCTTACCAACTCTGGGTAGTTGGCTAGGTTTGCTGTATCAAGCTTGATTTCCTTCTTGTTGAGCAAGAAGACCTTAAGACCAGTTAGAGAGCTGTTGGTTACTGCTAAGATATATGTCCCACTATTGTACCCTTATGGTTTAGGGTGCCATGCTAGTCATGATAGTTTCTACTTTTATTTTTTAAAGACAGAGTCTCTCACTGAACCTGGAACTTGCCACTTTGGCTGTTGTCTTGGTTTTGTTTCCTACTGCTGTGATAAAATACCTAGATAGAAGCATCTTACTGGAAAAAAAAGTTTCATTTAGTTCACAATCTCAGGTTCCCATCTGTAAGAGGTACTTTTCTATTGTACCACATGCCATGACCAAGGCAACATAATAAGGAAGAAAGAGTTTATTTTGGCTTACAGGTCCAGAGGGACACATCCATGGTAGCCGAGCAGAGGCCTGGCAGCTAGCCCAGACATGGTGTCTGGGGCAGAATCCTGAGAGCTTGCATTCTTTGCTGTAAGCATAAAGCAGAGAATGCAACTCTGAAATGGCATGAATCTTTAAACTCTTAAAACCCACTTCCAGTGACATACTCTCTCCCAGCAAGGCCTAAACCTCCCCACCCAGCACTACAAACAGGGCCAAGTGTTCAAATGCATGAACCTATGGAACACATTCTCACTCAAACCATACCACAGGCCTTCATTGCCAGGAAGTGAAGGCAGCAGGAACTAAGCAGCTAACCGTATTGTAGCCACGGTTACAGCAGAGAACAGTAAAGTCATGCCTGCCTGCTGACTGATGAGCTTGCTCTCTCTATTCTTATACAGTTCAGAGTCCTCTGCCTAGGGAAAAGGAGCCATCCATCCACAGTGGTTGGTCTCATCTCTATTGTTCTTTTTGTTTGTTTGTTTTTTGTTTTTTCGAGACAGGGTTTCTCTGTATAGCTCTGGCTGTCCTGGAACTTACTTTGTAGACCAGGCTGGCCTCGAACTCAGAAATCTGCTTGCCTTTGCCTCCCGAGTGCTGGGATTAAAGGCGTGTGCCACCACACCTGGCCAGATCTTGTTAAGGATGGTTGTGAGCCACCATGTGGTTGCTGGGATTTGAACTCTGCACCTTTGGAAGAGCAGTCGGGTGCTCCTACCCGCTGAGCCATCTCACCAGCCCTCATCTCTATTGTTCTAATCAAGAAAAATCTCTTACAGACATCCTGGAGGTCTGGTTTTCTGATGATTCTCCACAGTGTTGGCAGTTAAAGCTAAGCGCCAGAGCTCTAACTGTCCAGTGAGCCTCTGGGAGCTCCCTGTCTCTCCCTTCCACACCTCAGTGCTAGGGTTACAGCTGTGTTCTGTGGTACCCGGCTTTTTCCGTCGATGCTGGGAATTTGAACTGAGTTCCCTGTGCCACAGGCATTTTTCCCACTGAACTATCTCCTCAGGCCAAATATTTCTTTGCCTAAAACTTTGACAAGCCTATTTCTCAATTTGTGGGGGCTGTGTCCATTTAGGCTTGAAAGGGCCATGAGGACAAAAATAATGGGAATGGCCATTTTTGGGTAATCTGTCGTGGGTATTCGTTTCAACCTAGACAGAATTTACCTGAGAACAGTGTGTATTATGTGGAAGGGGAAAAAAACTTGTTGTTGAGCCAATATCTAGTTCAACTTATGATTCATTTAGCAAATATTTGTTAAGCAACTATGCTGATGTAGAAATACCATTAGACTGAAAGAAATAGCCATCAAGACATGGACACATTGATGTAAAATACAGTGCTCTTCAGGTGTTTCAGCAAAGTAGGCAGCAAGAGCTCTGGAGGAAAATTACTACATTTGGGGTCTAATTGCAACACTTGAGAGGCGGAGATAAGAGAATGAAGAGTTCAAGAACCTCACTAAATAGTGCGCTTGAGACTGTCCTGGGCAGCATAGGAACTTACTGGAAAAAGACACAGAGAGAGAGAGAGTCCTCTAGTGCTTTGTGTGTTGCAGTGTGTAAGTGTATGAGCGGATGCATGCATGCTTCATGCTTCAGTTAGACCCTCTGCACAGTGTTGTGGGAGCAAGAGAAAAAGGTAGTGAAAATGGTGAGAGAAGATCTCACAGGAGATTTATTGAGTAAGAATGGTTAAAGAAAGGTGAGGTGACAAATGTGACATGTTCTCAGTTGGTATGTTCAGAAAAATCTAGATTATAGGTGATTAAAGATGAGGTTGCAATAGGGTAAATCAAGGTCAAGATGGAAAGACACGAATTGCATTGTCTTCAGTAGGTTCTGATAGACAAGTCTTTAAAAATTATTTTATTTCATTATTTGTGTGTGTGGGTGTTTTGCTTGCATGTATGTTTGGATCCCCTGGAGCTGGAGTTAAGAGACAGTTGTGGGCTACCATGTGGGTGCTGGAAATTAAACCTAGGCACTCCAGAAGTGCAGCCAGTGCTCTTAACCATCTCTTCTGCCACAGATAGTTTCTGTTAGTTGGTTTGAAATTTGAAGATCAAAATGGACCCTTACATGTTGGGCAAGGGTTAAGTTATATTGGTAGCCCTCTGTAGGTTGTTGGTTTTGTTATTTTGGTTTTTTTTTCCCCCTCTTTATTTGGTTTGTTTCCTTTTGAGACAGGGTCTCACTGTGTAGGTCTGGAACTTACTGTGTACACCAGGCTGGCTGGGGACTCACATAGGCCCGCCTCTGTTGGGATTAAAGTGTACATTACCATTCCTGGCACCTCTATTGTTTTCAGTAGAAATCAACTTAATAGGTCAGAGAATTTATGAGAAATTCCTTAATACACATATTATTCTTGAATTGAGAAATCAGATACTGATAGAAGCTGTAGGCATATATATTGGAAACGAGCATGGGTTAATTTATATAAATTACAATGGCATCCTCTTTATTTCTTTCAGATGATGTCTGATCAGCATAGGTTAAACCTGGGTACTCAGACTGCATAATGACCCCTCGTGCTTTGTGCGGTTACGTTATAGTCCCGACCACCAGCAGTGCTTGAACTGGCATTTTTTTTTTTAATCAGTGTAATTTTTCTTCAAGAGATGTCATATAAGTGGAATCATATTGTGTATAGCCTTTTAATACAAGTTTCTTTCAGTAAAATTCTCTGAGCATCATCTAATTGTATATAATGGTAATTCCTTTTTGTTGCTGAGGTTGGATTATGTGCTAGTGTTTTATCCTCCGTTTTTGTTAACATGTGTGCCTTGGCATCATCATAAGGAATTTAAGTGAATTATTTTGTTAGAGAAGTTAACACAGAAGCTTAGAGCTTACATGTGTAGGCCTAGATTGAACAACTAGTTAATAGTAGAGTTGGGACTCACACTGTGGTCATCCATTCTGAAGTCAATGCTCTTTTTTTTTTTTTTTTTTGGTTTTTCAAGACAGGGTTTCTCTGTATAGCTCTGGCTGTCCTGGAACTCACTTTGTAGACCAGGCTGGCCTCGAACTCAGAAATCTGTCTGCCTCTGCCTCCCCGAGAAGTCAGTGCTCTTAACCATTAGTCTACTGGGCAAATGGTTAGTGTTAGTTTCTTAATTCTTTCTGCATGTTCTGTAGTAACAGTTACTTTCCTGTGTGTGTGCCTGTGCCATCAGGCCAAAGGAATCAGGTGCTCTCCATCCCTTTCACCTTATTCCCTTGAGGCAAGGTTTCTTATGGGTTTTAGTCCAGCCTGGCTGGCCAGCAAGCCCCAGGGATTCTCCTATCTCTTCCTTGCAGTGCTGGGGTGTATGAGGTCCAGTCTCTTTTATGTTTCGGCTGGGTATCTGAATGTGTCCTCAGGCTTGATCCATAGGCTCTCCTCCCTCCCCAGCCATCTTCCCTTAAGGTAGCCTGAGATGTGGGTAGATCTCCCTTACTGTTCCCTGCTACTCTTTGTAATGCATTATGTAAGTTTCTTTCTTAAAAAGATTTAAAAAAAAAAAAAAAAAGGCCCAACGTTTCCCCTATTTTTCTGTCTAATTTTATCAAGGAACAAAGACAACAGTTGCAGACAATTATTTTCATGTTGCTGGGTTTTGGTCTTAAGGTCCCAAGGCTTCTGGGATTGAGGCTTAAATAAAAATAAAGCTGTAATTGTTAATTAGCATAAGATGCATCTGTATGAGAATTCAGGTCATGATACCATTATTCCTTAACCTTCTCTAAACAGAATCTTTGTTTTATAGACAATAAATACCAAACAAAATTGGATGTAGTTGAAATTACTTAAAATAAGAGGTCTGACTTCTCCTACACTGCCTTAGGTTTAATTAGGATAGGTAGAGTTGTCTTGTGTTTTGTATTTAAAAGCATAGAATTTTGCCAGGCTATTACAGACTCCTAAAGTCCTAGTACTCTCAAGCTGATGCAGTGTGCTCTAAGAGTTCAAGGCTAGCCTGGGTTACATAATGAATTGGAAACTTAGCAGTGAGACCCTAATGAAAAAAAGAAACAGAAAAATTTTAAGAAGAAATAAGCAAGTTTTAGTGTGAAATGTCTCTTTTACTTTAAGCCTTTTTACTTAAATATCTTGTCATAAAAGTATTTCTAGACTAATAACAGTTTTTATTTTAATGCTATTTTGTTTTGCAATGCTGAGGGTTGGACATATGCCCTCATGCATGCTAGACACGTTCTGTACCACTGAGCTAAGAATACAAATAAAAAAAATATTTTATAGAGGCTGGAGAGATTGTTCTTGCAGAGACCTGGGCTTGATTCCTAGCACCCAAATGACAGCTCACACCTGACTGTAACTCTGGTCCCAGGGATTACAACACACTCTTCTGACCTCCATGAACATCAGGTACACAAGTGACACACATACAGGCCAACACTTCTAAGAATAAAACAAATCCAACAAATCAAAAAGAAAACTCATTTATTAGTAAAGTATAATCGGCATAATTGCATTTTTGAAGATTTTATAAAAGTCACATTACTGACTATTTTATGAATAGCTTCCTGCCAATTATCAAAAATTTGGTGAAGAAAGGGCTAGGAAAATGGCTCAGTAGTTAGAAACAGTTGTGCAATCGTGAGGGTCTGAGTTCAAATCTCCTGCACATACACATGCACACACCGTCAATGAATGTGAAGTAAGAAGAGTGTACTGATGTGTATTTATGCCACTCACAAGTGTGACTCAGCCACACTGTGTGGCTATCAGGACAACTTGTAGGAGTTGGTTTTTCCTTATAACTTATGGGACCCAGGCACCAAACCCAAGTCATCAGGCCTGGCAGCAGCCCTTCCCTTCTAAGCCGTCTTGTGGCCCCTGAGACTTTTTACATGTTCTGCAAACAGCACCCTAAGCCTGAGGATTTAGAAAGGCCATAGAATCAAAAGACAGACCTGAAAGGAGTCTCAAAAGTCCCCAGATCTCCATGCTGTTCCAGGATTTAACAAGAACAGGAAATGGGACTGGGAGTTAGTTCACAGGTTGAATGCCTGTTTTTAGCATGTGCAAGACCCTGGGCTTAATTCCTAGGATTGCAAAAACCTTAGGAGAAAACAGAATGCCTGGGGGAAAGGCTGGCTTGGCAAAGCACCTTCTGGGGAAGATTGAGGGCCTGTGTGTGCATCCCCAGAACCCACAGGAAAAGTTTGGCTTGGTGGCCTGTTTGTGAATCCAGTCTTCAGAGGAACTTGGTGGGGGAAGGAGACAGATCTCTGAAGCCTAGCTGAATCTTCGGTTTAGTGAGAGACTGTCTCAAAAAATAAAGATGGTCGGCCCGGAGAGAAGTCTCAACAGGTAAAGGCTCATCCTCTAGTCCCATAGCATCAATTTGATCTACACCCCATACACTGGAAGAAGAGAACTGACCTCTCCATTGTACATAGGGTACCTGAGTGCCCACATATAGATAAATACACATGGAAAATAAAGGGTGATAGCACTTGTGAGGTGAGGCATCAAGATAGTATAAAGTTACTGCATGCACAATAGAAAAGTGGTTTTGTTAAACAGCACCCCTTTCTCACCCTTCTCCCCAACTCTTTAAGTAGAAAAACCTTCCCATGATTATAATCATAACAAAATAAGCCACCTTTAAAAACATTAAAGGGCCTGGTGCCTACAGAGGTCAGAAGAGGTGCCTGATCCTCTGGAACTAGAGTTTGGATAGTTGTGAGCCAGCACATGGGTACTGGGAATCAACTCTGGGTCCTCTGCAAGAGCTGCAAATGCTCTCATCTACTGAGCCATCTTTCCACTCCCCAAAACTATTATCTTTAATCTCACCTCACTTCTGTCTAAAGTTTCTCTAATCAGACTGTCTCTTTTTAGAACTTCATTGTGTGACTTTTCTAGGCAATTTGTTTCTGCTTTTCCTGGCTAGAGAGGACAGAGATAGTACAAAGGAACAGTATAATCCAAGTTCAGTGCATTGAACCAGTGAGCTTATTGGGGTTATAGGAGCATGGGTGAGACTCCAGAGGCTGAGTCACAGAGAAAGCACCCGTCCTACAGGGATGAGTCAGGAGTTAGGAGGGCGCCATCGCCAGAGACCCTCAGGCAGCCCTCTACCATAGAAGGATCTCCCCGTTCCCAGCAGATTTCATGACTCCAGGGAGCTGCACTCGGATCTTCTAATTTGTATGAGCTTCCTGTGCTTTTCAAGATTCTTGGGAATTATATGAGCTCTCTTATATCTTTAGGAGGGAATTTTTTTCAATCACGAAAAAACGTTTATAAAATAGACTCTATCACACATAAAACCTTTCTTAAAAATACTTCTTTTATTTATTCGTAAGTGAGGACCTCTCTCTCTCTCTCTCTCTCTCTCTCTCTCTCTCTCTCTCTCTCTCCTTTCTTTTTGTTTGTTTGCCTGCACATATGTGTGGTGCACCCCATGTGCATGCATGCATCTCTTGGAACTGGAGTTACAGATGGTTGTGAGCTGCTACATGCTGGGAAACAAATCCCCGTCCTTTTAAGAATAGCCAGTGCTCTGAGCCATCTCTCCATGCTCCACCCTGATTTTTTCTTTCTTTCTTTTTCTTTTTTCCAAAAAAAAAAAAAAAAAAAAAAAAAAAAAATAGTGACCTTCATATTGCTAAAACCAGTTGTCATTTTGCTTCAGACCTCATCTGCTTTGGTCTGAGATCAGCGTTTGGCTCTCACTCACCTCTTAGTCCGTGTTTACTCCTCAGACTCCATGCCGATAGGGTAGGTCTTGTTTTCCTCCTCCGCTTCTCTGTGGTCCTTCTTGGCCACTCTTGTAAGCTCTTTATCATTTCCCCCACCTCTAAATGATGGAGTGTCCCAATAGTTGTATTATATTATCTGTAGCTTTATGTCATGCACATGTACCTAGATATATGTTAATGATCCCCAAATTGTATTACTTGTTTTTACCTTTCTGATATTTTATAACTTAAATTATGATAGAAAATTAACAACACTTCAGTACCGATATAAAGTCAGTACATCTTATGTTACATGATGAAAGAGTAAGAGGAAAGATGTTTGCTTAATGTGTGTGCACATACATGTGTGTATATATTCTTATACAAATATATTTTTAACAAAATAGGAGTTTCTGTAAGTGGTCATTTCCTAGTGTTGTAGCTGGCATTACTAACAGCCCTCTGCTGCTTGTTCTGTGTTCTCTTGGTCTTCAACAAGTACCCTAGCTTGTTGTGCTATAGGGCTGGAAAGTTGATGTGGCCAGCTGAAAGTAAACTTTCTGGCTCATTTATGGAGAACAAGGTGTTTGCTAAATCAGTAGCTCCTTTTCAGGTGTCAGATATATGAATTTGCTCAAGGAGTGAAACTACATCTGGTTAAGTTTACAATATGGTTATTGTTTCCCAAGATCATTTCCAGACGGGTGCTGAGGGCGGCCTAACAACTGCAGTCTGTCTTGGTTACTGTATATATGGCTAGGGGCTAGAACAGTGTCTGACACACACTCAGTGCTCAGGGCACATTTTTGAAGGATGAGAATGACTAAGAGTACCTACAGTCAGTAATTAACATTGAGCCTGTAACATGGAGAAAACAATTTCTATGTATAGACCCTCCTTCTCAAAATTAAGGTAGGGTCTCTGAACCCTGGTTGGCCCAGAACTCACTGTGTGCTAGGCTGACTTCAAATCTTTGCTTTGTCTTTTTTTTTTTTTTTTTTTGGAACTCACTTTGCCTCGAACTCAGAAATCCGCCTGCCTCTGCCTCCCGAGTGCTGGGATTAAAGGCATGTGCCACCACGCCCAGCTTCAAACCTTTGTTTTTCAGAGTGTGAGGATTACAAGGATGCACCACCATACTGCCATCTTTTTCTTATTTTAAGACAGGACAAGAGTGGACCAGTGTTTGAGGTTTTACTGAAACAGCAGCCTTAAACGTATTTCCCTGAAGGCTCTCATAAAAATCTCAGTGATAAACAGAATTGAAAAGCCACCTGCCTGGATAGAGGATCTCTAAGGTGTGTTCAGGCTTATGATGATAAGTATTTTCAATAATTGTAAATAGGTCTGTTGAGGGAATTCTTCATGCACAGGAGACGTTTGACGTGAGGGTTGAGTGGATATTCAGTAGATGGTTGGAATGAGGCGATCAATCCCAGGAAACACAGTGATAAGGAGGGTGAATAGAGGTGGGGAAGAATAATTCCAAACTCCAGCAGGTCTGGACTACGTGTATGTGTGCATGTGTGCATATGGGCATGTATGCTTCTGTGCCTGTTTGGTATGTGTGTATGGAAGAAAAAGAGAAGGAAATACGTGGTTAGAGAAATGGAGTTGGGGCTGGGAAAAGAAGAAAAATTGAAGTCAGGTGTCAGAAGCCTTGAGTACCATGATAAACGGTGGCTTTTGTTTTGTTTTGTTTAAGATGGGGTAATTGGGTCACCTAGTCTAAGTACTTGCTATAAACAATTGAAGGAAGGAAAGGTTTATTTTGGCCGATGATTTCAGAAGAGTCAGTTCATGGTTGCTTGGCTTCATGTGCATGGGCAGAAGATGACAGCAGGGGTGTGGGGTGGAGGCTGTTCTTAGATTCTTGAAAAATAGGAAGCAGGGAGAGGGGGAAATAGGAAGAAGCCAGGTTGAAATATAGGACAGGTAGTGACCTACTTCTGCCAACAAGGGCCCACCCCTCCTCCCTTTTTACCACCTCCCAGCAACACCACTCTACTGTAAATACTTAAAGGATTAGCTCCATTGATTACACCAGGACCCTCAGGATCTGTTTTTGGAAAGCCAAGGTATTTCACTAACTATTGAGGTATTTCCTACTCTAATCAAGTTGACAATCAACATTAGTCATTACCTGAAGTTTTCTGTTAGCTAGTCCCTAACTAGAAATCCCCCTGCCTCAGCTTCCAGTATTGAAGTTACAGATGAGCATGGCTAGCCTGGCCTTTGTTTTCGTTCTTGGACTCAGAGTTGTTTCTTCTCCCCCCATCTCCTCTTTCCTCATTGTGAACCAAGGTCACCATCGTTGGTAGAGTTCTTTTCAGCAAGACTGGTGGTGGTGGTAGAGCTATATATAGGGCCTCACTGAGGCAAGTCAGGAAAGCAGTCTCCTACTGAGCTGTAGCTATAATCCTTGTAGATAAAAATGATTTCAGTGGTCAGTAACAGGCAGGAGAATAATACCATGAGAGTTCCCAGCCATTGTGGGTCCTTGCCTCATAAAGAGCTGAGGGGCTGGGGAGTAGGATAAGTGGTTAAGAACACTTGTTGCGGGGCTGGAGAGATGTCTCAGTGGTTAAGAGCACTGACTACTCTTCCAAAGGTTGTGAGTTCAAATCCCAGCAACCACACGATGGCTCACAGCCATCTGTAAAGAGATCTGGAGTGTCTGAAGACAGCTACAGTGTACTGACACATAATAAATAAATAAACCTTAAAAAAGAACATGTGTTGCTATTGCAGAGGACCCAGGTTTGGTTCCTAGCACCCTCGTGGTAGCTTGCAGTCTCTGATGTCCTCTTCTGACTATCTTGAGCACCAGGCACAAAAGTGGCGCCTAGACATACATGTACACAAAAGATAATATGATTTTTTTTTTAAAGCCGAGACAGAATGATTGGCATGGGTTTGAAACTATCTCGGACTAAAAGATGAGTTCCACAGTGAGTTTCCAGTCAGCTTGCCTAGAGCATAATCCTGAGGCAGAAACTGACCAGCTCTGTCTGTAGGAGTGAATTACGGATCATGTGATACATACATGTTTAACTTCATATGAAACTGCCAGTGCCTTCTAAAGTAGATATATCATTTTGCCAACCTACCAACAAAGTACAAAGGAATAGTTACAGGCTTGGGAAATACTTAGTTGGTAAAATGTTTGCTCTGTAAACATGAAGACCTGAGTTTTAGCTCCAGTACAAGTTCTAGTATAGCTTAAGCTGGTCTTAAACATGCTAGCTGGCTGAGGCTCAGAGTACAGTCATGTATCACTGCGTTTGATTTTCACCTTTCTGAAAGAGTAATCTTAATCTCAGGATAGCATATTATAATGTTCCTATGGGGATATGTATGCACAGTTTATTGACTTCCCAGGACAGCAGTGGCTTCAAACTTGTGTGTGTGTGTGTGTGTGTGTGTGTTGAACCCCACATTTCACACATGCTTGCTGTATGATTTACTGTGCTAGAGAGGGGTACCCTTAGCCCTAAGGAATTTTTATTTTTATTTTTTTTCAGCATTGTGGATTGAACACAGAGCATTGCACATCTGGTAGTTGTCCTACCACTGAGTGGTGCCCTTTATCCTTGTTTGTTTGTTTGTTTAAAAAAAAGGGTTTCGCTGTGTAACTAGGCTGTATTTGAACTTGTTATGTAGCCTGGGCTTGATTCGTCCTTATGTTTCCCTGCCTCAGCCTAAGTAGCTGGAATTCGAGGCATGTGCCACTGAACTCTGTTCCAAGCCCTTGGTGTACTCCTGTGTGTGCTCACCTGCATGTGGAGGGCAGAGGTCAACACAGGTGTCATTCCTCAGGAGCCACCTACCTTGTTTTTGAGATAGGATAGATTTGGTTAGGTCAGCTGGCCAACGAGCTCCAGGGCGTTCATTCCTCATGCTAGGCAAGCACTTGACTATGGAGCTACATCCCAACCCAAGGTCCAGGATGTCACCTGGGTGATGGGTATCACACTCCGGCTCTCATGCTTGGAGGCAAGTGCTTTACTGACTGAGCTGTCTCCCCAGACCCCTGTTTTAAGGTATATTTTTTTTAAAGATTTATTTATTTATCATATGTAAGTACACTGTAACTGTCTTCAAGACACTCCAGAAGAGGGCATCAGATCTTCTTACGGATGGTTATGAGCCACCATGTGGTTGCTGGGATTTGAACTCCAGACCTTCGGAAGAGCAGTTGGGTGCTCTTACCCACTGAGCCATCTCACCAGCCCCTAAGGTATATTTTATTTGTTTGTTTTTGTCATTTTAAAAATAAGTGTTGCCATTTGCTTTTTTTTTTAATTCTTTATTTTTATTTCATATGTATGGTTTTTCCTGGATGTATAGCTGTATACCGTATATATGCAGTACCTGAGGAGGTCAGAAGAAGGCGTTGGATTCCCTGAGACTGGATTACAGACACTCTGAGCTGTCAAGCTGGTGTTTGGGATTGAACTCAGGTCCTCTAGAAGAGCAGTCAGTGCTCTTAACCACTGAACCATCTTTCCAGCCTCCATTTGTTTATTTATTTATTTATTTTTTGTATCATCCTTTTACTTTTAATTTTTCTAATTAACTTATAAAAGTCAGATTAGGTTTACATGGATATCACCCAAAATATTAGCTGTGGGAAATGAGTTGGTGGGCTTTCCAGTGAAAGCTATCGACTGTCAGAACAGCTTGTTCCTAGGTATATGGAATATGAACATTCATTCAGATACTTGGTAGTCAAAATCGATTTATCCTTTTCTTTTGTGTAGTTAATATTTAATTTATTAAGTCCTAGAGATTATTTTAGTAAAAAGAAACTTCAGTGAAATAGAATAAATAGGCTATCTTGATGAACTAGGTGTTTAAATACAGTATGCTCGCTGAGGGGCCAGGGTAAGCAGTTGTGGTAATGTTTTGGTGGCATGTCAGATGGTGACCTGGAGGACATTGCTGTAGTGGTTTGCCCACCAGTGTTGGAGAAGGGAGCCTGGTATTTAGAAGGCTTGTGAGGCATGCAGAAAGCTTTATGCCACGAGCGAAGCTGTGGCTGTCTTGGAAATGATAGAGTTATGAACTATGATTGCATTGGTAACTTTTAAAGAGTTTTTATCAACCTATTTCTTTTATTTATTTGTTTATTTATTTATTTTTTCGAGACAGGGTTTCTCTGTGTAGCCTTGGCTGTCCTGGAACTCACTCTGTAGACCAGGCTGGCCTGGAACTTAGATATCTGCCTGCCTCTGCCTCCCAAGTGCTGGGATCAAAGGCGTGTGCCACCACTGCCTGGCATTTATCAACCTTTCAATTCTACTTAAAATTGTTTTGCTAGGTTGGACTGTCTAAGAACTTTCAAAGGTTCTTTTAGCAACGTTAATTGACACTTATATTTCCACTGAACTTTGGATTTTCTAGTGAATTTTATCTGTTTAGAGAACCTATAAGTCTGCATCTGGCATTGCAGTTTGCTGGCTTTTCCAGATTACATAGCCATATATCCCTTCATATAAGGGTTAATGAGTAGCCAGGTTGGACACACCCGTCTGTCGCTGTGGTAAAACACAGTTCGTTCTCTCCTTTCATCCCTCACGTTTTCTTTTTATAGTCGTATTTATTTGATGTGTTAATTTTACTTTCTTGTAGCTTGTCATTCTATTTTATACTGTTAATTTTCAAACATAGCAATTAGCATGAGTTAGTGGCAGTTTAAACTAGGTAGCTTTTGCTCCTGGGCTCTGTCTCGCTCTTGTCCAATGCCTGTCCCCCATTTTTACCTGTGCATTTGCATGTTTGACCTAGCAGAATAATTGGGTCCACAGCAACATGGGCGTGCCTCCCTTAGAAACACTTAGTTTCATGTGTGACTCATAAGCTGAGCACACACCACTTCCCCAATCTACAGGAGCCATTTTAACAGCACAGAACTTGCCGGATTGCTTTTTAGTTTCAAGCCCAGAGGACGAAACCTGAAGACAAAGTTTAAAGGTAACTTGTGATTTTGTACGTTTGCTTCTGGCTATTTTTAAACAGACATGGTTCTTACCTGTGGCAGAACATGGCTGAATGTATTCTTTACTCTGATAAAATGCATGTAGTGAGTCACATGTCTGACTGCACTTCAGAACTACAGGCAACAAAGTATTTAAATGCTGAAAAGTCCTAGCCCTTCCCCTGAAGCATTTTATTTTCGCGCTTGGTATTTTCCTCTCCTCTAACTTCACATAAAGGAGAACCCCACCCCTGTAAAGCAAACTAGATCCAGTTCTAATTAAAATAAACTTAATTGTCTTTGAGGGGCTGGCTGAGAGAACTCTTCAGTAAACTCTACTGCTCATGAGATTCCGATGCTGAAAAGAAAACCAGGAACAAAGGTTTTGTTACAGTATTTTAATTAAGGCTGAAATCTTGGGTCAATTTAGTTTTAAGTGTTGTACACAGGCCGGTCTATGCTATGCTTTTTTTTTTTTAAGTTAATGAATTATGCAAAATATTTCATTTTGGAAAGCAAAGAGGTTTAAAAACTAAGTAGAGTCTTCGTAAAGTGAATCGGTGGGAAAGGTGCCTTTTCAGTGAAGAGGAAGACAGGCTGGATTGATTCATTCAGTGTTTGAGGGAAACAAAGCCTTATGGGACAGGAGAAACGGCTTCTGAAGGAGTTCTGTGCTAGTTGAGTTTTACGTAAGGAACAGAGGAATGTTGCCCTTCCTCATGACTAGTGCTAACGTTTGATCTTTTTTTCTTCTTTTTTTTTGTAGTTAAAAAAAGTAAAAGTAAAAGTAAAAACCCTTGTTAGCAGGAGGTGGCTCAGTCTTTTCCTGAATTACTTGTCATCACTGAAACTGTTATATTTTCTGGCATGTATACATTGACTATGCAACAATATTTTACTTGTGAAACATCCGTGAAGCTAACATTTGGGTAAAAATAAACTTTGAGTACTAATGATTCAAGTTTGTTATCCTTTACTGTTGAACAAAATGGTTTCTAGCAGGTTGAGTAGTTCTTGGAATGCATGAAGTCCTTGTAGGTTTGAAGGGGACAACAAGAAGGGTGTCACTTCTTGCTATGGTGGAAGGTTCTTGATACTAGCAGATCCAAGTGATGTGGTCTTTTAAGGAGGGCAGACATTTTGCCAGTTGAGCCGCAAGCTCTTCTCTGTCATCTTTGTTTGCATATTGCAGACTTGCTTGGCTTTTGACTGTGTGAAGGCTGTATTTGCTTCAAGTCTGGACTAAAACAAAACGAATGACACCTTCATATTCCTCCTCCTCCTTTTCCTTTGTAAGGCGTGTGATCCATAGGAGAAACATCAAGGAGGACACAAGTAAACAAGCTAGGAGCATACTAAGCAGAATAATTTGAGACCTTAAAATTGGGAAGCTTCGACATTTGAAATTGCTCGTTTTGAGATAGGGTCTTGCTGTGCTGCTGTCTCTAACTGTCTGGTCTGCCTCGGCTTGCCAGTGTGGGACTACAGGCATGTGCTGCCATGCTTGGCTGTCCCTTTCTTATTAGGATTTAGGAAAATGCCAGAAAGGGAGCTTTCAGGGATGCCCAGGAGACTGAGTATGTGGTTAGTTACCCTGCACCCTCCTTCCCTAAGATGCATAGGAAGTTTAAATGGAGCCATAAGAATTACAATGTAGATTAGTGACTGAAGATTGGTCAAGGCCTCATTTATGGCTCAAATAGGTGCTGACACTGGTACCAGATTGGCCTTGAACTTTACTAGGTATTAGCAAATGGGATAACCTTGAACTCCTGACCTTCCTGCCTCTCAACCTCCTAAATTACCGACATGGGCCATTGTGCTCCGTTAAATTTGGGGCACAGGAGCCGGGGGACAATGTGGTAACACATGTCAAGTTCTAGAAGAGTCAGGGCTACACAGAATGTTCCAAACAAACAAATAAACATTATTATTTTTTTTTACTTTGTATTTTCTCGGGCTATATTATCTTATATAAATTATAAATTTTCAAGATAGCATGATAGCTTTACATGAAGCATTATCTATGTTCTTGATGCTTAGTCAAAGACTAATCACAGTATTTGTGCAGAGCTGGATGGTATGGTGTTTACTAATCTAAATGTACTTAAAGGTAGTTATTTTCTGGGTTTAAAAACTACATCTAGTCAAAATATAACATTTTATAATAAAACTATAAACAGAGGTACTTTTAGTGTTTATTAGCACTTTTTGGTATCAAAACACTTAATGGAGGTATACTATGATTATGCCTTTCATTTTTAATATTAAATATGCACATAGAAAAGTGCATAAAGTAAATATAATTTCAGTGTTTGCCCATTCACATTATCCTAGGTTAGCAAGTAGAATATGTCTATTACCTGTATTTGCTTCCCCTAAAATTTGACTATTTTGACTTTTGTGATAATCTTTTTCATATAGTTTTACTCCCTTGAACCTTATGTAAGCCAAGTCCCATTTTCCTGCAGTGATTTGCTTATTCCAATCAGCTCAGTGAAGCTGACTTTCGACAGCACACCTTTTTAGTCCCTGTGCATACCAGCACCTTTACAGTTCTTGTTGGTAACGTTAGAGTACTTCTAGTTTGGAAGCATTCTTTCATGCACTCCCAAGAACATCTGTGCAAGAGTTCTGTAGCATTAATTTTTCTTATTGAGATGTGTGAAGGTTTTGCGAAGACTGAAGGAACAGATAATTTAAGAAAATAAATAGCTCCTGTTGTTCTTCATGGACATTAAGTGAAATTGCCTTTAGAACATGTCAGTGCTGGGACTGGAGAGATGGCTCGCATCTGGAAGAGCACTGGCTGCCTGCCCTTCCAGAGTTCTTGGGTTTATTCTCAGCACCTACTTGGCAGCTCACAACTATGTGTAGCTCCGTTCTAAGAGATCTGACCCCCTCTATATTCTGCTGGCACCAGACAAGTGCGTGGTACACAGACATACATGCAGGTAAAGCACTCAGACACATAAAATAGTAAACGCTTTAAAAGCTGTCAGTGCTAGTTGGTAAAAATACAAGTAGTGTAGCTTGGCTGTGTAGCCTTTGACTCCTGCCGAGGTTGGCAAGCTCCAGCTGAAGTTTCTCTTGCCCCAACACTGCACAAGTCAGTGCACCGAGAGGGTGTAACCGACACCCCGTTGCATTATGAGGGTCATTTTGAGCTATTAAGTGCTGACAAGGTTTCTAGGTCCTCTGTGGGTCTGAGAAGGACTTTGAGCATCACTGCGGTACTGCACCATTGGAAATGAGCCAATTGTTCAGAAAATGGGTATTGGATAAATACACGATGGCATAGCCACAGAAGTATGTGGCCGAAATGTAATTTTATTAAAGTTTAAGCCAAATTTGACTTTACAATGGAATATTTTTGCATATCGGGGAACTTGATGAAGAAATCAACCTTTTTCGAAGAAAGTGAAAGTAGCAGGTCCAGGTTTCTGTCTTGCTCAGTTCAAGCCTTGGGAAAGGGAAGCTGAGAAGGAGGCTGCTGCTGCTTGCTGGTCTAACTTACTGTTTAACGTTACAGACAAGGAGTTAGCAGGACTGCCTGCCAGGTTTATGCGCTTTCTAGCAGTAGGTGAAATGTGCCTTTATATCATCTTCTAGTAGATTCGGTTTTCATGACATTTTCAGTCCCTCTTGTTTATAAAATTCTTTCTCCTGTTTATTAAAAAACAAAGGTGTTGGATTCCCATGGAGCTGGTTCCCAGTAAGGCACAGATGAGGGCGCTGAGAGCTGGGCCCAGTCTTCTGGAAGAGCAGCAAGTGCTCTCCACCTTTGAGTCAGCCACCCCCACTTTTGGTTTGTTTTTCCTTTCTTTCTCTTTTTGAGACAGGATCCCCCTAATTAGCCCAGGCTGGCCCTGAATCCTCCAGCCTCTTAACTTTAGCATCCTAGTCCTGGAATTCCGGGCAAGCACTATCACACATAGTCTGCATTTCTTTATTGTGTTCTTAATTGGGGGAGCTTTGAGTTGCTATATAGAGTTTCAGACTTGAGCATAGCCAGGAGTGTAGCTGTGTGGTAGATTGTGTGTCTACCAGACAGGTGGCCTGCTTCAGTTCCTAGCACCACAAGAAAAAAAGTTTCAGTTTGAATATAAGAAGTATTTTAAGGTTTGAAAGAGACTTGCATTTAGACATAGTGCTTCTGTTAAAACCTCCGTAGGAAGTTACTGTATCTGTGGTCTGCATGAAGTCAGAGCATGTTTGTGAGAAGCATCTTGGAAGGAAGGTTACTTTGTGCATCTGAAACACCTCAGTTATAATGAAAGCCCAGTAATCATAAATTGGCTTAATGTGCTTCAGTATGTTTCTTTTTTTCCCCCTTTTTTCTAGATTCAGTATGTTTCTAATCAGAATATTTGATGCTTAAAGATTCCTTATATATTGTGTTCATTTACAGTTTTCCTTAAGCTTGTTAGAAAATGTTAGAAGACTCTCTCTCTCTGTATATATATATATACATATGTATATGCATATATATACATATGTATATGCACACACACACACACACACATATATATATATATATATATATATATATATATATATATACACACACACACATATATGTGTGTGTGTGCGCGCAGATTTTATTATTTATTTCTATTGATGGTGAATCAAACCTAGGGCACTGAGCATTCTGGGCAAATCACTTCTCCACTGAGCTGTATCCTTAGTCCTTACAGTCTTATTCTTTCTCCTTTCCCTCTTCCCATACCTCTCAGCCTTACATAGGCTAAGTAAATGGTGTACTACTAAACTATACCTCCAGCCCAGTATTTCAGATTTAAATTAGAAATACTAATTAGAATATTAATAGTCTTTGAAAAAGAATGAGCTGTAACCTTTCCTTTGAAATATTAGGTAAAAATCGAACTGTATATTCAAGCCATCACACAAGGTTTTATACTTTAGAAACAAAACCTTACTTAAGCCTAAATAAATAGTAAGGGCATGTTAAATTCTATTTAGGAGAAAAAAAGCCACAGGATTCTCACAATGGGCTTATGTGATATGAACAATGTTATTTTGGACATTGATGTAGAATGCTAAAGCCTGATAAAATTATAGTTGATGTAGATTACATTTATAGCTAGGTAAGAATTGCCCAATATTAATAGAGAAGATAGCTGTACTTTGCCTAATCATGTGGCGAGTTATCATTCATAAAGAGTATTAGTTTGGAAGGCATGATCAGTTGAGCACCTATTTATGGTAGATATATAAATACATTACAGGAACCAAGTTTTGAACATATGAGAAAGTGGGGGTAGTTTGTTGGGGGTTTGGGGCACAAGTAATCTGAGATTGACAAAAGGCTATATTAAAACCCCAACACTCTGAGCTTAGCTTAGTTGATAGAGTGCCTGCATGGTAGGCATCTCTCTGGAGATGGAGACTAGAGGATCAGAAGTTCAAGGTCATCTTTCTGGTACATAGAAAGGTGGAGAACAATTTGGGTTGTGTGAGAACTATCACAGAACAACTAACCAACCCCCAAAGATCAAAGTGGCAAATTAATCAGTTGGGCGTTATTGGATCATTTGGGGTGGCCATGTTACCCCTCTGATCTGCTCAGCCGCGTGCTCAGTTACATGGTTTTTGGTTTTGTTTGTTTGTCTGTCTGTTTAAAGACAGATGCTTACTATACAGCCCTGGCTGGCCTAGAGTGCCTATGTAGATCAGCTGGCCTCAAGTGCAGAGAGATGCAGCCGCCTCTGCCTCCCTTGTTTTGAAATGTTTAGCTAGGGAGGCTAGCAAATGTTACTCTTCAGATTGGCAAACTCCTGAAACAGTTTGGGGCTGTTCAGCTGTTTCACTCAGCCGTGTAGGCTTGGTAGTTTTTGTTTTTGTTTTTATTTTCTACCTCTTAGGCCCAGGACTGTTTGCATGCTCTAGCAATGGCTCCAGTACATTTTGTAGTTTTTAACTTTGGAGCAGGAGTCTTACTAAGTTGCCTGGGTTTCCTTGCCTCGCTGTGTAGCCGTCTTCCTCCTCCCAGCTCTGGAGTAGCCGGGTCACAGTCCTATGCCAACAAGCCAGGTCACAGCATTTTATCAGATCTTTGGTATTCATTCCTAGGAGTCCTTCAAAGGACTTGAACATTGTTCTTTTGTATCTTAGCTCTCAACCCCAGAATACTCTCATTGTCTTTCTTCATTTTTATGTTTCTGATATCATACTTCATTGTGTTTTCACACAGGCAATTGAACTATTTATAAGTAAGATGCAGCAGAGAAGGCAGGAAACACTTGACATTTGTATGCCCTATCTTGCTCTCTGCTTCCTGTCAGTTAAACCACGAAGAGAGGAACAGAGACACAGATGTACAGTGGCTGCTTTAATTTCCCATCAGGGAGCCCAGTTAAGCATAAAGGCTGTTTCATTAAACTTTGTACTTGTTGATTTTAGGGGCATGGTAGGCTTCTTGATGTTATACAGATTGCATGGATATCTGGCAACACTTTGACATTAGATATAGGACTTATAAGAAAATATAAAATGTTTCCTTTTGTGATTTTGTTTTGTTTTTTGAACGGCTCCCTATGCACTTAGGCTGGAATTACACTCATGACCCTCTTGACTTAGTCTCCTGAACACTGGGATTCTAGGCCTGTACGAAACTATTCTCAAGTATACCTTAGTGTGAATGAGAGAAAGTGTGTGTGTGTGTGTGTGTGTGTGTGTGTGTGTGCTAGAGTGCATGCATGCGTGCGTGTATATGAAGGTCAGGGGTCAACCTTGGGTGGCACTTCTTAGGAGCCAGAGGTATCGTTCCTGAGGGTCCACTTTGTGTATGCATGCACACACATTCATATGTGTGCACAGGCATGTGAGGTGGACATGTAGGCCAGCAGTCAGTCTTGGTGGTATCACTTAGGAGTCAGGCAAACGTTTTATTTTTAGAACTGGGAACTAACCCCAGAGCTTGCACATAACAGGGCATGCTCATTATCACCGAGCTGCAACCACTGTACTACAGAGCCATCAACAGGCTTGCTGAGTATATTTATTTATTTCATGTTAAGTTTAAGATAGTGTCTCTATTATATAGACCAAGCTGGCTTCAGACTTATGAAAGTCCAGCTGCTTCTGTAGAATAAAGGTATGCAGTACTATAGCTGGCCTTATCAAGTATATTTAATTTCAAATAATGGAGGGAAATGTTAAAAAAAAAATGTGTTTTTGTGGTCTTATTATAAGGGTAGACAGCTGCATTTTTTTTTCTGTATGCCCTTTAACGTTTCCTTGGCTTCTATTGTGTCTTATATGTGGAAAATCTGTCCAAATTCACACAAGTGCTGAAGACAGCTGAGGAGGTGAGACAATTTCATTTCCCTGTTGGAAAAGCTTGTTTTCTACTAGGCTGTCCCACCTCATTTTTAGATTTAAATGTTATTGTCAGCATTGCTCCTTCTAACTAGAATGTCTCCCTCCCCTTCACCGTCTGAGAACTTGGGAAGATCAGATGGGAGTTATCACTAATGAGCTAGCCCCCTTGTAAGGCTTCCTCCATCTCACAAGTTTTTACCCTCCCCTTCCCACACCATTTGTTTGATACATTCATTTACATTTAGCTATCTGTTCCCAGTCTTTCCTAGGAATCAAGCCAGTTAAGGACAAAGATTGTGCCCTAATTGCCTTTAGTTTTGTAAACTCACCTAGGTTTTAGCTAAGTACAAGCATAGGTGCATTCACACCGCTGAGAGCTCTGTTCTGGAATCAAAGCCACAGGCTGATTAAAGAACTACAGTGTGTCTTCTCTGCACATTGCCTTTATGGTTTATTTGTAAGAAATACTTAAAGCAAGCACTTCTTTCTTCCTCCTCGGAGTGTGCTTTTCTGGGAAGCAGTGGATCAAAGCAGGGTTTTACACATGCTAGGTGAGTGCTCAGGGCTCCTCCACTGAGCT
This sequence comes from Mus pahari, assembly GCF_900095145.1. Classification (NCBI taxonomy): domain Eukaryota; kingdom Metazoa; phylum Chordata; class Mammalia; order Rodentia; family Muridae; genus Mus; species Mus pahari. The sequence goes on from NC_034597.1 coordinate 69,907,806, forward strand.
GTGTCCTTAGAAGAACACTTGCCTGAATGATGGTAATAGCAGATTTGGTAAGTCATGAAGACAGTTGAATCTGGCACCTTGGTTATCGAATAACTCAATATCATCTATTCGGGTCTCCTCTTTTTTTTTTTTTTTCATTTATAAAAATCAAGTATCTTAATGCTATTTTTATTTTTTTATTTTTATTTTTATTTATTTATTTGAATTTTCGAGACAGGGTTTCTCTGTATAACCCTGGCTGTCCTGGAACTCACTTTGTAGACCAGGCTGGCCTTGAACTCAGAAATCTGCCTGCCTCTGCCTCCCGAGTGCTGGGATTAAAGGCATATGCCACCAATGCCCAGATTAATGCTATTTTTAATTTGTGTTCTATTTAAAAGTGTTGACTGTGACTGAGGATAGTTTAGTTGTATTGGATTTCTGAGCTCAGAATCCCTTTAGGCTACTAGAAAGTGTGTCTGCTTCTTTACAGTCCTGATTTCTGCATAGAATAAGATGAATAACTTTATAATATCTTTTGTCAATGCGTATTATTTCTTGTTGTTACTAAATCTTATGTGCTTCTGTGGCACAGAGCAAGAATTTTGACAAGTAGGCATTTAGTTCAGACCCGTTCTAGGGAGTTATGAAGTCTACTAATTAACAGGTTTTTTTTAACTTGAAATTTGATAAAGGTTGGGAAAAATTAAAGTTTATATAATTAAAATGTCAAATCTCATTTACTCATCCTTTTATTTGTTCATGCATCAAAACAGGGTCTTACTATACAGCTCAGGCTAATCTTGAACTCAGGGTATCCTAGGCTGGCCTCTCTTGGAATTCTGCCTCAGCTACCATTCCTAACTTGAAAATTACTTTTAAAAGATCAAAGGAGGATTGAGGTTGTAGCTTAGTTGGTAGAATCCTTGCCTAGCGTGTATGAGGCCCTGAGTTTGGTCTCCAGGATTCTATGTACTAGGTGTGGTGATGCAGGCCTGTAATAATCCCAGCACTCTGGAGGCGGAGACAGGAGGATTAAGAATTCAAGCCCAGGGCTGGTGAGATGGCTCAGTGGGTAAGAGCACCCGACTGTTCTTCCGAAGGTTTGGAGTTCAAATCCCAGCAACCACATGGTGGCTCATAACCATCCATAACAAGATCTGACGCCTTCTTCTGGAGTGTCTGAAGACAGCTACAGTGTACTTATATATAATAAATAAATAAATCTTTAAAAAAAAAAAAAAGAATTCAAGCCCAGTTTCCTGCTGGGTGTTAGCATAGTATCTTGGTTCAGTGAGAGACTGTTTCAAGGGAATGGGCAGAGTGTGATGGAGCCTCTCCATGTGCAGCTGCACACATGTGTGCATGGCCCTCCCCCAACATTGAGTAATTGAACTTCATAAGAAAAACAAATCCACAAAGTAGAAACATGCCTCTAATAAAGAGCCAGGCTTGAATGTAACTTTACTTGGTCAAAATAACCACTTCCCCATGAATATCTAATATCTTCCTGAAATAGAGTATGTCTCTCTTCTCTTCCTTCTCATCGTCCCTTTTGCTGTGGAGCTGGGAACCAAGGTCAGGCTTTTGCACATGCTAGGTGAGTGCTCACCTCTTCTGTCCTTAGAAACAAAGACTTCCTGAGTGTTGGTGGTAGCAGACTGTAGTAAGTGGCAATGAAATCTGAATCTGTCATAGATATCACCTTGCTTTATTTCATAGGTGTCATCTATTCAAAATACTTAATCCATATAGAACATAGATGCAACTAGTCCGTGTGTGTGTGTGTGTGTGTGTGTGTGTGTGTGTGTGTGTTTTCCTTCTGGTAGTCAAGTGAATGAAGGTTTAGTTAAATAGCATGTACAAAGAATATAATAGAGTCATGTTTTTAAAATTTGTGACTGGTCATGGCCACATACACCTCTAATCTCAAAACCAGCATAAACAGTGAGACCCTGTCTGGGGTAGGGGTTGGGGGGGGGCAGGAGAGAAAGAGGGGGAGGAAGAAAACCTTGTAATTTTCCATTTAAAAAATTATTTAATTAGGTTGTGAATTTGGGGGTAATAATGGGCCTCACATATTGAGCAAGCACTCTGCTGGAAAAGCCGAACCTCTTTGAAAATTTTTGTATTTTTATTTATTTATTTATTTTTTAACAAATTTGAGAGCAGGTCTCACTCTGCAAGTTGCCAGGCTGGCCTTGAGCTCTAAGTCTTCCTGCCAGGCCACTGAATAGCTGGGATGACAAACCAGTGCCACCCTCATCCTCATAGCTTTTGTTTGGAAGTTACTGGGGCTAAGGTTCTAAATGTACAAGCTAGGATGGCCTTCAAGCCCCTGTGCATCCCAGGCTAGGATAATGGCATGTACCACTGTGCCTGGCTTATGTGAGACAGGATTTGATTATGTGGCCATGAATTTCTCCTTGTGCATACCTCTGCCTTCCTGGTGCTGGAATTACAGATGTGTACTACCATTCCTCTATTTCCTCCCTTCTCATCCCCAGCCAGAGAACAAAACCACAGTGCATCAATTCAGTGATGTTTGTTTGTGTGCTTCCCACAACCTGAACACTTTACCATGTTTGCTGCGAGGATCTGCGCCATGAGGGAAGAGGTGCAGGGGAGCGGCTTACACTCCAGCAGTGCCATCATCTGTGCAGTGCTTGTCACAGCTCTTCCTGTCATTTTGAACAGTAGTCCCAGATTACTGGGACTGTCATTGGGCTTTTTTCAGCACAGGGACCACCCTCTGTTATTAGAACTCTATTTGGAAACCCCTGGACTGGCCGAAAAGATGCATTGTAGGCCTGCTTTATTAACAGTTAGATGCTGCTTTCTGGGGTTAGCTGTCTTGTCTTATTTACTGAACCACACTGTAAACTGCTTGGATCAAGGATGAGGCATGATATTCTGTATTTTCCACAGTACTGTACTTAGCTAAATTTAGCAGATATTCTTGAATGGTTTACCATTGAATCCATTAATAGTAGAGGTGCCTTGAACATATATTCTTGAGATCTTTTGATTAGCTCTAGATAGACATCAAAGAAGTACATTTCCTATTGGAGAAAACCTCTTCTCCTATTGGAGAAAACCTCTTCTCCTATTGGAGAAAACCTCTCCTAGAGATTTTTACATGACCCCTAATTATATACATATGTAAAATAGGTGTTCAGAGCAGATGTTTACTGATGGTAAATCAGGAGGCAATATTTTGTAAGGTTCAGTGAGTAGAGGTTTTTGCTGCCAAGCTTACCAACCAGAGCTGAGTCCACAGTACCCACAGTGGTGGAAGGGGAGAACCAATTCCTGCGAAGATGTTCACTGCACATCAGAGGTAGATGCAAAGGGTAAGAAGGAGCCTGAGTTCCAGGGCAGCCTGGCCTATGGAGGAAAACATTGTCTCCAAAAAACAAACAAAACCAAGCTGGTGGTCGTATATGTGGTACAGTGTGTGGTACATGCCAACCACACTCATACACACACACACACACACACACACACACACACACAGAGACAAATAGAGAGAGAGAGAGAGAGAGAGAGAGAGAGAGACAGAGAGATGCTCTGAATGTAAAAAAATTGAATAGAACAATATTTCACATGCATATAATTTTATCATTTATTAAAGACAAACACATTTACATGCTAAAGAGGGTTACTTGTTTATTTTGCACATACAGTAATTAAATCATAGATGAATACTTGGTATTGTGGTATTGACATTTTCAGAGTTGTTTGATATTTGATTTTATTAACAAAACCGAGAATGTTGTTTCAAATAAATACATGGTACAAAAAAATGGGAAAGTATGTTTGGGGCTATTTCCAAAATTGTTGGAAATTCTGTCTTAATCCAAAGCTAAAATTTACTGAACTTTTAAAAAACATTTTAGTGTGTATGTGTGTGTTTCCATGTTCCTGTGTGTATGGTCATGCCATGGCTTTTATGTGGAGGGCTGAGGACCATTTCAGGAGTTAATTCATCTGCCTTAGGTTTCAGGTATTAAAGGTTAGCACAGGCACAATAGCAAGCTCCTTTACCTACTGAGCAATCTCCTTGACCTCAATGAACATTTTTTTTAATGACTCACAATTCATAAACACAAGTGACAATTTTAAAAATCAAACATTCTACAACAACCAAACACAAGATGTATTCATTGATACTCAGGTATCAAACAATGACGGTAGGAAAATACTAAACCTTGTTTTCCGTAGTAAAAACTGTTCCTGTAGGAACAGAAAACATGGGTTGTAAAGTCCACTGCAGTTGGAGACACAGTGCAGTCTGGAGCCCAATCTGAGGTTTCAGGCAGCGCTCACAGCATTGCACAGCATAGTGACATGCACGGTGCAAAGCAGGCACGTTGTGTGTTCACAGTGAAGTCCCATGATGCCAGCCTGGTCTGCATATCGAGTTCAAGGTCAGCAGGGGCTACACACTGAGACCTTGTCTCCAAAACAGAGAGACAGAGACAGAGAAGAAATCTTGTCCTATGCAAGGTGTTTATGACTCTTACATTCTGTCACTGGACCCACTACAATTTAAGGAACTGAATTTTAATTAATATAGTTGAAATGGATTCAAATGATTTAAAAAAATATGCCCTTATATTTTAAAATATGAAATCCCTAAGCATTTAGCATATGTCCCATACCTTCAGATTACTTACAATGAAGTTTGGTTTTGAGACTTATAAAAAGGAAAATAGAGTCACACAGTTTTTAAGCACTCAGTACTTTAAGTGTGTATCCTACCCTTCTATCCCATGCTTTCTGTTTTCCTGCCTCCCATCTTTGAGGTCTTTGTGCTGCTGGTGTTTTATTTTCATTGAGCTTAGAAGCTGAGATGCCCGTTAGCCATGTGGATGGTTTTAAGGATCCCCAGCCATAAGACAGTCTGTCACTGGCCTGCAGCTCAGTTAGGTTAACTGTCTAGACCAGCAGGCCCCAGGAGCCTCCTCCTCTGTTGCCTCCACACCAGCATCATATGCAGGCTCCACCACATTTGTGGGCATTGGACAATGAACTTATTTGATTGACTGAGTCACCCCCCTCCCCAATTGATTTAAAGACAGGATCTCAGTAAGCATTCTGTCTCTGTCTCTAACTTGCAGATGCTGGGATTATTGTGGAACAGTGTGGGCCTGGAGGTCTATCACATCCCTGCCTTTCCTCATGCACTTAGTGCCAAAGCCCAAGTGATGAGACTCAAACCATGGTGGGAGAGCTTGGCTTTCCCAAAACGAAAATATTAACCAGGGGAGTAAACAGCCACAGAAATGAAACAGATTTCTTGCAGGTTAATTCTTGTTTGTTGCAGAGAAAAACGTTTAGTTGCCTGGGCAGGTTTTACTGATAAGGGTGTTCTAGCGTGTTTATGTTTTCTGGGTAGATGGTATTTGCCAGAGTTTAGGGTTAGGGTACTGGATAGAAGAAAGTTTCTGTAGACAGTTAATTCGCACAATAAACCATAAGCTAATATTTTGACGATAACTTAGCCTTTTTGAAAAATAGATTCATTTTTTCATAACTAAATTTATGATTATCGTGGCTTTAAATTTTTAGTTTTAAATTCTCATGTTTTCAGAACATGTTCAAAGAGGGCTAATCCTGAGTCCACAGGTAGTAACAGGCCTTGCTATGAGATCTGTTGGTTTTTCAGGTGCAATAAATGCAGACTGAATGTAACCTGACACCAGGTGAGCTGAGTGGCCAATAGTGGAAGGTGGAGAAGTATGCCAAGGAACTGGAATTTCAGGTGTGGGGAGTAATTGCAGCCTCCCCCAGAGGCCTGGGACTGGTGTCAGCAAAAAGGCAAGAGTAGAGAAAGTCAGCATGATTGGTTCAATCATCCTGATGGGCTTTTAAAGTTAACGCAGTTGGAGCTCAGGTGAGTTTGATTGGGGAAAGACCTGCTTGAGCTTCACCAGAAGTACTACTGGGCCTTTATACGCAGTGCCACCATTTGGGCTTTACTTATATGAAAGTCAAAGCAGTTTGATAAAGTTGTGATTGCCACTCCCCTGTGCTGTCTTTCAATTTAAGAATGATTAGTGTTCTCCTTTATTAATTACGTAATAGCTACCGTGAAGACAGTTTATTTACGTTGACAAATGCCCAGTACTAAGTAGCTATACTGACTAGCCAGCTACTTAAAAGATGTGGGAGGGAATGTGATTGTGCACACCTGGAGTGCCAGCACTTGGAGCCAGATGCAAAGGATAAAAGGAGCCTGAGTTCTAGGGCAGCCTGGGCTATGTTAGAAAACATTGTCTCCATGACACAAACAAAACCAAGCTGGCCGTCATGTATGTAGTATGGTATGAATTGCAGAAACTTAGTTTTATTCATTAATTGTTTTCTAAGAAACAACTCCAAACACAGAATTTTAAAAAAAATCAGAAGGCTCATTTTTTAAAAAAGGATTAAGATGTCAAGTTTGTTTATTATTTTTTTTTATTTTTTTATTTTTGGGGTCTCCTGTGGTCTAAGCTAGGCTAGAAAAAATTATCTTGCCTCTAATTTCCAAATGTGAGATTACAGATGAATAACAACCATGTCTTGCTTTTAAGCATTTTATTTTATTTTAAAGAAATTTTTATTTGTTTATTTTGTATGAGTACGCCACTTTTTGCCAGGAAATGTAGATTGGTCGTCGTAGAATAGCAGTGAGCATTTGTAACTCATGAGCCATCTCTCCAATCTCTCCAGCCCCAAACATTTGTTGTTTGTTTGGCTTTTTTGAGATAGGGTCTTACTGTGGAGCCTTGGCTAGCCAGAAGCTCACTATGTAGACCTCAGTAGACCTTGAACTCTTAAAGATCCGATTGCCTCTTCTTAAGTGCTGAGTTAAAGACCTCTCTGCCACCATATTTATTTTTATAATTATGAAAGGCTTGAATGCAGTGAGAAATGATTTGTTTACTTTGAATATTAACTTGTGTTCCCCCTCCCCCCTATTTTGTGAATATGGTACATGGTTTAGATCTTTATAGTGAGGTTTCGCTCAGTGCTTGAGAACACTTGCTGTTCTCGCAGGGAACCCAGATTCAGTTCCCAGAACCTCCACTGTGGTTCATGAGCTCCATGATTTCAGTCCTAGGAAATCTGATGCCTTCCTCTGACCTCCACCAGGACCTGAACATGCCTGGACACACATGCATACATACAGGCAAAACATGCATAACCACAGGAAAAAAAATATAAAAAAAATTTAAATAAAAGTATCGTCCTTTCCTTCCTTCCCGTTGGTAGCTAGTAGACTAATATTGTTTTTATTTGGAGAAAAATAATTCTAATTGCGTAATGGTAATGACACTGGTATGAGGTTCCTCCTGTGTTTACATTTATTTTTCTTTTTAAAGATTTATATATTTTATTTTATGTTTTCTGTGTGTTCGTTTGGGTATAGTGAATCACATGTGTGCCTGGGGCCCACAGAGGCCAGAAGAGGGCATTGGATTCCCAGAAACTGTGATTACAGGCAATGTGAGCTGCTCTATGGGTGCTGTCAACCAAACCCAGAGCGTCTGCAAGAGCAGCAGCGCTTCTGTTCTCATATTCATAGATCTGTCAATTTAAACGATGGCAGCGATGCTATACTTGAACTGTGAACATCAGTAAACATCAGAAGATATTTTAACGGGTTATTAAGTTGTGGTAGCTGTATAAAAGGCGTACATGTTTTTATTCTTATTTTATTACTACTTTTTTATTTTGCTATTTTAAGGCTGAGTGAAGCTGTAAAGAATATGATATGGTAGATTTGGGGGTGCACAGTAATAGTCAGCTAAGGCTTAAAGCTACGTAGGGGACACCCTCAACCCTTCCCTTCACTCCAACTGTATATATGGCTAGAAGCCATAGATTCCAAGTATCAAGAGGATGCATACAATCTCCCCGAGACATTTCAACTAAAAAGTGTACCAGAGTGTGGGGACGTGCTTGGGAACACATGCTTGGTTTTGATGGTGTTGGGGTCTAAACTCAGGGCCTTGTGCATGCAAGGCGAGTTCTCTGTCACTCAGCTGTTTCCCCTGCCCCTGGTACTCCACTGATAAAAACATGAATGAAACCCCACTAGTAAAGATAGAGGGAGGGGCAGGAGGAGGCTGGGCCTCTCATGTTCTCTTTGCTGCTTATTGGCTGTGTCCTTAGGCAGGTCATGTTGCTTATGGCCCCAAATTCCTTACCTTTTCAATGAAATGTGTAGTTCTCAGCTATTCCTAGGTGTTTTTTTTTTTTTCAACTCTAAACCCCGTAATTCTACAAAACTTTAGATTGATGGGCAGACCATTGTGCCGTCTACTTTGATAACCACAAACTTGATTTCATTTCTGTTGCCTAGCACTCTAAAACAATGAAAAACATTAGAAAAAATTGTGGTCCACCACACAAAAATTACAGTCATTGTAAGTGGTGGGTCCACTGCTTCTGGTCTCTAGTTTTAATGTGGAGCCTCTCCTTTTTCATGTTGTGTTCTTTAATTTCTGATGCATTTCTTCTAATAGTATTTTTCCAAATAGCCTTGATTTTCTTAGAATTCTTGAAGATGATTTCGCCAAAGTCTCTTCATTAGCAACTACTTGATGAGAGAGCACTTCCTGTTCAGTCATTTGCTGTACAGTTATTACAGAACTCCTCTTACTGAGGTCCCACTGCCCGGCCAGCTGTGTACATAAACCAAGTGTCATCCAAATAGTCGGTTCTGTTCAGCTACCCCTCTCCTCCTTGCTGATGGCTTTCACCTTTTTGAGCTAGAATGATTTATTCTAAAATCTTGTTTGTTTAATTGACTCTGTATTTATTATTTTCCACAGGGAGCACTAGAACCTTACATTAAAAGTATGGTTTACTTACATTAAATGTGTTTGTACTATAGTAATTTCTAAAGAAATATTAATATTAATCCCAGGTGCTGCAATTAAAGGAGTGAGTGTGCCCCTACCATCTGGCTAAAAAAAATCTTGCTGTATTAAATATTTTATTTAGGATAAGGTTCTGAAAGGGAGGGAATATTTGAGGGAAAGGAAATGGGATTCGATATTTTTATAGAGTGTTATATTTGTCTCTACTTCGTATTGTTGAAAACTGACAAATGCAGTATAAAATTAATAAATACCAGTTTTGAAGTAAAATCTTGATGGATATTTTATATTTTTGTGTCTGAAATGGTTCTCAAATCCTATATTTTATGCTTTATATTCAAAGAGGGATTAATTCTTGCAAGTTTCAATTAATTTTTTTATATTTGAAATACTTTATAATAGGTTATGCAAAACAATTTGAATTGAGTTGTTATAGCCATTAGTATGTAACAATGTTTTTTTTAAAATTGATAAAGTCACTGTGTTTGGGACAGGGTCCTAACTGGACTCTGTTAAGTGAAGTTTTTGAAAAATATTCATTTTCTATGAATGGGTGTTTTGCCTGCATAAGGATATCATATTTCCTGGTACTGGAGTTACAGATGGTTGTAAGCCACCATGTGGGTGCTGAGAATTGATCCTAGTTCCTTTACAAAAGCAGCAGTGCTCTTAATCACTGAGCCATCTCTCTAGCCTCAGAAGGAAAGTTTTAAAGTCTAATCTTTATACAACTGGATCTATCGAAAAGATACCAGCACGCAAAGCACTGGAGCCAGCTTAGATTTTGTTGCTAATGGGCTATGGTGTTGGAGTCTTACCAGTAGCTCTGGCAAAAGACTCTCAGTGGCTATAGAGATGAGACTTAAGAAATAATTAGAGCCTAACGAGCACCTGTTGCATATTTTGCCCATTATACTCAGAGCTATAATTAAGCTAATGTTTATTGAGTTCAGTTTCTGTACCAGGCGTTCAGCACACGTCGTTGGCTTTCTCTCTAAGCAGAGGTGGAGACTGGGGTTGGCATCTTTCGAGGCAGGTGCTCTGCGGCGGACCTGCAGTCCCAGTCCCAGGCACACAGGTCCCACAGATGCTTTGCCCAGCCCTAGACCTTGTCGCCATTTACTGTGCTCATTTAACAGAAGGAGAGCAGTAGAGGCTTGCATTAAGTGTATGGAAGCCTTACTCAGGGCCATACCTCAGAGGCGGGGCCCAAGTGGTCTGAGGTTAGAGTTCATCAGAAATGTTGTGTTTTATGACTTAACCTCAGTGTGAAGGTTGGTGATGAGAACTTAGGAATCTTAATTCTAAGCATTTCTGTGCTATAGTTCCCCAAAGGAAGAGGGCCTGAGAGATAGTCTGGGAACTGTTTGCATGCCCCAAACTGGGTTACTTCTCTAAACTGTGTACGTAAGGTGCTAGCATGTGACTGGTAGAGGAAGAGCTTTCTCCTCGTTACTTTACAGTGTTGTGGAAACATGTTTGAGAACTGTTACAGCAGCTATCTTCCTGAGTATATGGCTCATTAATGGGTACATTTAAATAGGTTTGGTATTATTGTCTGTTTGACTGTATTAGGCAAGAGCTGGTTATATAGCCCAGGTGGCCCCAAATTCCTGTCTGCAATTACAGGCTTGTGCCACCATGTCTATTATTAAACAAGCTTAAAATCTATGAGGCTCTTAGGTTGTCTTAGGGTAGATCAGATGCCTTTGTTTTCTGTCTTGACACCCATGTCTTTTTGTGTATAGGAATAGCTTTAGGGAAGCATTATGATCTGTTTGGACATTTTAGACAGAAGGACTCCGAGCCTCTTGAGATGAACTTGATTGACATGTACTTGACTGGATTCGGGGAAAACAAACAAACCAACCAACCAAAACCTAGAAAGTGGAGTTCCCCCTTAAATTTGATATAAACATTTACTTAAGTCTGTGTTTTAAACTGTGTAATAGCACAAAGGTCTGGGTAGATTTAAAAGCAAGACTATGTGTTTTATAGTGATTATGTTTTCATTTAAGAAACGAGATGGTAATGTTAGCTGTGTTGTGCTAATAGATCATGAAATCTGGGTACCTCTGCTAATTTAATGAACAATTGAATCACTGGTGTAGGTATCAGTATTGTCTGTTACTAAATAAAATGAATACAGCAGAGCTGTGCTATTCCAGTATCCTTGGCGTGCAAAGAAGGGACCTCTGGCTTAAGAATCAGAAAGTCTTTTGTTTTCCCGTCCAGAACCACACTAGAGCCACAGGATACCTAAACAGGAGAGAGGATGACTAGGAAGGTGGCTCAGAGTGTCAGAGGCCTCATTAAACCAAAGAAAATGCTTCTCTTATGTTTTGGTTTGGTGAACTCCCTATACATGAGAACTGAAACTGCGTCAGAGCTCAGTTATCTTTTCCTACCCATGCAGCTGGGTGAGGGTGATTTGGGGCAGCCATTTTGGGTTGTTTTTCAGGTTGTCAGTCATGGGGTATGAGGTCAGGGTATTTTCATTGCTTGTCATTACTTTTGAAGGTTCCGAAGGGCAGTTGAAGCACAGTAGCACTGTGGATGTGCTGCTAAGAAAAAGTAACATTGTAACTTTAGACAGCTCACTCCTCACACAGGTTGTCTGTCTGTAAGAAAGCCAGGTTTTAGTGCACCCTTGAACCTAACCTTTAACAGAAAAACCCCAGTGGCAAACATCCCTCAATTCCATTGTATTTTCTTGCTTTGGGGTTTGAAGATGATAGTAATTTCCTCTTTATCAAAATGACTTCGTTGCTAAACAAAGAATATATGTATCAATATTCAGTGGTAAATGTTTAAAATATTATTTGTCATTAACATAAACCTTCTTATCACTAGCATGGGCAGCAGGTATGGTGGGTAAAGAAGAAATTAGAAACTGGTTCTTTCCCAGGAGAGGTTTTGCCCTACTGATTTCTGATTCCTACATACAATCACTGAAACATTTATTCAGTTGAATTAAGTGGGCAGCACTTTAAAACACTGTGTGATTAGTGCTAAGTTGGTAGGATAGGCAGGAAGTGCTGTGATTTTGAAGGGAACCAATCCTTATGGGTTTTGACCTGAAGCTGGAAGACTTTATGAAGGAACCTGGAAGGCAGAGGGAAGAGGATCAGGAGTTCAAAGTTATTCTTGGCTATATAGCCAGTTTGAGGTGATCCGATCTACCTGAGTCCTTTTCAAAAAAAAAAAAAAAAGTGACTTAAACATTGACAAGTGGGAAGATAAAATTGAGAGGTGGGAGGGGACATTCCAGGGACAGGAATAATGGAAAGAAAGAAGGGAGACAAGAACAAAGATGTGGTGGTCAGGGGAACGGCATTAGGCAGGGCTACATAGAGGAATGGGGCTATGTCACAGTGTAAGGGCAAAAGTAAGGAATGCTTATGCCAGGTCAAGTGTACATCTGTGTTGATACATCTGAGCTCAATTAACACAAACATACATTTATCCTCTCTAGGCTTGAAAAATGACCAGACTGTTTAAAGTACTTTCTTAGTGTTATACTTAAATTTCTGTTAAAAGGGTTAGGCTGGGTCAGAGATGAGCAGCACTGGCCTGAAACTGAGTTTAGTGAGTAAAAGTCTGACTTGAATTCCTAACCCTCATTTAATTTTGATTTCCAATTATGGGAATTACAGTGATCTATGTTGCTCTCTAAAACCTGGGATATACAGGGAACAGGCTTGACTGAAGTAGCGTACCTGACCTGGCTAGCTCTTGCTAATTAGATATAAGTTTTCCAGGAAACTGACTCACTGTGGCTCTGCATTCCCAAAATTGTATCTTTACAATTATTAGCATTAGTCACCATCCTTTACTTCAAGCCGCCATCTCTTTGAAATATTTATACTAATTTATTAAAGATGTTTCAAATAACTCAATTTTTAAAAACATGGCTTTTAAAATCTTAACTTTCCATGTCACATTCATGGTCATAAACATTTAATATTTAATTGTAATAAACACCTATATTAATTTGCTAGTGGTAGCATTACTTTTTAAAAACACTAATGTACAAACGTGTTTGGCAGTCCTTTTCAGAGCACCCTGAGGTTGTTTTTGCTACTAGGTTGCATTTCTGTTTTCTCCTATTGTGAAGTGCGGCCCCTTGCATGGTCTAGCTTGCCGTGACATGGTCAAGTGCAGTTTCCTTCCTGTCGCTTGTGTTAGCGATAAGGCTACATTTCAGTACTTTCAAAAGGAAGGCCCTGAAGACAGGCTTGGTCTAGCGGTTTTTTCTCACCCCAGGCTCTTTGAGCGACAGAAAAGTAGGCTTTAATTTCGACTCACTCTTAAAAGCTCGTCAAACAACATTTGCAACCTTTAACTGTCTTCATTTAGGTATATATGATGGGGATGGTGTTTGCATGTTGCTGTTAAGGACGATTGAGTCTTGTTATGAAATTTAGAGAGAGTGGTGGTTCCTGTGCATGTAGGTGATTAGCTGGGTCTGTGAGAAGAATGAAATTGTTTGCATATGCTCTGCGGGGATTTAAAATTTCCTAATTATTATTGGAACATCCCTCTCCTCCCCTCCCCACCCTACCCCACTCAATACTTGGACTCAAGTACACCTCGGGGAAGAAAGAAAGAATAATGAGGGGAGATTAGGAATGAGGTCTTCAAAGAAAGTATGTCTTGAAAACCAAACCCCTGTGTGTACCAACAATGCTGATTTTCCTTAAGTGTAACAGTGACATTGGATATGTGCTGTGTCATTTGTTACATTTTAGCCAGGGGATTGCTTTTTTTCCACTAACCTAAGCCTTTGTTTTTCAGGGACAAGAAGACCTAGTGAATGATTTCAGAAAACGCACCTGTTTTCTTAGAATGTCAATGCAACAAGCAGATCTGAAGTTCTCCTTTCACCGAAGAGTGTCTTGTCTGCAGTAACGTCACAGACCTGCCTGAGAGACTTTCCCCAAACTCCACTGCACCCTACCTGCTGCTCCAGACTTGAAGCTGCTTGGGACTTTTCTCATGTGGATCTAAGGGGAATGCTTTACTATGGCTGCTGTTGTCCAACAGAACGACCTAGTGTTTGAATTTGCAAGTAACGTCATGGAGGACGAGCAGCAGGTGAGCCAGAGAGGCCCGGCTTTAGTCCATTGCTTAGAGCTGTCATCCACATCAGAGTATTTGCTTTAGGAGATGGTACAACATTCTAAAATAAAAATTGAGAAGTTAAGTATTTGGTAATAATGCCTTTCCATATTTTAAGTACCAATTAATTCACTACTTGTAAATGTTACTGTTTGTTTTGATGTGGTAACAAGGAAGTAGTATTTGGGGTTCATCTTGGTTTTCTGTAAAATTAGACCAAATAGTAACTATCCTTAGCAATATTTCTTTAATTATTTTAAACAGTTCTAGAGAACATAACCGACGTCTATAATTAATCTTTTAATTATGAGCTGTTTTTTCAAGCTTTGGCCACCTCACAACCACACTTCTCAGTCCAAAGACTGTTGCTGCCCCGCCCCCCAAGGAAATGTTCTGACTCTTGCACCTTTCATTGAATATGCATGTGATGTGTTGCTTACGGCCTTCACATAGGGAAGGTCCCAAGAGATGCTGAGATAAAGGGTTTAACCTTAACTCTGAGCCTCTGATCCTTCCACAGTGTGAAAGGACTACAACACTTCATAATTAAGACAGGCTGTGCAGGGACATGAGCCATGGATGGGAATTGGTGTGTTGAGAGAGGTCCTTTGCTAAGGAGCATTTAGGAAGCAGTGGGTTTAAAGTGTGCTGAGGAGGGCTGATTGACAGACTGAAATAAGCTTGCTTCCAAACCTTAAGTAGATAGATCAGTTCTGATGTCTGCTTTATTCCTGAAACACTTACTACAAAATAATAAAATCGATTCTCAGTTTTGGCAGGACATTGTGGTTTCATAGCTCTTTTGTATTGTGTACTGAAATGACACAATACTGAGTTTATAAGTATACCTATAAAAGGTGAGAATTTGGGACTAACTATCCTTATATTCAAGGTGAAATTCAAGGAAAAAACCAAACACCTGAAAGCATATTAATACTGATTGGAATTTAATCTAGAGATAACAGAGGAGATACTGTGAGGAGAGAGAGTGTGTTTGAATTGTTTTGAGACAGGATGTTTGTGCACACACTAAAACTTGAAAAGGAGTGTGCTGCCTACCTGCTTTCTAGATAAAAGGTCCCATGACAGGTCCCAGGCTAGCTGTGGTGAGCTGTGCTGTGGCGCAGAGACAGTGGCAGCGGAGGACTACCACTGATCTGTCACCAGCATGCTCTAGTGCGCTGGCTCTCACATTCCGACCACGAGAAGTGTGTTGAACATTACAGTTCCGAGTTCTTACGTGTGTGTATAAGACTGAAAGGTGTACTGCAAAACAGTGCGTGTACACTTACTACTATGTTGGGTGTATTTAACTTAATTTTGTTTTTTTTTTTTCCTTTTATGTCTTTGGGAAGGGTGCTAGTAGTTTGACTCACCTCTGCTTGCTCTGATATTTATTGAGTTGTTGTTTTGTTTACTTATTTTTTTCTGAGACAGGGTCTCACTGTGGAGTTCTGGCTTGCCTAGAACTCCCTATGGAGACCAGGCTGACCTCAAATTCAGAGATCTGCATGCTTCTGCCTCCCAAGTGCAGGGAGGTATTCCCCACATGCCTGGCTCACATTCTAGTTTTTTGAGACGTGATCTCGTATAAATGAAGACAGCTTTGAGCTCCTGGTTTCCCGGCTCCCACTTCCTGAATGCTGGGCCTTCAGATGCGGGCCCCACACTTGGCAGCTGCTTTCTCTTCCTTTCTCTTTTGTCCTTTTCTTTTCTTTGCCCTTTTTTCTTTTCCTTCCTTGATACACTTAAATACTTCATATGTTAACCTATGAAATAAATGCTGATAGCTTATTTTTTTGATGAGGAAACGGAGACATAAAGTAGTTAAGTAGTTTGTTCCAAACTGTCTAGGGGGTAATTATAACCCGCGCAGTTTGACCTTCAGTAATATGTAGTTGCAGGCTGCTCTAGCTGGGTTCAGGGCATCCATTGCTCGTATTATCAAATTATTTAAATTGTGGCTCTGCCTCCTAGTATGATTTTGTTTTCAGTTTTATTCATTTCTTCTGAGATGAGACCTTATTATGTAGCCATGCTAGCCTTGGGTTTAAGGTTCTCCTGCATTCATGCTCTGAGAGCGGGGATTAGGATTGTTCGCTGTGATGCCATAACTGGCTTAGTTTAATTTGTAGTTTTACATAAAAGTAATGATCTGCCAGCTTAAAATTGCATGCTACAAAGTGCATAAAGTACGTCAGATGTGGCAGCTTCTATCTAATCCCACCACTCAGATGGCTGAGGCAGGAGGATTAGGAGGAGTTTAGTACCAGCCACTGTTAAAAAATGGGCTTGATACCAGCGTGCGACCCTGTCTCTAAAAAGAAAAAAAGTGTGTAAAGTGGTATGTGTAGGTTCTGCAGCAGTTGTTTTTCTATATTTGAGTGGAAATCACTTACCCTACTAGTCTGTAACTATGACCATTACTGGTGTTTTGCTGAGTTGTGGCAGTGAGAAATCCTGTTTGGGAATGGCCATACCCTCTGGAGTGGCAGAGATGGTTAAGGAACTGAGATCCTGAAATCGGAATGCATGGCTTGATAACTAGCTGTGCTGCTTAGCTTACTACTGAGATCCTTGCAAATTACTTAATCCTTTGTGCACTGGTTTCCTCATCTGCATGTAAAAATGAAAATGAGAGGAGCTAAGCTGTAGGACTGGTGTCAGGGGTGAGTGAGTTGCTGCTTACAGAGCTCTGAGAACCACTCCCAGGGCAGAGCTTATGTTGACCAACCACCATCTTGTCAGGGCACCTGTTTCCATACAGCATGGCTCTCTTTCCAGCTGTGGAGGTCGTCTGAAAAAAATCACCAGACTGGGATCACTGCTGGGCGTAGAAGCATATGCTTTTAATTCCAGCACTCAAGAGGAGGAGGCAGGTGGATCCCTGTGAGTTTAAGGCCAGCCTGGTCTACATAGATAAATAGTGAAATGACATTTTACTATTTTAATTTACATTTCTGAAACTACTAATAATGAGTAGCATGGTTTTAAATTTTGTTTATCGATCACTTGAACTTGAGTTACTTAGTGTCCTATTGCCCAATACTTCTTTATAATGCAGATATATTATAACCATTGACTTCTTGCTAATCTATTTTATGACTAGACTGGGTAGATTGTCTCTTTTTTGACATTTCCTCCTAGTCTATTAGCAGTTTTTAATTGTATGTGTTATAGGTAAAATTTCAAAAGTTCAGTTAAAATTTATCAGTACTATCAACTAATGTTATCAAGTTTGAGGAGTTTTTTTTTGTTTTTTGTTTGTTTGTTTTTAGTTTCTGCTTTAGAAAGCTTTTCTTTTCTTTCTTTTTATTTTTTTTCTTCTTCTTTTTTGGTTTTGTTTTTCGAGACAGGGTTTCTCTGTATAGCTCTGGGTGTCCTGGAACTCACTTTGTAAACCAGGCTGGCTTTGAACTCAGAAATCTGCCTGCCTCTGCCTCTGCATCCTGAGTGCTGGGATTAAAGGAGTGTGCCACCACCATCTGGCCACAGTGGTAGTTTTTACTCTTACTTTTATTGATTTTTAAAAATGGATTTCTATCCTAAAACTGAATTGTTTGAATTACCCTAGGTCAGACATACATTTTGAACTTATTGTTTATTGTATAATTGAATATTTTATATGGTGCCAATGTTACATTGATTTCATTGTCACTTTATAGATTTGGTGTAGGATAAGCTAATTTCCACTTCAAAGGGTGGTTTACTATTTCTACCCACTTTCAGCCCAGGAAACTACTAATTTGCTTTCTGTCCTTGTATATTTGCATAGTATAGACATTTTGTATATAGAATCATAACATATACTTTTTATGGTTGATCCCTTCCCCCCTTTGTCCCTCTCTTGTACTGGGAACTAAACCTAGGGCTATAGCCTTTAATAAGTGTGTTCATTCATGTTGTGCCATGTATCACAATACCCCTCTAAAGGAAAAAAACAAAACATAACAAAAATCTTAAGAGGATTTTTAGTGAGCCTTACTTTTGGGAGATACATGGCCAAATTAACAATTTATCCTGACCCCTCACCCAAAACAAACAAACAAACAAAAAAAACCCCAAAAAACCCCTTTTTCAAATTCACACCCTCAGGCTGTGCAGTGGTGGTGCATGCCTTTAATCCCAGCACTTGGAAGGCAGAGGCAGGCAAATTTCTGAGTTCAAGGCCAGCCTGGTCTACAGAGTGAGTTCCAGGATAGCCAGGGGCTACACAGAGACACCCTGTCTCAGAAAAAAAGAAAAATTCACATCCTCTGTTTTCATTACTTGTTGTTGCAATACAGTGTGTGTGTTGTCTTGGACAGTGTTCTGTTGCTGTGAGCAGACACCACGACTGTGTTAGCTCTTAGAAAAGAAAGCACTTAATTGGGACTTGCTTACAGTTTTAGAGGTTTAGTCGTTTAGTTCATTATCACGATTGGAAGTGTGATGATGTGCATGCAGACATGGTGCTAGAGAAATAGCTGAGAGTTCTCCATTTCAGTTAGCAGGCTGCAGGAAGAGAAAGTCATTGGGCCTAACTTGGTCTTTTGAAAACCATAAAGCCCACTTCCA
This sequence comes from Mus pahari, assembly GCF_900095145.1. Lineage (NCBI taxonomy): Eukaryota > Metazoa > Chordata > Mammalia > Rodentia > Muridae > Mus > Mus pahari. Next base: position 69,926,339 of record NC_034597.1, read on the forward strand.
GGACTCTCTTCTTCTAACAAGGCCACACCCCTAATCCTTTCAAATAGTGTCACTTCCTGGTAGCAAGAAAGCCAGTAAGATTAGACTATGCTTAAACAACTTCATAGGAATTTACAATGGAAATTCCAATGTTATCTTGGGTAAGTCTAGAGAAAAGACAGTTTGCTTAGGCCTTTGGGTTGTTATGGTGCTGTGCAAAGCCAAGTGTCTTTAGAAGTGCCCCCACTACTTGAGCCAGCAGATAGAACATGAACTCATGGCTGGTGAGATGGCTTAGCGGTTAAGAGCACTGACTGCTCTTACAAAAGTCCTGAGTTCAAATCCCAGCAACCTCATGGTAGCTCACAGCCATCTGTAATGAGATCTGATGCTCTCTTCTGATGTGTCTAAAGACAGCTACAATGTACTTACATATAAATCTTTTGGCAGGAGTGAGTGGGGCTAGAGTGAGCAGAGGTCTGGAATTCAATTCCCAGAAACCACATGATGGCTCACAACCATCTGTACAGCTACAACATATTTATATACATAAAATAAATAAATCTTTTAAAAAAAAAGAAAGAAAGAAAGAAAGAAAGAAAGAAAGAAAGAAAGAAAGAAAGAAAGAAAGAAAGAAAGAAAAAGAAAATGAACTCAGTTTGCTGTGATCCTAAATACTGGGTTTGTGATGAATATAGACATCTATACATTTTAAAACCCAAGCTTTAACTGAGGTGAACCTGATTACAGTGATAGTTCAACTGAGGCGCCTAGACTTGCGTTTCGTTCTGCGGTGACCAAGCTTGCTGATTGAGCAAGGTGTAGTCATATTGTCTGGGTTTAGATCTTAGGTCTGCTGCTTCTGGGCAGCTTGGCTAGAGAGTGTCGGCATGGAATTGTGGCGCTCCAGTGGTATAAGCCATCTCTCTTAGTTAGGGTTTTATTGCAGTGAAGAGACATCATGACCATGGCAATTCCTATAAAGGACGACATTTAATTGTGGATGGCTTACAGTTTCATAAGTTTAGTTCATTGTCATCATGGCAGGAAACATGTGAGCACGCAGGCAGACATGGTGCTGGAGAAGGAGTTGAGAGTTCTATATCTTGATCTCTGTTAGCAGAAGGAGACTGTGTGCTGCACATCAGCATATATGACCTGTCTCCACAGTGACACATTTCCTTTAACAGGTCACATCTCCTAATAGTGCCACTTCTTATGGCTAAGCATTCAAACATAGGGCCATTCTTATTCAAACTACCATACCATCCAAAGTCCTTAGCATGGCAGCTGCTTTTACCATGGCTTTTGTTAAAAGCATTATTTTAAATTGCTTTCAAAAATGGAGGCTAGAGTGGGATGCAGAGATGGCTCGGCCTCTTGATTTTCTGTGGTATAACATTATGACATGTTACTTGATAACTAAAAGACTTAGAAATTTTCACTTGTAATAGGCTTTATAGCCCAGAATGGAAAGGGACTCAGAATCACTACTCTTCAACATTATGTTTAATATATGCTTGGATTCCAATTCTGATTTATGCATATTCTTTGAGACTACCTATTAGGGGATAATTTGTTTTAATAGCTGCTCAACTGTTTCCTTAGTAAGCGTGACAATTCTGCACTTTGTTTGATGAGATGTCTGTTAGATGCTGACGGGATGGTGCAAGGGCTATGTGGACTTGATACAGAATCTTGGCTGCTGCTTTGAGTTATGCTTTGTGTTTTTAGAATTATAGGAATCTAGACTAAATATTTTGCTTAAAATGAAACTCCCTAAGCAGCAACAAAAGAAATAGAGTAAATTAAATAATCTCCACATACATAAAATGAATAGGCCCAAATAATTTAATCGTGAGTTCTTTTAAACTTTCATGAATTAGTTAAACAGTTTCTATTCAGGGTTTCTTAAGTCACTTTTTACAACGTGAACATAACAGTAATATTCAAGTCTGGAAAACTGTTAACAGCTACGTGTGCAGAATTGGCAAGCTCCAAATAGATACCTTGTTTACAATACTAAGAGCAGGCAATTGCTGTCTATGACCCTTACCACCTTGGAGGTGACAGCGATTTTTCTCTTGAGTGTCAACAGAATCATTAGTATCTTGATATCCCTCCCATATAATGCAGGAGGAACAGTGCCCAGAGACACACAGCACTGGGATAGGATGACTAACAGAGACACACAGCACTGGGATAGGACACACA
>NC_034597.1:69929337-69936587 GCF_900095145.1 Mus pahari
AGAGACACACAGCACTGGGATAGGATGACTAACAGAGACACACAGCACTGGGATAGGACACACAACACTGGAATAGGATGACTAACAGAGACACAGAGCACTGGGATAGGATACACAGCACTGGGATAGGATGACTAGACGGTTACACCTTTTGTCTGTCCACTACTTGATGTGCTTGAGTTTATTTTCACTGAAAAGCAAAACACAACAGCAACAATAACAAGGTGGACTACATGTAAGGAGAAACACCCAAAGTTAACTTCTTTTGGCCTTAATACACACATACACATACACACACACACACACACACACACGCATGTGCACATATATGTGCACACATGCAATGAGAAAGGGGGGCAAAGGAAGTCAAAAGAAAGACCATCCAATCAGTTGAAAATTATATAAGCCAGTTTTTCTTTATACCCATCTATCTATCCATTATGTATCAGTTTATGCATTATCTGTCTTAACTAGTCTGTCTATCTAATCTAGTTATCTTATCTAGCCTATCTACTTAACTTACTTACCTCCCTCTGCCTACCATCTGTTTATCATGTATGCATCTTGGTGTAGACATGGAAGTCAAAGGACATTTTGTAGGAATTGGTTCTCTCTTTTTACTCTATGGGTCCTGAGGATCAAGCTCAGGTTGTCAGACTTGGTGGCAGAGAGCTTTTCCCACTGAGCCATCTCCCTGGCCCTAAATCAATTTTTGAGATTGCTTATCTCATCAGTGTGTGCCTGCAGTCCCAGAATTTGAGAGGTACAAACATGAAAATCACTGTTGAGTTCAGGACCAGGCTGAGGGGTAGTGTGTGCACTCATGGTATGTGTCCCCCCCCTCGCTGATTTATTTAGGCTCAGTGGTAGAGTGCTTGCCAAACATACAAGAGACCCAGCCCCTAATTCCCAAAAAGCAACAAAAGAAAAACAGAAACCAATGTATCCTGTTCCTGTTTAGGTAAAACACCGAACAGCTTCATCGGTTTCTTTTCTTGAGTACATCCTACATGCCTTACAATTTTAAGTTATTTAGCTGCATGTTATTTAATTCCTACAGTAATTTTCAAAGAAGTTCTCACATGTATTTTTCTTAATAGATACAGAAAATAAAGCTTAGAGAGCCTGCCTAATTTGAACACACAGACAAATTGTTTTTCTTCCAAGTGTGTTTAAATACTCAGAGTCTTTACAGCCATCTATTAGACAGAGCACAGGGTCCCCAATGAAGGAGCTAGAGAAAGGACCCAAGCAGCTGAAGGGGTTTGCAGCCTCTTAGGAGGAACAACAATATGAACTAATCAGTACCCCCAGAGCTCCCTGGGACTAAACCACCAACCAAAGAGTGCACATGGTGGGACTCATGGCTCCAGCTGCACATGGAGTAGAGGATGGCCTAGTCGGTCATCAATGGGAGGAGAGGCCCTTGGTCCTGTGAAGGTTCTATGCCCCAGTATAGGGGAATTCCAGGGCCAGGAAGTGGGAGTAGGTGTGTTGGTGAGCAGGGGAAGGGGAGACAGGATAGGGGATTTTCAGAGGGGAAACCAGGAAAGGGGATACCATTTGAAATGTAAATAAAGAAAATATCTAATAAAAAAAAAAGAAAAAAAACTCAGAGTCTGAGTATTTACTGCTATATCGTCTTTTCACGTGTGTATTTGTAATACAGTTGGTGCATGGCAAAATACTGTCAGAATATGTTACGATAGTACACATTCTAGACATTTGTTTTTTTTTTCAAAATCAGAGGTGAAGGAAGTAATTTCAGGAATAAATCTGAGGTCTTCAGGTCTTTGGAGGCTTGGGCTAGGCCAGCCTCACTGAAACACAGGACAGAGGAATTTGTGTGAAAGTGTGCTTTGCTTAGCTTGTATGTTTACTAGAGAAGTCTTAGAGTCAAGGAGATCTTGATGATGATGGAGAATGAGGCACCAGCCTTGTCAGGGTGTGGAGTGTGTGTGTGTGTGTGTGTGTGTGTGTGTGCGCGCGCACGCACGCACACATGAGTGCATGTGTCTCTGTCTGTCTTGGTACAAACATAATAACTACTTGAAAACATGCTTGCCTTATACTTGTTTTTGAAAAGTTTCTGCATTGGGGGAATTTATTTTTTACAATGATAAATTTTTTTATTCCTTTTCTTCTTTTTTATTAAATTTATTTATTCACTTTACAATATCAGCCCTTCCTCTCCTCCTAGTGCCCCCTCACATAAGTACTCCCCTATTCCCTTTAGAAGGGGAAGCCCTGCTCTGGATGTCAACCCCACACTCCACCACTCCGCACATTGAGTTGCTGCGGGACTAGGCATGTCCTCTCCCGCTGAGGCCAGACCAAGCTGTCTATTTAGGGGTGCAGGATCCACAGGCAGGCATATAGGCAACAGGCTCAGGGACAGCCCCTGTTCCAGTTGTTTGGGGGACCCACATGAAGACCAAGCTGCTCATCTGCTACATATGTGCAGGGGGCCTAGGTCTAGCCTGTGCTCTCTCTTGGTAGGTGATTCAGTCTTTGGTAGCTCCCAATGGTTCAGGTTAGTTAAATCTGTTGATCCTGTGGAGTCCCTGTCCTCTGTGGGTCTCTCAGACTTTCTTCCAACTCTCTTGAAAGACTCCACAAGCTCCATCTAATATTTGGGTGTGAGTCTTTGCATCTCTTTCCATTGGCTACAGGGTGGAGCCTCTCAGAGGATAGTTATGCTAGGATTCTGTTTGCAAGCATAATGGAGTGTCATCAATAGTGTGGGGGATTAGTTATTACCCATGGGATGGGTCTCAATTTGGGGCAGTCATTGATTGGCCATTCCCTCAGACTCTGCTTTGTCATTGTCCCTGCACATCTTGTAGGCAGGACACATTTTGGGTCAAAGGACACATTTGTGGGTGGATTGCTGTTATTATCTTTCCACTGGTAGTCTGCCTAGCTACAGGAAGTGGCCACTTCAGGATCCATATCCCTCACTGCTAGGAATTTCAGCTAGAGTCGCCCCCTTAGACTATCTGGGGCCTCTCCCCTTCCCAGGCCTCTGGCACACCCTAGAGATTGCTCCTGTTCCCCAGCTGATTTCCCTTCTCTCTCCCCTGCTCTCCCTACATATGATCCTCCCCTGCCCCGCTTCCCTCCCCATCCCTCTTCCATCCAGTTCCCCTCTTCCATAGACCTCCAATATCTATTTTGTTTCTCCTTCTGAGAAAGATCCAACCATCTTCCCTTGTGCTCTCCCTGTATCTTGGCTTCTTTAGGTCTGTTGATTATTGCATGGTTATCCTGTAGTTTATAAATGAGTACATACTATGCATGTTCTTTTGGGTTTGAGTTACCTCACTCAGGATGATATTTTCTAGTTCTGTCCATTTGCCTGTGAAATTCATGATGTCATTGTTTTTAAAAGGCTGAATAAACAGTATTCCATTGTGTAGATGTACTACATTTTCTGTATCTATTCTTCAGTTGACATACATCTAGGTTGTTTCTAATTTCTGGCTATTATAAATAAAGCTGCTATGAACATCGTTGAGCAAATGTCCTTGTGGGATGGTGGGGCATCTTTTGGGTATATGCCCAGGAGTGGTATAGCTGGGTCTTTAAGTAGAACTATTACCAATTTTCTGAGAAACCACCAAATCGATTTCCAGAGTTGTTGTACAAGTTTGCACTCCCACCAGCAGTGGAAGAGTGTTCACTCTTGCTCACCAGCCTGGGCTGTCCTCTGAGTTTTCAATCTTAGCCATTCTGAAGGGTGTAAGATGGAATCTCAGAGTTGTTTTGATTTGCATTTCCCTGATGACTTAGGATGTTGAACATTTAAGTCCTTCTTGGCCATTCTAGATTCCTTTGTTGAGAATTCTCTGTTTAGCTCTTGTCTTGGTCAGGGTTTCTATTCCTGCACAAACATCATGACCAAGAAGCAAGTTGGAGAGGGAAGGGTTTATTCAGCTTACACTTCCATACTGCTGTTCATCACCAAGGAAGTCAGGACTGGAACTCAAGCAGGTTAGGAAGCAGTAGCTGATGCAGAGCCATGGAGGGATGTTCCTTACTGGCTTGCTTTTCTTGGCTTGCTCAGCCTGCTCTCTTATAGAACCCAAGACTACCAGGTACCACCCACAAGGAACCCCTTGATCACTAATTGAGAAAATACCTTACAACTGGATCTCATGGAGGCATTTCCTCAACTGAAACTCCTTTCTCTGTGATAACTCCAGCTTGTGTCAAGTTGACACACAAAAGCAGCCAGTACAGCTCTGTACCCCATTTTTTAATTGGGTCATTTGGATTGTTGGTGTCTAACTTGAGTTCTTTATATATTTTGGATATTCACCCTCTGATGGATGTAGGGTTAGGGAAGATCTTTTTCTAATCTGTATACAGGCTGTCATTTTGTCCTGGTGATGGAGTCCTTTTACTTAGAGAATCTTTTCAGTTTCATGAGGTCCCATTTATTAATTCTTGACCTTAGTGCCTGAGCTATTGGTGTTCTATTCAGGAAGTTGTCTCCTTACCAACAAGTTCAAGGCTATTCCCCACTTTCTGTTCTATTAGATTAAGTGTGTCTGGTTTTATGTTGAGGTATTTGATCTATTTGGACTTGAGTTTTATGCTAGGTGATAAAATATGGATCTATTTGCTTTCTCTTACATGCAGACATTCAGCATCATTTGTTGAAGATACTCTCTTTTTTTTTCCAATGTATGGTTTTGGCTTCTTTGTCAAAACTCAAGTGTCTGTAGGTGTGTGGGTTTATTTCTGGGTCTTTGATTCAATTTCATTGATCCACCTGTTTGTTTCTGTATTAATATCATGCAGTTTTTATAGGTTTTTTTGTTTGTTTGTTCAAGATCATTTTAGCCATTCTGGATTTTTTGTTTTTTCATATGAAGCTGAGAATTGTTCTTTCAAGACCTGTAAAGTGTGTGTGTGTTTGTGTGTATACATGTGTATGTATCTCTGTCTGTGTTGATATATATATATATATATATATATATATATATATATATACATACATACATATAGCATATATATTATAATATAATAAAATAATGTATACTAAAGATTTATTTATTATTATATCTAAGTACACTGTAAGCTGTCTTCAGATGCACCAGAAGAGGGTGTCATATCTCATTATGGATGGTTGTGAAACACCATGCGGTTGCTGTGATTTGAACTCAGGACTTTTGGAAGAGCAGTTGGTGCTCTTAACCACTGAGCCATCTCTCCAGCCCGTACAAATATATATTAACTACTTGAAAGCATGCTTGTCTTATACTTGTTTTTGAAGAAACGTTTCTGCATTGAGGGAATTCTGAAAGACTTTTTACCCTGCTGTTTGTTTGAGAAAAGTGTTGCTCCTGGGTTGTGAGCTGTTTTCTAGAGAGCTGTGCAGGATGTTTCACAGTCACTATGGGACAGATTGAGAGCTGCTGTTAGGGAAACCTGGTAGACAAGTTCTGTGAATGCTCTTGTATTTTTTAATATCTGAAAGCTTGTTGAAAACGTAAACTTGCTTGACGGCACTGAGGTAGCACTCTGTAGTTTTTGAGTCTCCATCTAGGACTGCAGGGCCTGCTCTAGTGAGAGAATTAGGCAAGCTTACTAGCAAAAACACATACTGTACTGCCTCCATTTGGATCCTTCACTTCTCCTTTAAGTTGATGATATTGGCTCATAGCTTACGTGATGAACCATGACTAAGGTAAACTACAGGGGACAGTGTTGAAATGTGAGGAACTGCCCTTGGTTTGATTTGTATTATTGCTGCTAAAATGTTGGCTGAAATTTTGCTTTTAACATATGCTCTAGGATTTACCTGTATATAATATTTCTTTCCTCTTGAGCTATTAAGAATTCCAGTAAAGTTAGAAAAACCCACGAAAGTCCATTTTTCTCTCTATAGTGAGACAGGCTTTTAGGAAGTAGCTGCCTTAGAACCTGATTGGATAGACTTTTGATTCTAGGAAATCTTTTCTCTCCAGTCCTCTGGGTCTGTGGCTGGTTTTGTTTCTGTTCCACAAACAAAATGAAAATTATGTACAAATGGCAAGTAAGGAAAGTCCTGTAATTTATGTTTAGATATCTGTCACGTAGAGACCTGCACGAGTAATAAAGAGTTGACAGATGCAGTTTTGAATAATCCTTTATATCAGTGCTCCTAGACTCTATGTGCAAATTGGACTCACTTGGGCAAGTTTATTTATAGGTCTTGGCCATATCCCCAGATACTCTGAATTACCTGGTACTTATTTGGTGTTTTAAAATGTTTCCCAGTGTACAGACAAGGTTAAGTAATGCTAGGATTTAGTGAAGTTCTTCTTCTCAAATAACAGATAGAATTGGGATGTGGATCAGAGGTACAGTATCTACTTAGCATGTGGGATGCCCTAAGTTTTATTTTCTGATTTCCAAGGATGGAGCTGGGTTTAAGGAGGTAGAAAAAAATGATTAATTACTTGAGGAAAATTTTTAGACATGCTTGGAGAGAATCTACTTTATTTATTTAGAAAGGGGCTTATTAGCATAGGATAGCCTGAAACTTGTCATAGAAATAAGGATGACAGATTTAAATGAGTAGCCAGACAAATAGAATTTAATATTGTTAAGGCAGACTAGAAAAGTATGGTATACAGTGGTTTGAATAAGAATGACCCCCATAGGCTCATATATTTGAATGCTTAGTCATCAGGGAGTAGCTTGAGAAGGATTAGAAGGATTAGGAGGTGTCCTCTTGTAGGAGTGGGTGTGGTCTTGTTAGAGGAAGTGTGTCACTGAGAAGCTCCTGCCAGCCCCCCTCAGTGTGTGTGTGTGTGTGTGTGTGTGTGTGTGTGTGTGTGTGTGTAGCTCTTATCCGTTGCTCCAGTGCATGAATCCTGCCATGGTTCTACCATGATGACAATTGGCTGTAGTGTCTCTTCACAGCAATAGAAAATGCCCAAGAAAGGTTGTTACTTTATTTCTTTAAAGAAACACCAGGACTACAGTTATAGCTGTGGTATAACACTTGCCTCATGCTCAAAGACCTGGATTTGATACCAACACAACAAAAAAGTAATGAATAATAAAAGTAGAAGTTTTTTTTTTAAAGATTTATTTATTTATTATTATATGTAAGTACACTGTAGCTGTCTTCAGACACTCCAGAAGAGGGAGTCAGTTCTTGTTACGGATGGTTATGAGCCACCATGTGGTTGCTGGGATTTGAACTCTGGACCTTCGGAAGAGCAGTCGGGTTCTCTTACCCACTGAGCCCAAAA
>NC_034597.1:69936757-69938399 GCF_900095145.1 Mus pahari
CTGGGATTAAAGGCGTGCGCCACCATGCCTGGCTATAAATAAATTTTTATTTATTTTTTGAGTTGGTATTGTCATATGTTGGTTTCAAACTGCTGTGATCAAGTACATCCTCTGTCTTAGTCTTCCTGGTATCAGGAACTACAGGAGCATGTTACCGTGCTCAATGTTCTGACCTCTTGAAACTCTTTTCTAAAGTCATTCTGGAAAAGGAGTTAGATTTAAACAATGTAGAAAAAAACAAGAGTTGAAATATGAAGAGTAAAGTCTATTCTTTTTTTCTTTTTTGTTTTTTTTTTCTGTAAAGTCTATTCTTAATTCAAAAGCAGCAGCAAATTTATTTATGTCTGTATTTTATTTTCATAAGGTTTTGGTATGGGATAGAGGCAGTAGATGTAAAGCTAGTTTAAACTGGGTCCTGTTAGGGGTAGAATCTGTCTAACTTAAACCCTCTTCATCTATTGAAGTCCTAACCCATGTTACCATAGTGTAACAGACCTCGTCTGGAAGCAGGATGCCGTTGCTGGTGTAGTTAGAATGAATGGTGTGACCCCTACTCCAGGGTGGTTCTTTATAGAAGGGGGAAGCTCAGACCCAGACAAACATGGGAAGGATGTCATGTGAGCATGAACACAGCCAATACAAGTCAAGGAGAGTTGAGTAGCTCTGCAGAAGGAACCAGCCGTATACCAACACCTTCATGTTGAACACATGAAGCCTTTAGAACTGTGAGAAGACATTACTGTTTTTGAAGGCACTTAGTTGTTGGTACTAATTATGGTGGTTCAAACTGAACTTTTTTTTTACTTACTTTAAAAATCTAAATTTTAGATAATTCAACATGTGAAATTTATATGTTTGCCCAAACCATCTTCTCTTCGTGGCCCTGGTGTGAAGATCCTGGCCTTAACTTTCAGCAATTCTCCTGTTTCACCTCTATAGAGAGCAGAAGTGCTCTGTGAGGAGTTTTACAGTGTGTAGTTCTGAAGGTTTGGATTCTTGGTGACTCATACTTTAGTCAGCTGCTAGTCAATCCAGAGAAAAGGCCATTTATCTTGAGTTCAGATCAACAGTTACTGGAGTGTGCATTTTCTGTCCATTTATGGTCTTGTAGTCACCTGAGAGGTGTTAAATACTTTCAGGCTTCTTACTTTACTACTTCTATTTTTAATTTACTTGTGTGTGTGTGTGTGTGTGTGTGTTTGCCTGCATGTACATCTGTGTAGCACATGTGTGCCTGCCTTGGAGGCCAGAAAAGGACATTGGCTTGCTAGGACTGGAGTGACTGGAGTTAGAGATAGTTGTGAGCTCCCATGTGAATGCTGGGACTCAAACTCAGGTCTTCTGGAAAAGCAGCCAGTTTTCTTAAGCAGTGAGCCATCTCCCCAGCTCCTTGTATTCTTATAAATATATGAGTTGTTTATTTCATGTGACTCGATATCACCTTGAAGAAGTAGGAGGTGAACTACTTTGAAATAAGCTCATAATTCTTTTTAAAAAATTGAAATTATGATATAATTTCAACATTTCTCCCTTCCCTTTCCTCTTTCCAAACCCTCTCACCCTCAAATTCATTGCCTCTATTTTCACTTGTTATTGTATGCATCTATGTATATATATATATATATATATATATATATATATA
>NC_034597.1:69938446-69965962 GCF_900095145.1 Mus pahari
ATATATATATATATATATATATATATATATATATATATATATATGTGTGTGTGTGTGTGTGTGTGTGTGTGTGTGTGTGTGTGTGTGTGTATTCCTAAGTATGACTAGCTCAGTCTGTATGATGTTATTGGATATATGTTTTTAGGACTGACCATTTAGCACTAGACATCAATTAGTGAGCTCTTCCAGTTCTTTATAGTTGTTCATCCCCCCGCCCCTCTCATTCCCTGAGAGGGACAGTCCAGCCTCTGGGTATTCCTCCAACCCTGGCAAGTCTTTGCAAAATAAAGCACATCCTCTCCAACTGAGGCCAGACAAGGCAGCCCTGTTGAGGAATGGATCCCACAGTCAGGCTACAGCTTTAGGGACAGCCTTGCCCTGCTCCAGTTGTTGAGGGAATCCACATGGAGACTGAGTTGCACATGTGCTACATATGTGCTGGGGGCCACAGTCCAGCCTGTGAATGATCTTTTGTTGGTGGCTCAGCCTCTGAGAGCTCCCAGGGGTCCAGGTTAGTTGACTCTGGTAATCTTCCTGTGGAGTTCCTATCCCCTTCAGGGCCTTCAATCCTTCTCCCAACAATTCCATAAGATTCCCTGACCTCTATCCAGTGTTTGTCTGTGGGTCTATGTTCATGATTTTAATGAGACACTCAGAATACCTTAGCAATGGAAGACTATAGGTATAAATCAGGAGTGATCCCCAAAGAAAGTAATAATGCCAACCAAGAAAGTTTATAGCAGACTGATGTAGAAGTAACAAAGATAATGTTAAAGCTACACTGTAAAGTAATCATTGCTTTCATTTCCCCAGAGGAAGGGAGAGAAGAGAGCTGTACCCATGCTATAAGAATACATGGCTTGGGCTGAGCCCAGAGCGTTTCTATCTAACTAGCCCTAGCTCTAGGCCTGGAAGCTTCTTGCTTCTGTACAATCTAATCTTCTGAAAGCCTGGACCTTGAAGAGTTCAGTTCCCAGTCTCTGTCTGCTAACCTCTGCTTAGAATGTTTCAGCCTATGAGACTTACTCTGAATAAATTCACTCCTTTTAGCTCTTTCTGAACTCTGGCTGGCTGGTTCAACTCAGCTATTCCAGCTCAAACTCCTCTCCAAGATAACTGATGCAAATTGGCTTCGCTTGGCTTTTGACTGACTTGCTCTGCTGGGAAAGACTGCCTCTGAGCTCCAGGAACTGAACTACTTTGAATTTAACTGCTCTGTTCTGAACTGACCCCAACTGCACTCAACTGAACTGCTCCGAACTGGACTGGACTGAACCGAATTCCCTCTCCCTCAGTGCTCTTTAAGTTGCTTCTTTTGGCTGTCTGTTCTCATGAGAGTAGGGTATCCTATTTCTGATTCATTCTGTCAAATCTTTCTCCGACTGTCACTTTGTCTGCCTCTCAATTAGATGTCATTGTTTGGGTATATGATTCTACTGAAGAAGGGTCTGACACTTGAACCCAGACCCTATTAGGGTATTTGCTTATTTAGGTAGTCCAGCTAGCCAGCTTGCCCAAGGGATTCACTGTCTTTCCAGTCTTCATGCCTGCATGGCTAGGGCAGTTGGCTGTATCAGTTTAGTCCTCCTTGCTTTGTCTGTGCTTTCCCCTGTGTAACATCCCCACTCCTGCAGTGTTGTCTCGTGGCTCCCACATTCTTTCTCTGCTTGCTCCATGGCACTGCCCCCGGGTCTCAGAACCAGTGCCTCTCTTCTTTTCCTCTCCACTTTGATTTCTTTTTGAGACTGTCTTGACTGGCCTGGAATTTGCTCTGTAAACCAGGCTGGCCTTGAATTCTCAGAGACCCACCTACTTCTGTCTTCCAAGTGCTGGCTTTAAAGGTGTTCTTCATGTTTAACTAAACTTTTGTATCAAAGCAATTATTTTCTTTCCTTTTTTTTTTTTTTTTTTTTTTTTTTTTTGGTTTTTTGAGACAGAGTTTCTCTGTGTAGCCCTGGCTGTCCTGGAACTCACTCTGTAGACCAGGCTGATCTCGAACTCAGAAATCCGCCTGTCTCTGCCTCCCAAGTGCTGGGATTAAAGGCATGCGCCACCACACCCGGCTGTTTGGTGTNTNNTTNNCCNNCNCCCCCCCCCCCCCATGTTGCTGAGCATTGATTGAGCCTGGGGCCTGGTGGCACTCTCTGCCACTGAGCTGTATGCCCAACATGTCTTTTCCCTTCTTGTTCTCTCTCTTCCTCCTTCTGACCCCCTCTCCCATGTCTTCCTCCTCTCCTGCTTCATATAGTTTTGTCTCTGTTTTTTGAGACAGGTCTCCTTATGTAGCCCAGGTTGACCTGGACTGCATAACTCCCGAAACCTCAAATTCGGGGTCTTCCTGCCTTAGTTCCCTTGTGGGGAGTCCTTGCAAATGTCTCTGGCAGAGTAATGAACCTCATGAAGGAAATCCATTTAGCCTGTGTTGGTTCAAACTTCTAGAGGCTGACCCTGAGTTGTTTAGTTTTTGACATATTTAAGCACAGTGTGACTTTGGAAAGTTTCCTCGTGCCAGTCATCACAGTTAACCTTAGGCAGGAGTATATTGAAGCTTTTTTTTCTTTCAAAAGAAAACATGCCTTTTAAAAGTGCCTCTGACCTCTTCAGTAAGAATGGGTTCTATTAGCTGGGTGGTGGTGGCACATGCCCGCACTTGGGAAACAGAGGCAGGTGGTTCCCACATACAGCTTCCTCAGTCTAATGTATAATGTAACTCTGATGCATGTTCTCAGGCTGACCATTTGTTACTGGATAACGGATGGAGGGATCTCCCATAGGGAAGTCTATCTCTTCCACTCTCACATTCCTTAGTTGACCATCATTCTTGTGGAGGGTTGAGGTCTCATGCTCCTCTGACCATTGGGGTGGGGGTGGGATCCAGTAAAGAGAACAGCAGGATACAAATGATCTGATGGGGAAAGGGGTTCTAACTAGGGAGCTGGGAAGGAGATAGATACAGAAGGAGAGAGGAGGTAAAATAACCGTAAGGGTTTCTGAAAAAGTCATAAGGTGCCTTAGATTGGGTTTTATTGCTGTGAAGAGACACCATGACCAAGGCAACTCATACAGAGGCAACCATTTAATTGGAGTGGCCTTAAAGTTTCAGATGCTTGGTCCGTTATCATCATGGTGGGAACAGTAGCCAAGTGCAGGCAGACATGGGGCTGGAGAACTGAGAGTTTTATATCTTCATCAGAAGGCAGCCAGGAGGAGATTATCTTCACTGCATGGAGCTTGCACACTGACAGACCTCAAAGCCCATCCCCACAGTGACACATGTCCTCTAACAAGGACAAACTCTTAATAGAGCCACTTCAGTGGGCTAAGCATATTCAAACCACCCCAGGAAGGTAAAGTAACAGTGAAGATGTCTGTAAAAGTCATTAGGAATCATACTATTATCTACTTTTTAAAACTTATAATACATGTAATTCTTCATATACATACACACATATCATTTAAATGATTTTTTTTTAAATCTAGGCTGACAATGCTCCTTCCAAGAGCCACAGATTATCTAACAAAACCCCAATACCAGGCATGAGAAGCCCTGTTTGAGTTGTTGGTCAGGGCTGTCCAAAAAATTCCCAAAGCATTATATAGACAATTGCTATTGACATTGGCTGCCCTCTAGAGATAGAAATTATTCCTGAAGACATGCACTTTAGATTACAGGCCTCTGACCTGAACCTGATCTGAGTGCTACTTTCTGATGACTAGCTTTCATGGTACTAGAAGGTACCAAAGGAGGGAAGGAGCCAACAGTCCTGTCCAGCTGTGACACGTATAAACTCCAGCAACAACCAGCATGGTACGATCACCCTAAGGATGCAGTAGCGGCACACATAGGATGCAGTAGTGGCTCACATACCTTGGTGGTAACCAATGGCTCTCTTATTGAACTTAAGACCTTCTCAACAAGAGGGAAATTATGCCTGGTACTGATGTTTTTCTTTATAAATTAAACAAGTATTGTATAAAACAAACTATATGGTGTATACACGGATGATCTCTGCCAGGGACCAAAGAAACTGATGATGGTAGTTGCCTCTAGGGAGGAGGGTGCTGTGGTAGAAAATAGTGATATTTGACAGGGTGTTTGTAAGATCTGTGAATTACGTGGAAAAATAGCTACACTTAGCTATAGAATAGCAGCTACAGTTTTGTAGACTAGAACAAGGAAGATAATAGTAAGAATATCTAGTTATTTAAAATATAGGGGCTCGAGAATGAGTCATTTGACAAAGCCATGAGGGCTGAGTTCAGGACAGCAGCGGCCATGTGAAGAGCCATGTGTAATGGTGCATGCTCATAGTGCCAGCACTGGGGACACAGATAGGAGGATGCCCTGAGCTCAATGTTAGGTACTCTTATGGAATCTATGAGCTCCTGGCTAAGTGAGAGACCTCATATTACAAAATAGGTACACACAATAGAGGAAAACACCCAACACAGACCTCTAGCCTGTGGATACAACACATTCAGACACCCAAATGTAGGAGCTATATAGATTCAGATAAAGTTGTCAAGGTGTTTCCTGTAATATTTATGTTCTTGCCAGTCTGTGTTCAAATTGCAAGAACCAGGGAGGTTTGTATTGGGAGGAATATTCTGGTTTTGTTTGAATGAGTCACACACACGTGAGTTGCATTTGACACACCTCTTTCCTGGGTGTAGTGACCTTGGGTATGTTCTTAACCCGGTTCTTCATCTGCCAATAGATGGGTGTGAGCTCTGTTCTTACCCTGGACAGAATAAGGTGAAATCATGCGAAAATCCTCTGAACACTGGGCTCAGCCCCTTAGAAATGGGTTAGGAGCTCCCGTGGGAGAAAAGAGGGTGAAGTGTTGCAGCGCTGGGTGTTCACACCAGGCTGCGCTCAAGACAAAAGGGACATCCATGTCCATGACGAGGGCTCAGAAAATAAGAGCCCTTGCCGCTGTGCCTGCTCACCCAGGTTCAGACTCTGTGACTTACTTGAGAGGAGAGAACCAACCCTGCCTCTGCCCTCTGACTGACACACACATGGCCTTTTCTGAAAGAAAATCCAAATGTTTATATTTTGCTTTGAAAAGTAAATGTTTTCTCTACCGCTTGTGTATGTGTTTATGTGTTTCACAATGTAAATTCTTGAGCCCCTAGTTTCAGTTTCAAAACTAGTTTTACAGTTTGAAAAGCCAGTTAGTTCTGGCTAACTTTTCTGAAACAGGAAGAAACATTTTGAAGTAAGACTAAATGTGCTTGAAGATCATTACCTATAAGTTTCATTGCATGGCATTCTTGAAGGTAAGGATACTATATATATTAACTTTGAGTAGTTACATTTTTATAACACAAATAATACCTGACCTTACTCTGCAGTTATGTAAACACTTACTTTAAAAGATCAGCACTGTTTAGTATAGAGCAAAGGCATAGGAAATTCCAGTGTAGCACTCTCCAGAAGAAAATGTCACTTTCTATAAACAGGAGCCTTTTCCCACTGTACTAAGATGTATTTATGAGGAACAAAACAATGAAATAAGTAGGATATTTACTAAATGAAGCCACTGATCCTAAAGTGAACCCGGAACTAAATTCTGTTGTTGGAGTTAAATTTCGAATTATATTAGAATATAAAAGACAGACAATCCAGATATTTTATTTATAAGCCAAATACTTAGACTGGAACTATTCTAACTTACTCCAAATGCTTAGACTGGAACTATTCTAACTCCCTGGAAGGCCCCTTGTTACTTGCTGTTTCTCCTGGCCAGACAGTTCTTGTCCATGGTGACTTCCTCCTTTCTGTCCTCTTCTCCCCCTCCCTATTCATGGGGGCAACCACACCTTAAGAAACCAGTTTTAGCAATAGGATACAAGCAGCATCAGACCCACCCATGACAAATTCCTCCCCTGACTTTTTTCTCTTCTCTTTACCCTCCCCTGTGATGACCATTAGTGAGATGATTAAGGGGCCTTGAATCAGATTTGCAGATTAGTTAATAGTAGAGTATTTCCCCCTTCTAATATTTTGTCCATATTCATTTGTGATATTTTAAAATATTTGTGATACTGTGTAGAGATATTGCATTTGTAAACAAGCCAGTATTTGGGGTTAGAAAGATAGTCTGAGGGTGGAAAGATGGCTCAGCAGCTAAGAGCTCTGGCTGTTCCTCCAGAGGCCCAGGTTCACTTCCCAGCAGCACATGGCCACTCACAGCTGTCTGTAACTCCCATATTTCAGTTTAAGGGGGTCCAGTGCTCTGGCCTCCTGAGAGACACTGCACACATGTGGTACACAGGCATTAAACATTACCTGTAAACATTAAAAAAAGAGTTATGTCTACTACCACTTTAAAACAAATCAGAACCACGTGAGAAGAAAATAGAGATGCTTACCTTAGAACTAGAGGAGTATGAATTAAGGTTGTATGAAAATCCTTTGATATAATTTTACATGTTTTCTAAGTTAGAGATTATTTCAAAATAAAAAATGTAAAGGAAGCCAGGCATGGTGGCTTATACCTGTTTCCCTGCACTTGGAAACCTGAGGCAGAGGAGTGTTGTGAGTTCAAGGCTACTCTGGACTACATAGTTAGTTGCAGGCTGGAGTGAGCTACATAACATAATGAAACAAAGCAAGACAGAAAGGAAGCAGCCAAGTTGCTTTTTAGTATGTTGTTAAAACCTTCCTGGGGAAGTTTTCTCAGTGGTAAAGTGAAGTAGCTGGACGAGGTTAAAGTTTTCAATTCTGATATTCCATAAACCTTGTTTTTGGTGTTATTTTGAGACAGGGTCTTACCCCATAGCTTTGGCTGGGCTGGAATTTAGTGTGTAGATCAAGCTATTCCCTGACACATGGAGCCGGGATAGTCTTTGCCCCCTAAGTGCTGGGATTGAAGGCATGTGCCACCACACCTACCTAAAATTTTGTATCTTACAAACAGGCATTAGTAGGAAAATTTCATGATACAGTCATTCTAAAAGAGGACAGTAATAGAAAATGAAGGTTAATTGTTTACATGTGAGTCAAAGGATGTTAAAATCAGGCTTCCATGCCAAGTATAACTAAACCGAGATTATTCTACTGAGCAGGAATCTTTAGTAAGAGTTTATTTAATTACACATCCATTGTATTTCACTTCCTGGCTCATGCTTTGGCATAATTTTAAAACATATTTTATTTTTTTAATTCCATGCCATTTTAAAATGTACTTTTAGAATTAACCAATGAAAACTGTGTTATTAAGATGAAGAATCAGACATGGTGGGCACACCTGTAATTGCAGGACTTAAGAGATGTGAGCAGGCGCGTCAGGAGTCATCTTCTGGTAAACAGCAGGCAGGGTAGCCAGTCTCTTACAAAGGAGGCAAGGGCAATGTTTCCGTGTTAGAAGTTCATAGTCCTCACAGCATAAAAGGTGGTTAAAATGTAAGTGGTGGAGCAGATATGGTGGGTTATTCTTGCATCCCAGAATTTAGGGGAGTGAGTTTGAGATCATCCTGGCTTACGTAGAGAGATCAGTCTGTCTCAAACACACACACACACACACACACACACACACACACACACACGCACGGGGGGGGGGCACATATAGATCAGTGGTTGAGTTCTTGCCTAACTTGTGTTAGGTCCTGGGTATAGTTTCCCTTTAATAAAACACAAACAAACAAATACTACGAGTGTCAAGTGTTTTATGAAAAAGTAAAATGGTTTTTTATTGTATTTAACCAAAGCATAACTTTTCTCTTTATTGTCCCTTCCATCCCTTGCAGCTTGGCGATCCTGCTATATTTCCTGCTGTCATTGTGGAACATGTTCCTGGTGCTGATATTCTCAATAGTTATGCTGGTCTAGCTTGTGTGGAAGAGCCTAATGACATGATTACTGAGAGCTCATTGGATGTTGCTGAAGAAGAAATTATAGACGATGATGACGATGACATCACCCTTACAGGTGTGTGTGTGTGTGTGTGTGTGTGTGTGTGTGTGTGTACTATAAGCCAAATGCTCAGGGTCTGGACCAGGGGGTTCTAGGTGCTTGGCCTTTTCCCAAGGATTTGAAAATATGGAGTCACACAGATGTGCAAAGGTAAGGTAAGTTTGTTCATAGCAGAGCAATAATAGAGATTATAGAGGGATATATAGAGGGATATCCTATCAAGACTGACTGTGAGCCACAGCATGAGATTATTCAAGGGCCCCAGGATAAAACTTAGGGTCTTTTTAATGTGGGGTTTAAAAGAAGGAGGGGGCTGAGTACTGAAGGGTATAGCTCGTGTGCTTCTTTACTTTAATTGATAGACTAGGTATATACTTACCTTTTCTATTATGCATTCTCCATAGCATGACACACCTGGTTTTAATTATAGGCACGTCCAGTTATGCATAGTCAGAAGATAATAAATAGAATGAATTCTCTAACAGGTTACTGGCAGCTTTGCCTTGCTGTGCATGTACCTGAGCCCAGTTCAGGGTGAATATGCCTTCTATTTCTTATACTCACATATACTGGAAACACACTTGACTACAAACAGTCTTCTCTTGATTTTTAGGATGTGGGGAATTTATGTTATGGGTAAAAGATGTGCAGCCTGGTGTAGGTCAGGGTGGAGGGCTTCTGGGGTTCCATAATGTATTATAATACATACTATGCATGATACCTGACACACAGATGTATTCAGTGAAAACGTCTTGTATCGGTAGCTTATGCTAGCAGATATTAAAACTGAAGTTAGAATATTGAAAACAAACTTACACTGATGAATGAATAAGTGAATTATTAGAACTGAATATGTTTACACACAGGTGCTTGTCTTTTTAAGAAGTTAACACATGATTTAGTGCCATTTTAAATTAGGACAGGAAGGAAGAATGACTATGTGACTATTTGGTGAGGGAGAGAAAAGAAAGACCCCTACCTAAAAATTATACCAAAAGAGTATATGACTTAGAGGTTAAAAGCACTGGTTGCTACTCCAGAGGACTTGGTCTCCGTTCCCAATAAGCACTGAAATCATAGCTTACCAACTGTCTGTCATTCTAGCTCCAGGGGATTTGGTGCCCTCTTTTGACAACCTGCCAAGGGCACCACCAGACATGCATATGGTATTCAGGCAGGCAGGCAGGCAGGCAGGCAGGCAGGCAAAGCACTTATACACATAAAAATAAATATTTTTTAAAGTACTAAGATAGCAAAGTAGATATCAAGTCAATAAAATGTTTAATATAGGAAAAACAACAACAAAAAAACAATTTTAAAAGTTAAGCCTTGATTTATTTAAGTAGCAAAAAGTTTTCTATGTGTGAGAAGGCGAAAAAAGAACATCGATGTTTTCAGCAAACATTGCAGACATTTTTCATTCCTTCCCCAAATTATAACCAAAATAAAAAGAGAAGTGACTATGTGAAGAGAGGGCTTAAAAATAAGTTAGCACCCGTAAATGGACACAGAATTTGATTAGTTATGTTAATGAGTAAAAATATAAATGTTTAACATGTATGAGCAAGAGTTATTGCTTAGTAAACAAATATGCATGGTGTGGTACAGGGTGGCAAGGTTATAATCCCGGCACTTGGGGAGTAGGGCAGGAGAATCAAGACGAGCCTCATGATACCACATCTCAGAAGAAAGAAAAGAACAAAAGTAGTGTGGAAAGAAGAGACAGGATCAACAGGGTCCGTCCTAGAGTACCAGAAAAGTCTGGTATCAGAAAACAAGCCGTACCCTAAAAGCCAGATTATCTTCCTCCTCCTTTCTCTTCTTACCACTCCAGCCCTTACCTCCTCTCTGCTTACCTAAGCAATGTGATGAGAAGGGGAAGAAGGGCTAATTCCTGTCATTCCAGAATCCGGAAGGTAGTACCAAGCCTTTGAGAAGCTGGGGGAAGGAAGGCGAGGACAGGGGCTAGAACAGTACCACCTTGTGGTCAGAGATAGTATAACACAGTGCCTCCCACTGTAGCTGGCAGAAAAACATGTCCTTGTAGGTTAAGATGCTAGCTAGCCTGCTTGGTTTTCTTCCTTCCATGCTTACTGATGACTGTTTTCTTCCTTGTCTTCAGAGAGTCTCCCTGATTATTGTCCAAGCCCAGATTTCCTAGTGGGTTGACAGGATAATGATTTAGTCTACCGTGATTTCCTCATCTTAACTGGCCTCTCTACTTTCTACACGCCTTCTGTGGTATCTTGGCTTCTGTTGCTTGCTTTGCTTGTGGTAATGGTTGTTCCTGCTGCTGGGGATGGGATCCAGGGCCTGTGTGTATGCGGCAAGTGCTCTCCTGCTCTGTCCCATCACCATCTGAAAGGGAATTTGAGGGATGAAAATGGCAATTTGTAATCATTTGATGTTAAATTTTAATACATGATGTTATCGTTGTGTTAGGCTCCTTTTAGAAAATGTGCTAAAATACTTAGAGATAAATATGGAGTAGCAGGCCCAGATTGTAGTCCCAAGACTTGGTGGGCAGAGGTAGAAGGATCAGCTATTGTAGGCCAGCCTCAGCTACATAATGAGTTTAAGGCCAGTGTGGACTATAATAAGGCCTTGAATTAAAACTGAAAAAGAAACAGGGCTGGTGAAAAAGGCTTAGAACGGGAAGGCACTTGCTGCCAAATGTCTGGTGACCTGAGTTTGATCTCAGGGACACACATAGTGGCCAGAAAGAACCAACTCCTTCAGCTTGCCCTCTGACCTCCATATACATGCTGTAGTATGAGTGTGCATCATGCAAATAAATAAAAGGTTGCAAAAATAACAGAACAACCAAGCAAATGAACAAAAGTGGAGACTTGGATTCCTTCACAGTGATCCTTTGTAGGAAGTAAAGGCTTGTGGGACGGTGTGGATGAAAGATTACCCACTTGTTGATTATGTTTGAAGCTGTGAGTGAACACAGAGGCCTTTATTATGTCTTATGACTTTGATTTTGCCCCAAATCTCTAATAATATGAAGCTTAGTTACTTTATGGTGGTGAATGCCTGTGATTTCACAACTCAAGAGGGAGAGGCAGGAGGATCACTCTGAGTCTGAAGCCAGCCTGTTCTTACATTATATATTTTGGGCCAACTATGACTACATAACATAGACTCAGCCAAAGAAGGTCTGGTAAGATGGCTCTTATTGTAAAAGCCTAATGAACCTGTGTTCAGTCCCCAGAACCCATGGGAATGGGGAAGGAAAAAATACTTCCACAAACGTGTCTTCTGACTTTCCTGCACACTTTGTGACATGGTCCAGACATGTATCACACACACACACACACACACACACACACACACACACACACACACACACGATGATAATAATTTTATCCCCACCCCCTAATAAACAAAGCCAAAGGCAGTTGGCTGGTAGCTGACACCTGCGGTTCCCGGCACTCGGAAGGGTGAGGCGGGGTATCTCTGCAAGCATGAGGCTAGCCCACGCTACAGTGGGCATCTTAGTGTGCTTCTTTGTTGATGTGATGAACACCATGCCCCAAAACAGCTTGGGGAAGAAAGGGGGTATTTGGCCTACACTTGCATGTCCCTCAGGGAAGGCAGGGCAGGAACTCAGACAGAACCTAGAGGCAGGAACAGAGGCCATGAGCAATTAGCTTGCTCTGCATGGTTTGCTCAGCCTACACAACTCCCTGGTCTTTTACATTTTCTCTATGTAATGTAAGAGTGCATCAGGTGCTTGAGGAAACCAGAAGATGGCGTTGGCCTCCTGGAGCTTAAGTTAAAGGTGGCTGTGACCCACCCTGCAGTGCTGGGAAACAAATCCCAGGACTTCTCAAGAACAGCCAATGCCCTTAACTGCTAAGCTATCTCTCTAGACTGCCACCCGCACCTGTTTTCTTATGCAGCCAGGACCGCCTACCCAGGTGAGCACTCAATGCAGGCCAGTCTGATGGGAACAGTTGTTCAGCTGAGATCCCTACTTCCCAGATGACTCAGGCTCGTCAGGTTGACAAACCCACAAAGCAAAACAAATAAAACAGACAAACAACACCCCCTGCCCCCAGCTAGCATAATGTGAGACCTTGTTCACATCCACCTCAGATTTATTATTATGGCATATGTTCTGTATCTTATAGTTTATATGCATACAAGCTACAAGCTCAATATTAAATGAAATGTCCTGGTTCAGGAGATAAACACTGTGGCTGAATTTTGGAGAAGCACATACTGTTTCAGAGTAGCTAATACTATTCTTTCTTTCTTGCAGTTGAGGCTTCTTGTCATAATGGAGATGAAACAATTGAGACCATAGAGGCTGCTGAGGCACTCCTCAATATGGATTCTCCCAGCCCTCCTATACTGGATGAAAAGCAAATCAGTGAGTGCAAATGACCGCTCATGTGTGTGTACACTGCGAAGTTACCCTTGCCATCCCCTTTAGAGATGTTTTTCTTTTTGGGTCCCAAGCACATTGTAAAGGACAAATTCTAGTTGTGGTACCTTTGTTAAAAGTCCTGTTTAACAGATACCTTTTAGAATAAAATGTAGTTTGTCCTTTATGAAATACTAGGTTATGCAAAATCTTGTCTCTTTCCCCCCAACATATTGTTTTTGTCATTTTTAGAATTTCATACAGTGCATCCCCATCAAACTTGCAAACTCTTGCCTCTTCATGTGTTTATTTTTTAAAAGTTTATGTGCATCAGTGTTTGCCTGCAAGTATACATGTGCATTGCATGTGTGTATTATCAATAGAGGCAGGGAGTGTTTAATATTCCAGAACTGGAGCTAGAGAGTTGTGAGACATGATGTGGGTACTAGTAACTGAACCCCAGTCTCTGGAAGAGCACCAAGTGTTCTTAACTGCTGAGCCAACTTTCCAGGCTCTCATTGGGTTTTAACTGGACTAGTATAATATAGTCATCTCTACAGATAATTGTATTGAATAGGCAAAAAACGAGTGACAAATGTCCTAACCGTATGTTGTATAAAATTCATTGCCAGCTTATTAACCTCTCTTTAAATATATTTCTTCTTTGGGCCTTTGACAAGGGAGAACTGAAACTTATGGGCATAGTTACTAAGAATGTACTGCATGTTTGATGTGCACAGTGGTATGTGAGGCAGTGGTATGACATAGGAAGAGTAGCTGTTACTTTTTTCTTCAGCCTTACGGTTTAATTCCTAAGTCATTCATGTGTGTAAGGGGGTATAAAAGCCAGAAACAAAGGCCATGGAAGTGATAGCATGGTGTTCTGGAGGCAGTGGTATTCTCGCTGTATGGAGAAAATGTTTTAACCAAATGACAAGTAGACTTCATTAGATAGAGAAGACAGGCCAGGCAGTGGCAGTATACACCTTTAATCCTAGCACTTGGGAGGCAGAGGCAGGTAGATTTCTGAGTTTGGGGCCAGCCTGGTCTACAGAGTGAGTGAGTTCCAGGACAGCCAGAGCTATACAGTCTCAAAAAAAACAAAGAGAGAGAGAGGAGAGAGAGAGAGAGAGCGAGAGCGAGAGAGAGAGAGAGAGAGAGAGAGAGAGAGAGAGAAGGAAAAAGAAGAAGAAGAAGAAGAAGAAGAAGAAGAAGAAGAAGAAGAAGAAGAAGAAGAAGAAGAAGAAAGATGAGACAGAAATGAATACAAGGAGTAGATCCAAGCACTAACTTGTAAAGTAAAATAGTTTCTTGACAGAAAGATATCTTTGCAGGTCTGGCTGAAGCGATAGCTTCATAGTGAGTGGGAATGAGATGGAAAGGTAGGTTTAGCTTGTGGAAACGTGGAGAAGCATGCTGTGGAGTTTGAGTTGTTTGTTTTATTTTTCTTCAGTACATTATAGGGAGATGTTTTTCACTATGATCTCTCATTCTCGTTTTTAGAGAATAAAGCATTTGTACAGAGGTCTAATGCTGTGAGATAGGAATTGCGTTTGAGAAAGAAGATCTGGGATGGTAGAGTGGGGTGAGATAGATGGTGATAGGAAGCAAAGCCTGGGCTGCTTTAGGATCCTTGATTTAGGGCAGAGGAAATGAAAAGCAGAGAGTTTATACAAAAAGACATGATTCTGTTTATAATACACACTGATTATAATTTATTTCATTTCCATTAGATAATAATATATTTAGCTCCTCTGAAAATGATATCGTTGCCCCAATCACCCATGTGTCCGTCACATTAGATGGGATTCCTGAAGTGATGGAAACTCAGCAAGTGCAAGAGACAAATGCAGACTCCCCAGGAGCCTCCTTCCCAGAGCAGCGGAAAAGAAAGAAAGGTGCGTGGCTGACTTGCTTAGGTTGTACTCCAGACAAACTTTTTATTACAGGTGCTTCTACGCCAGTTAAGATATGGGAGAGCAATGAGGACACAAAACAAGTTGAGGCATTTCTTCATATTAGTCACTAAAAAAATCCTAGGCACTTAATAATAGTTGATCTATCTGACTGACAGGAGATTTTTCCAACTCTTTGTCTTTTATTGTGTTTGTGTTCAGTTGTGTGTGTGTGTGCGTGTGCGTGTGCATGCATGCATGTGCTGTGGTGTATGAGTAGAGGACACTTGGCACAGAGTTTGTTCGCTCCTTTCACCATGTGTGACCACAGGCTCCCTTTCAGGTTGTCTAGCTTGGTGGCAAATGAGCCAACTTGCCAGCCCAGATTTTCCAATTATTAAAGCCTCTAGTTTTTATTTAAATTCTTTTTTGGGGGTGTATGTATTTGTGTGCATGTGTGTGTACATGCACATGCATATGTAGGACAAATTAACTGAGGTGTACTTTTTCCTGGAGCTCAGCAAGTAGAGTGGGCAGGCTAGCCAGTCCCAAGGATTTTTCTGCTCCTGTCCGTCCCAGCATTATCTGAGTTAGCATGTATACACCACTGGACCTGGCTTTCTTTTTTAAATCTGAGTTCTAGGGCTCAAATTCAAGTCTTTGTGGTGGCAAAAAAACATTTTACTGACTGAACAAGCCCAGTGTATGTGTTTTGTATGTGTGTGTGTTGTATATCACTTATTGTGTGCCTTTTGTTTTTTTAACTTACTATTTTATTTTATTAGATATTTTCTTTATTTACATTTCAAATGCTATCCCGAAAATTCCCTATACTCTCCCTCCGCCCCTGCTCCCATACCCACCCACTCCCACTTCTTGGCCCTGGCATTCCCCTGTGCTGGGTCATATGAAGTTTGCAAGATCAAGGGGCCTCTCTTCCCAATGATGGCCGATTAGGCCATCTTCTGCTACATATGCAGCTAGAGACATTATTTAAATTCTTTTCCAGCATCTTCATCCTCCTCTCAACCAAATAAAACAAAATCCCTGGGGTTAAGAGTTAGGGCCAGCTTCGTTTTGAGGGCATAGTTTAAGGTCCTCCTTTTCTTTCATTAGTCTTTGTTTGTTTTATTATTTTATTTATATTCTACAAGATTTTGTCTTTTAATCCTTTAATTTTGTGTGTATGCACATGCATGTGATTATGGATGCCCACAGAGGTGCTGGGAAGAGAATCCCAGTTCTCTGTGAGAACAGCAGGTGTTGTTATTAACATCTGAACCATCTCTCCAGCCTGTTTATTTGTTTTTGAGAAATGTTCTCAAGTATCCAGGACTGGCTTTAAATTCCCTGTGTAGCCAAATGACCCAGGCGAGCATCGAGCATCGCCGCTCCTCACGCCCTAGGGTGTAGTTTGAAAACCTCTAGTCTACCAAAGATTCCGTTACAGGGATCCAGTATGAGAAAAGTGCAGAAAGTTGGAGCTCTGCAGGCAATTGAAGAAACGAGTGTTAAACTATGTTAAAAGGAGACTCTAACTTTCACAAATCGTGAGTGTCTTGGTTAGTTTTAATTGTCAGCTTGGTCCAGCCTAAAGCCACCTGAGGGGAAAAACTGGGTTCAGGAATGTTCTAGATCAGATTTTTCTTCAGGGCTATCAGTGGGTCTTGAGTGCTAATTGTTGTTGGAGGCAAAGCGGCCAACAATGGGCAACATCATCCCTATGCAAGGTGGTCTTGCGAGGCGTGAGAGAGCGGGGCGTGAGAGAGCTACAGAAATACGAAGCTGAGCCAGAAAACAGTGTTCTTTCTCAATCCCTGCGTAAGTTCCTGCCCTGAGTTTTTCTCAAAAACAAGATACTGTCTCACAAAAAAGAAATCCACCTCACCGCCAACCATTCCTTCTCAAAAAGGCATACCTGATCATTTTGGCCATGAATTCACAGGGAGTCATCTACCTTTGCCTCCACCTACAAGTGTCGGGATTGTAGGTGTGTGCCCTGAAGCACAGCTTTCAGGCTAAGTTTTTAAGCCCAAGTTTTGTCTATGCCAAGAATATTTTAAAATTTAAGATAAAGCACTGGTGTGGTGATCTCGGAGAAAATTCACCCTCATTTTCTTTTTACAGGTAAGCCAAAGGATAATTTCTGGTTCCTTTACCACTCCAACTCCCATCCCTGATGTGCTAGGGGTCAAACTCCAGGCTTGGGGATGTTAGGCAAGGACTCTGTGTCTCTAGTCCTGAAGTATAATTTCATATATAAGTAATAATCACTGTGAGCTAACCTACTTAGTGTTTAATTTGTACTGAAGTTATTTTCCTTTTAGATAGCATCTTGAGAGACCAGTTGGTATGACCCAAATATAAAAGTTTGGAACTTGAAACTCAATAAACAACAAGATAGTGAAACTGCCCATTTTCTTTCAGTTTTGAGGGCAAATATTTATACAGAGCTATTCTGATTTCAGGAAGAAAAACAAAGCCACTACGTCCAGATTCCCCAACGACTACACCAAATATATCTGTGAAAAAGAAAAATAAAGATGGGAAGGGTAAGTCCTGAGGTTTCCTTATTGTACAGGTCTAGTGCCCCTCCTCTTCCTCCTCTTCTTCCTCCTCGTCCTATATTCCCTGTAGCCCACCCCTTGTTACTTTTAAAAATGTGTGTGTACATGCATGTGTGCATTCATGTTTGTGTGGTGACACATATACGCACCAAATTGGCTACCTTCGGTATATTAAACCTATAGTCCAGCTTGGTCTTGAACTACAAGAGTGGTAGCTGAGAGTGATCTTGAACTGCTGATCTTTTTCCACCTCCTAAGTGCTAGGGTTAGAGATGCCATACCACTAAGCCCAGCTCCTCCCTTTTCTTGTTGTAGCCAAATAGAACATGCTGCTACCAGTGCTTATAAGATACTGTTGGGCTGGAGAGATGGCTCAATGGGTAAGAGCACCCAACTGCTCTTCCAAAGGTCCAGAGTTCAAATCCCAGCAACCACATGGTGGCTCATAACCATCTGTAACAAGATCTGACGCCCTCTTCTGGAGTGTCTGAAGACAGCTACAGTGTACTTACATATAATAAATAAATTTTAAAAAAAAGATATAATAATAAATAAAATCTTTAAAAAAAAAAAAGATACTGTCAGCAATTTCTGTAAAGTGGCTGGTAACAAAGTAACCTACCAAATACATTTCAGTTATTTTTATTTTTCTACCAAAATAATTCATTAATGCATTTAGCAAAGTTTTGCAGCAATTTAGCTAGTCTAGAATTTCACTGTGTAGATCCTTGCTATGGTATGTTAGAATTCTACTGTTTTTACAACTTGTGCTATCATGGTTGGTCTGATGGTTCTGATATAAAGAAAACAAATGTTGAATTGGGAGGGGGTCAATAACTGGACTGTAAAAACATAAAAGTAATAAAAAAATTAAAATAAAAAAGAAGTTTATAATCCCTCAAAAAAGAGAGAGAACAACTGTTGAAAGGGACACACACACACACATTTACATTTTGGTGTTTATGCTATGTGATGGTTTTTAAAAACCAGAGAGGGCTGGCGAGATGGCTCAGCAGGTAAGAGCACCGGCCGCTCTTCCAAAGGTCCTGAGTTCAAATCCCAGCATCCACATGGTGGCTCACAACCACCTGTAATGAGATCTGACATCTTCTTCTGGTGCATCTGAAGTCAGCTACAGTGTGTACTTAGGTATAATAATAAATAAATCTTTGGGCCGGATCAAGCAGGGACTGAGCGAGCCAAGTTGCCCTGAGCAAGCAGAGGTCCTAAAAGTTCCCAACAACCACATGAAGGCTCACAACCATCTGTACAGCTACAGTGTATTCACATACATAAAATAAATGAATAAATCTTTTAAAAAACACCCATACATGTAAAATAAAATAATTAAAGAAATGAGGCCAGTGTTTCCAATTAAGTCATCATGAATCTAATTGACAAGATTGCTGTTCATACATCATTTATGGGATTAGCAAGGTCTCTACTAGATCTAAGAATTTTGACCATATTCACCAATACTGAGGAATTGCATCAGTTAATTGAATGATGTAATATTTGTGTGAATCAGAATAGGCCTTTTAAGACTTTTTGGTCCTGTGGTTTGCCTGTTTGTATTCTTTTAAAAGCAAATGTATTCCTTTCAAATCAATTGATTTGTTTCAGGAAACACAATTTACCTTTGGGAGTTTTTACTGGCTCTGCTTCAGGACAAAGCTACCTGTCCTAAGTACATCAAATGGACGCAGCGAGAAAAGGGCATTTTTAAGCTGGTCGATTCTAAAGCCGTGTCTAGATTGTGGGGGAAGCACAAAAACAAACCTGACATGAACTACGAGACCATGGGGAGAGCACTCAGGTATGTGGCAGGGTTGTTCTGCTATGCATTGAGTTCCCAGGTACTGTAACACAGGTAACTTTTAAAAATATAAAAAACATGATCGTATTTATGCCGTTTGATTTTGCACTGTGGGGGAATGAACCCAGGGTTTTGTGTATAGTAGACAAGCATTCTACCATTGAGCTACATCCCCAGCCTGTGAATTATATTTATGGAAGACCACAGAAAATACAGAAACCAGCATGCACGTGAAGTTAAATCTTCCAACTGGGGAAAATACTTAATCATGCAAACAGCAGAATCTACTCTGAAAGTCAGGAATCCAGATTCTGAAACTTTGAGCAACAGTAAGCGGGTTAAGTAGTTTGACTTTGACGGCATTTCCAAGTTTGGATGTTCAACTGGTAAGGTCTGTGTAATGCTTAAAAATAATTCAGATGTATTTCCAAAACGTTAGAACACTATTGGTTCCAAGCATTTCAGAAATTAGATACTCGGGACTGGAGAGATGGCTCAGAGGTTAAGAGCACTGAGTGCTCTTCCAGAGGTCCTGAGTTCAAATCCCAGCAACCACATGGTGGCTCACAACCATCTGTAATGGGATCCGATGCCCTCTTCTGAAGACAGCTACAGTGTACTCATATACAATAAATAAATAAATAATAAATAAATAAATAAATCTTAAAAAAATAAATTAGATACTAAATCTGTGTCTTTCTTATAAAGAGATCAGGAAATTATAAAATGTTAAAATGTGAATCTCAGAATAATGAATACTTCATATTGATATTAGACAAAAGAAATTTAAGCCCATTTTTTGTTTTGTTTTTCTGTGACTGTATCATTAATTATTGCAGGTATGGGTTGTG
This sequence comes from Mus pahari, assembly GCF_900095145.1. NCBI lineage: Eukaryota > Metazoa > Chordata > Mammalia > Rodentia > Muridae > Mus > Mus pahari. The sequence goes on from NC_034597.1 coordinate 69,957,872, forward strand.
AGAGAAAGACTTCAAATAGAAGTGATTTGTCAGATTTAAGTTAGAACTCCTTCTCCTCCTCCCTTTTTGTCCTGTCCTGTCCTGTCCTGTCCTGTCCTGCCCCTGCCCTGGTGTCCCTGCCCTGGTGTCCCTGCCCTGCTGCCCCTGCCCCTGCCCTGCCCTGCCCTCGCCCTCTTTGCCCTTCCCTTTCCAAGATTGGATTGCACTATGTATACCATACTGGCCTTCAACTCAAAGTTTCTTCTTTTTCTTCTTCTACAGTTTCTTCTCCTCCTCTTCTTCCTCCTCTTCCTCCTCCTTCTGCAGAGTTGGAACTTACTAAGGTTTTTTTAAAAAGATTTTATGCATGTGAATGCTTTGCTGGCACATATGCCTGTGTAGTATGTGAGCATCTGATGCCTACATAGGTCAGAGGTAGGCACTGGATCCCTTTAAATTGGAGTTCTAGACATTGTGTGGGTGTTGAGTCACCTCTTCAGCCCTAGGGAAAGGTTTTCCTGTGGATTTAAGGACCAGCTTTTCAGGAGAGAGACTAAGGGAAAAGGCATTATACATAAAAGTCGTAGGTATGTGTTTTCAAGAATTGTTTAGTTTTTTTATTTTATTAAAACCACTGACATTTGAATCACTAAATTTTGCACAGTTGAGTTAAATTAACTTTTATGAATTCATGCTAGTAAGAGAGGGATGTCTTGAGGTTTGTAATAGATTTTATCATCTCAACAAATTAGCAGCATGGAACAGAGGGAGAGAAGCAACGTTCCTGTTATCCTCCACAGTTCCCAGTCAGAATTCATCTTAGATTTGGGTTTTAATAAGCACTTGTATGTGGTCTATGTGGTGTTTGTGTGGGCATGTCACAGATGCACGGGATGTCATAGATGCACGGGGTGGAGGTTAGAGGTTTGGGTGTCTTCCTTGATCACTCTCCATGTTGTGTTTTGGTGCCAGGTCTCTCACTGAGGTCAGTGAACGAGAGATCTGCCTGCCTCTCTCCTCAGTATGTACCACAGATGTGGGCCACTGGGCCCAGCCCTTGCAGGGATGCTGGGGATCGAGCTCAGGATCTTAGGAAGGCAGGCTAAGTCATCTTTTCAGTCCCTCATAAGGATTTAATCTGTGTATAAAAATTTTAAAAATATACATAAATAAAAGCCCACAAACAGCAAATTTCCTTATTTAAAAACTTCATCCCTCAAATTTTGATTAGGAAAAAATAATTTTGTTGAATGTTGTTTTAATTTATATTTGATGTAATAAGATATTGATGAAATTGTCTGCTTTGACTAGGTACTATTACCAAAGAGGTATTCTTGCAAAAGTGGAAGGTCAGCGCTTGGTATATCAGTTTAAAGAAATGCCAAAAGATCTTATATACATAGATGATGAGGATCCAAGTTCCAGCATAGAGTCTTCGGATCAGTCCTTATCGTCAACAACAACATCAAGTCGGAATCAAGCAAACCGATCAAGAGTATCTTCAAGTCCAGGAATTAAAGGAGGGGCCGCTACAGTTCTAAAGCCAGGGAATTCTAAAGCTGCAAAACCCAAAGATCTGGTGGAAGTTGGACAGCCTTCAGAAGTTCTGAGGACAGTGCAGCCCTCACAGGCTCCCTATCCTACCCAGCTCTTCCGGACTGTTCATGTAGTACAGCCCGTGCAAGCTGTCCCAGAAGAGGCAACCATCGCCAGCACCTTGCAGGAGGAACCAGCAAATTCTTCAGTTCCAAGTATTAGGTGAGGGACAGTAACCGGAGCGCATGGGCCTGGGAGGTCATCACGCTGGTGGGGCAGGGTGCAGAAGGCAGAGGGCGTGGGAGGTCATCACTGTTAGTGGGATAGGATGCAGAAGGCAGAGGTTTTGGTCAACATTGTTTCAGGAGCAAAATTATATCAGTTTTCTAATTCTGTCAGTGGTTCCTTTTCTGTTTATTTTTAATTACATGTATTTATATGTGTGTCTGTGTCGGGGTTTTGTGTACCTGACCTCAGATACCTGTGAAGGTCTGATACACTAGATCCCTTGGAACTGGAGCTATAGACAGTTGTGAGTTGCTTGAGGTGAGTGTTGGGAATTGAATCCCTGTCCTCCACAAAAATAGTGCATGCTCAGCTGGGCGTGGTGGCACACGCCTTTAATCCCAGCACTTGGGAGGCAGAGGCAGGCGGATTTCTGAGTTCGAGGCCAGCCTGGTCTACAGAGTAAGTTCCAGGACAGCCAGAGCTATACAGAGAAACTCTGTCTCAAAAAACAAACAAACAAACAAACAAACAAACAAAAAAGAATAGTGCATGCTCTTAACCGCTGAGTCATCTTTCATAACTGAGACATTCAGGATGCACTGAATATGAAGAATACATGGTATCACCTGGGAAAATCCTGTTTTACAAAACTTCTGAAGCTTAAGTGAGGTCAGGAGTCAGGTCTCTACTTCAGGTGTTAACGTGCCAGACGTTGGAGAGTCTCTTAGTCTGGTTAATCAAATCAGACTTTAAAAGGTGCTAAATATCTAATTGACCAGGAAAAATCCTATCTTTAGGTTGGTCTTCTGAAAAATTTAGTACTATTCTCATTTGATTTTAGAATAAAGCAAGAGATATTGGTCTAAAGTGGATATTTATAGTTCTTAGGGTTTGTCTTAGTTTGAGTTACTATTGTTATGAAAAAACACTATGACTAGAATAAGTTGGAGAGCAAAGGGTTTTATTTGGCTTACACATGCACATCATAATCCATCACTAAATGAAGTCAGGACAGGACACAGGGTGAGAACCTGGAGGCAGGAGCTGATACAGATGCCATGAAGGAGTGCTACTCCTCATGATTTGCTCCTCATGACTTACTCAGCCTGCTGTCTTACAGAACCCAGGACCATCAGCCCAGGAGTGGAACCACCCACAATGGGCTGACCCCACTCCCACAGCCACTCATCACTAATTAAGAACATGCTCTACAAATTTGTCTACAGCTTGATTATACAGAGGCATTTTCTCAACTGGGGTTTCCTCTTCTCAGATAACTCTAGCTTGTGTCAGGTTGACTTAAAACCAGTCAGCACAGAAAAAAAAAAAAAAAAAAAAAAAAAAAAAAAAAAAAAAAAAAAAAAAAAGTCAGCACAGGTTTCCTTTCTTTATTCTGCCATGGTTTTCCAGAACATGAATTATATGTAGAATTTTATAGGGTCTGCGAGAACCACTGCCTCTTCAGTTTGGGTTACTATTGCTATGGTGAAATACCATGACCCACAGCCAGATGGGGAGGAAAGGGTTTATGTAAATCACTAACATTTCAGTTTTTCCTTTGAGTTAAATTATAATTTATAATGTGTGTCCTTAGTCTTTAAAGGTTCTCATTGACTTTGACTTCACGCTAGTTCAAGGAATAACAAAGAAAACCCCTGGCCGGGCATGGTGGCCTTTAGTCCCAGCACTCGTGAAGCAGAGGCAGGCAGATTTCTGAGTTTGAGGCTGGCCTGGTCTACAAAGTGAGTTCCAGGACAGCCAGGGCTACACGGAGAAACCCTGTCTCGAAAAAAAACAAAAAACAAAACAAACAAAAAACCGCAAACAAAGAAAACCCCTGGTAAAGTGTTTTCTGAGAATGGTCGCTGGTAAATGTGGAAATCCATTTTCCTTACTACTTATTCATGCACTAATAGTTTGTCTAAAGGTCTTTAAATCACCTTCTAAAATGCCCACAGCTGCAGTTGTACCTCAAGGCAAGGTAGTGCAGTAGGAAGAAAATGCCTGCCACAGCTTTCTGCCCTCCAACCTTGCCAGTTATTTAGTGTGCCAGTCATTCAACAATTAGGAATATTTCTCATCTGTCCAGCAGAAAGGGTACTCAGCAACCCAGCTGGCTGTGGCAGTTAAGGGACACTTTCTGACACCTGAGTCAGCTTTCAGCACAAACTTAATGTCATATAATGAGCCTCAGAAATTCTGATGCTTCATAAATCTGCAGTATGATACTGCTTAATTACAAGCAGCTTAGGGATTTTAAACAGTAGTTACCTTGAAGAAGAAGAAAAAACGGCTACAACAGAATTAGATACAAGTGATGATTTAATTATAAAGAAAATGTGTTTGGAAATTCTTGTGTCAGCAGGGACTTCATGGTATCTTATTCTTTAGTATTTCTTTTGACGTGGTATATTATAGCCCAGCCTGGCCTCAGATTAGATAGTAGAAGGTGGCCTAGAACTTTGATCTTTCTGCCTCTTTCTCCTGCACATTTAGATAGTAGGAGTCTGCCACCATGCTCAGTTTTGGTTTGTTTTTAAGACACAGACTTGAGATGTAGCTGGGACAAGGTAGACAGTCCTCTTGCCTTAGCCACCCGTGTGTTGTGATTTCAAGTCTGCACTATTATAATTTCCATTTTTTTTTTAGTGAAAATTGCTCCATTTGCTCATTTGAGACAGTGTATTTATTTTGAAAGTAGTATTTCTGTTGAGAAAGAGAGAGAGAGAGAGAGAGAGAGAGAGAGAGAGAGAGAGAGAGAACTCCTATCACGAAAAGGTTGTTTTCAAACCAATTGAACAAAAGTGTTGAAGACCTAGAGATAGCTCTAATATAGCAATATGCAGTTTCCAGATGCCCTGTGTCACAGTGTAAAGAAGGCTAATGACACGGCAAGGAATTAAGTGTTCCTAAGACAGGGCAATGGGTGCAAAGCACAAACATTCACATGTGTGCATGTCTCAAAAAGCTAAAAATTAAAATAGTATTCATCTTCAGCTGGTGTTCTCAGAACTTATGGAGTAGTGTGTATTGTAATGGCTAGGCACATAGGATGTGAAGTCCGACAGCTGCCTTACCTGTTTATCTCAAGGAGGCTGTCAACCTTTGCATCAAAGCACTTACATGTAAACAAGGTAGAGAGATCGTGTATACTTATAGACTTCTGTGACAAATGACAAGTGCTATTTTATCTCTAGATTTATATAAGCACTTAGTATAGGAAAGTCTTATAACTTTAAAAAGTAGTACCTGCCTATGTATAGTGGGGTTGCTGACACTCTTGTCTGGGTTACATGTGTCCAGATTCCTGGTGTCTTATCTAAAGAACTGAACACACACACACACACACACACACACACACACACACACAATGGTAAAGTAGCAAGAAGTTTTGCCATTTGCAGCAGGCTACTGGAGCTGGGGTGTCCCAGAACAGTAGGTAATGTTTTGTGTTCCAGGATAAGAAATTGGTTTCTAAGGATTGTATAAGCCATGGCTTATTATGTATATTATTTTTATTTTTAAAAATATGCTTTATAGGGCTGGTGAGATGGCTCAGTGGGTAAGAGCACCCGAGTGCTCTTCCAAAGGTGCAGAGTTCAAATACCAGCAACCACATGGTGGCTCAAACCATCCTTAACGAGATCTGACTCCCTCTTCTGGAGTGTCTGAAGACAGCTACAGTGTACTTACATATAATAAAATCTTTAAAAAATATGCTTTATAAAGTCACATAAGTGTCTCTTGTGCATAGACATAAGATGGTAAATAGGGATTTTTCTCCCTTTAAAGTTGACTGGGAGGATACAGTTTGCCTTAACTGCAAATGTCTAAACTGGGTTCAGATGAGACTGGGGAGCCAGACTTGTGTCTGGATATATTGAGACACATTTGAGTGGAAACTAATCACAAAACAGGAGTCAGCAATGGTTGTGAAGGGAGAAACAATGTATTCCATTCTTTGACATGGGGGATATATGCAGCTTGATGCAGGGAGGGTCCCCAGGCTGCTAGGCTATCCCTGTGCCTGCTTGTTTCAGTGGTACACAGCTACAGTCTCAGCACTCAGGATACTGAGGAGGATCATAATGTTGTGAGCTTGAGCTATATTATAGTAAGATCCTATCTGCAAACAAACAAAAAGAAAACCTAGTGGCCATAGAATGGCTCTGCAGATAAAGCATTTGCTTCAATGATCTAAGTCATTTTCTATCGGACCCATATGGTACAAGGAGAGAACTGATGGGTACAGGTTATCTTCTGACATCTACAAGTGTGCCTTGCGGCATGTACGCGCATGCATGTGCACACACACACACACACACACACAATTTTGTAAGTATCCATTTAAGAAAAACTTGTTCAGGTCAGGTATCTGTTCAAACTCTCATTTCCCCAGAGACAGTCTGGTTCAGATGGGCAGCAGAGGAAGGCACAGTGAGTTTGGACAACAGCCTCGAAGGTTGTTTTCAGTTCAGTTTGCCTAATGCTACCACAGCTTGGTTATGAGAGTCCTACGCCTGCCTAGCCCCACCTCCCTAGAGAGCTGTTAGAGCTGGGCATGCTGGTGTAAGCCTGTGACCTCAACAATCAGGAGGATCACTGTGAGTTTGAAGCCAGTTTGGTCAGCATAGCAGGGTCTAGGCCAACCAGAGCTACACCTGTCTCCAAAATTAAGAGAGAAGAAAGAGAAATAAAAAGGAGAAGCCTATATTATTCTCCCATGGACTGCTGTTCCAGTGCTGCCTTGGGTGGCAAGCTGAACTTGAGCATCAGCATCCCACAGGGATGAGCCGTCCTGTGCCTGCCTTCCCCACGGCTTTCCAAGTTGCACTTGGTCTTTGTTCTGTCTTTTCATGCGGCTGGCCTACTAATCTTCTCACATGCCTGTCACTGCTGCACAATAAAATTTATGCTTAGTAATTTGCTAGTTGAGATTAATTTAGTGCCATTTGAAGTCTAACTTTCACAAAATAACTTCACCAAATTCAGAGAGAACAGTTGAACTCAAGATAGTTTTCAACTGACTTATAATAACAGTAACCACAACTGTAAACTTTAAGCTGTGTGTGGTAGTGTATGCCTGTAATCCTAGCACTTGGGAGGTAGAGTCAGGGTCTGGTGATAAAGACTCGCTTAAGCTATGAGACTTATGTCTCAAATAAACAAACCAACCAACCTATAAATCTCACAGGTGTGAACTTTTAAAATTATATTGAGTCATCACACCATTTATAAACTGTTTTACTTAATAATGAGGTAAGCTCATTATTCCAGTTAGTTCCATAAACTAGACTTTACATTAATTTTATGTTAAATTATAGTTTTATGGTGGGTGGGGCGGTGCATGGCTATAATTCTATCTGTGGTGGATGGGGTCAGGGCTAGTCTGGGAAACATAGAAAGAACCTGTATTGGAAAATTACTGTGAAAATTGTTTTGGCATTTAAAATTGCTGAATATATATGTATTTTATTTTGCCAAAGTGTGGCCTTAATTTTGTTCTCTTTTGGCTTAGAACTTGTAGAAGTTAGTCATGACTTCTTTGATGTCAATCTGACACCAATTATGAGATACTGAAATCCTAGTAACTGCTTTAAAAAATAGATAATCCTCTTAATATAGGAATTTTTTTTAAGTTAACCAAGCATTTTTTTCTCTTATATTATAAAAGTTGAAAACAATTATGTGGCGCTGGCTATTTACTGGGAGGGAACACCGTGAGTCAACAGATGTGCTTTTCAATCCACACTGTGCTTCAGCGAGGCCCATGCATACATGCCTTGCTTCGTGTATTGATTCTTTCCTCTCCTATAGTAATGTGGGCGTGTACAGATTGTCCATCTGAAACATGAGCTTTCTATGTAGCTTTGGCTGGCCTCAAACTGCCTCTGCCTCCTGAGCATGTCGATTATAAGCATGTGCTGGTACCACACCAAGCCTGTATAATTTGTGGGGGTGGGGGGGATTTCCATACAGGGTTTCTCTGTATAGCCCTGGCTGCACACTTTGTAGACCAGGCTGGAATTCACTTTGTAGACCAGGCTGGCCTCGAACTCAGAAATCCGCCTGTCTCTGTCTCCCAAGTGCTGGGACTAAAGGCGTGCGCCACCACCCCCCAGCCTGTATAATGTTTAAAATGCTGTTTGGCATAATGTTAATTATGCTGTGATAAAAATAAAAGAAGTAGCAATGGAATGCACTTTAAGAGTAACTTGTGCCGGGCATGGTGGCGCACGCTTTTAATCCTAGCACTCAGGAGGCAGAGGCAGGCGGATTTCTGAGTTCGAGGCCAGCCTGGTCTACAAAGTGAGTTCCAGGACAGTCAGGGCTATACAGAGAAACCCT
>NC_034597.1:69966050-69990665 GCF_900095145.1 Mus pahari
TTAAAGCTTTAAAGGATGTTCCATTTGTAATTGTCTCACTTCTGTTTGTTGATCTCAATAGGACGATACAGGCTTCAACCCAGGTTCCAGTAGTGGTGTCTCCTGGCAACCAACAGTTACATACAGTAACAGTGCCACTCACGACAGTTATAGCCAGCATAGACCCATCATCAGGTGCAGGGTCTCAGAAATTTATTTTACAAACCATTCCATCGTCACAGCCCATGACAGTACTGAAAGAAAACGTCATGCTACAGTCACAGAAGCAGGGCTCTCCTCCTTCAATTGTCCTCAGCCCCACCCAAGTACAGCAGGTCCTCACAAGCAATGTTCAATCCATTTGCAATGGAGCAGTCAGTGTGGCATCCGCGCCATCGTTCAGCGCTACGACACCTGTGGTGACTTTCTCTCGGAGTTCACAGCTGGTTGCACACCCACCAGGCACTGTGATCACTTCTGTTATCAAAGCTCAGGAAACAAAAACTCTTAAGCAAGAGTTGGAGAAAAAGGCTGAAGATGACTTGAATGAAGATGCTGAGAAAAGTGCCCAGCAGCCCCAGCCTTATGTGATGGTGGTATCCAGTTCAAACAGGTTTTCCTCTCAGGTAGCCATCAAACAGAATGAACTGCTAGAGCCCAACTCTTTTTAATTAATACACCAAAGGAATTATGGGTGGTTATTTTTTTAATTGAACTCTTTTTTCAGTTGTCTGACCATAACGTCATTTTTTTCTAAGATGAAATCCACAGAAGTTCTTAATTTTATAACTGTTAAAAACAGTTACTTTGGACTTTGCTAGATAAGGAGGAGAACCCAGGTGTGTCTCTTTTCTGAATGTCTCAGAACTTAGTTGTGAAGGAGCAGGAGGTTTAGACGATGAAGAAATTCTTGACATTTTTTTTCAGTTGCTATATCATATTTTTAAAGTTCCTTTTCTAGCTTGACACTGTACTAGCTTCCTGAATTGTTTGAAAATACTACTTAAATATAAGACAACAGGAAATTTATATAGGAAACATTTTCATTCCACTTGTATAATTTAAGTCTTGGCTCTTTCAGATGCAAGAAACTTAAACTATTAAGATTGTTGCGATGTCACTTAGCTTGACTTTAAACTTGGCTGGACTGTTGTGCTACGAATATACTACGAATTTGTAAACTAACATTATAAATTGAAATGTATATGCCCAGTATATTGGCATATATGTGTAATCCCAGTACTTGGGAGGACAAAGGGCAATCAGGGGTTCAAGGCCAGCCTTAGCTACATAGTGACTTTGAAGCCAGCCTGGGCTACATGAAACCTTCCCCCAAAACACAAAACAACAAAAACATTTAAGTGTGCCTATGATAATGTCTGAACCTGAGTTTAAGAAATGTGATATTATAAAGGCAACAGTTGTGACACTTCCACTACCTAAGTGTGTAACCCTGGGCAGGCCACTCCACCTCCTAGGTGTATAACCCTGGGCAGGCCATTTCACCTGCTAGTCTGTGCCATTCTGGTAAAATGAAGGGATGCATTGGACTAGACAAAATGATCTACAAGTTTCCTTAAATTTTATGATTTTATTATCTGTACTTTAAAATTATTTGGCATATTACCAGATTATTTCCTTATGTAAATATAGGTAAAATACTGCTTACAAATATTTTCCTCACAAAATTACTATCAGTAAGGTAAATTCTTCCTAAGTTTTCTGCTCATTAATCCTCAGACCACAGTTACTAAAACTGTGGCTTAGTAGTAAACTGAGGGCTAAATGACAGACTGCTATTTTAAGAGCATCGGGGCTCTGAGGCCAAAGAAGCAACGGGAGTCCTGAGCTAGTATAGCTGTGTCACTTATTATAAAAGCATAACTGTTTTTTATTTGGATCATTTTTTACTGTGGGTGAAGGGGAAGGGAAGTTGCATACAAAGATATATATCCAAGTTTCTGAAATAGAGTTTTTAGATTACTTTCAATGTAAATAATGTACATTTAATGTCACAAGAAATTGTTTTCTGCAAAATCTCTAGTATAGAAAGTTTTGTAGAAGAAAAACTATTGTGTTTAGAGGTATAATATTATATGTTTTCATATTATAAAATGAATTTGTATTTAAACAAAAATTTAAATTTTGGAATCCTCTAAACATTTTTGTATCTTTAATTGTTATTAAATCATGTAAAAGTTCTCAATATTTCTGTCTTCAAGCAAATGTTTTTTGTTTGTAATTCTTTTGCTTTTTGACACAAAGCCTCCCCAGACACACTATCCTAGAACTAGTGATTATCCTGCCTCAGACTCTTGAGTAAAAGGCACATGCCACCAACCATACCTGGCAAGGTTCTTATACTGTGTGCACATGCATGTGCATACCTGAGGGGACACAGCACAACATTTGGGAGTTGGCTCTTTTCTTCTACCTTTGGTTTCGAGGGTCAACTTAAGACACTCAGGCTTGCTAGTCTTGTTACCCTCTGAGCACCATACAGCCCTGGTAAATACTGCTCTAAGAACACACACACTCTGAAATGGGTTTCTGTGTAAATGAGACTGTGGCTCTAAGTCAGCTTTTAAACGTCTGAGTACACATACAGGAACACAGTAGAGAAGAGAGCACAGCCCTGGGTGGGTCCTCTATCACTGGGTTTGAGGTGGGTCCTCCAGGCCCTGTGCTGCTGCTTCCAACACTTCCTGGGTATTAGGGATCCGGATTCAGGCCGTGGGGCTTACATAGTAAGTGATTATTTTCATTGAGCCATCTCCCCAGCCCTAAAACAGGCTTTCTTATTAATTGCTAAACTTGGAAAAAGAAAAATTCAAGAAAACAAAAATCTCAGTAACATGGCATGCCCCTACTCTTATTGGTAAACTTAGTCATTTTTCACATATTCATACCCATTTGTATGTGTGTATGTGCGTTTGTGTTGAGACAAGGTCTCACTCACTGTGCACCTCTGGGTGGCTTTGAATTCAGAGGATCCACTTGCTCTTGCCTCCCAAGTGTTGACATTTAAGGCATGTATCAGGACTGATACATAACTTTTAAGCATTATTGAATGTGTATGTGTGTATTGGGTTTCTATTGCTGTGAAGAGACAGCACGATCATGGTGACTCTTTTTGTTTTTGTTTTTTCGAGACAGGCTTTCCCTGTATAGCTCTGGCTGTCCTGGAACTCACTTTGTAGACCAGGCTGGCCTTGAACTCAGAAATCCACCTGCCTCTGCCTCCCGAGTGCTGGGATTAAAGGCATTTGCCACCACGCCCGGCGATCATGATAACTCTTAAAAAAAGAAAACATTTAATTGGGGGTTGTATACACTGTCAGAGGATTAGTCTATTATCCACATGGTAGAGAGCATGGCAGCATACAGGCAGACATGGTAGCTGAGAGTTCTACATCTAGACTGGAAGGCAGCAGGAAGGAACACTGGCCCCGGCTTTGGCCCTTAAAATCTCAAAAACCCATCCCCACAGACACACTTCCTCTAACAAGGCTTCACCTCCTGATCCTAATATTTTTGTTTTGTTTTTCAAATAGTGCCACTCCCTAGTGACCAAGCATTCAAATCTATGAGACTATGGGGCCGTTCTCATTCAAACCACCACCTGTTTGTCTCCGTGTGTGTGTGTGTGTGTGTGTGTGTGTGTGTGTGTGTGTGTGTGTGTACTGGCTGGTTTTGTGTCAACTTGACACAAGCTAGAGTCATCACAGAGAAGAGAGCTTCAGTTGAGGAAATGCCTTCATGAGATCCAGCGGTAGGGCGTTTTCTCAATTCATATCGATGGGGGGGGGAGCCCAGCCTACTGTGGGTAGGGCCTTCCCTGGGCAGGTGGTCCTGGGTTCTATAAGGCAGGATGAACAAGCCATGGGAGCAAGCTAGTAAGCAGCATCTATCTGTGGCCTCTGCATCAGCTCCTGTCTCCAGGTTCCTGCCCTGTTTGAGTTCCTGGCCTGACTTGCTTCATAAGGAACAGCAATGCGGAAGTAAAAGAAACCCTTTCCTCCTTAACTTGCTTTCTGGTCATGGTGTTTTGTCACAGCAATAGAAACCCTAATGAGCCACATTTGTGAAGTGCCTATTGAAGCCTGGAGGGAGGTGTTGGATACCCTAAGACTAGACTTATGGATGTGTGTGAGCTGCCATATGGGTGGGTGGGATCGAACCTCTGATTCCCTGGGAGAACAGCCAGTGTTCTTAACCACTGAGCCATCTCTCCAGTCTACTAATGAAATTTTATAGGTATATTAGTATACTATAAACAACTTGCAGAAAATGCTTTTCTTCCCCCAAGGGGGGGCTCTCAATGTATTGCTCTGTCTGACTTTGAATCATTATATAATCCAAGCTGACCTTGCACTCTTGGTAATCCCTGCTTCAGACTCACACTTAAGAGATTAAAAGTATGTGTTACAAAGCCCAGCTAAACTAACTTAGTGTGTGTGAGAGGGAGAGGGAGAGGGGGTCAGAGAACATCTTTGTGGAGTTGGTTCTCTCCTTCCACCTTTACCTAAGTCCCGGGGAGCAAACTCCAGGCTTGTGTAACAAATACAATTATCTGCTGAGCCACCTCACCAGACCCTAAACCAAATCTTTTAACTTAGGTCAGTAGAGCTTTTCACTGAACAGGAAGATAGCAATTCATTTGTGCCACTATAACAAAACTACTTAAGACTGGGTCATTTATTAGGCACAGAAACTTTACAGGTTTAGAGCCTAGAAAATGAATGTGCTAGTAAGCCGGCAATTCTATTTCCAAGAAGATGCCTTGAATTTTGAATAGAGCAATGAAGTTGCCATCAAGTTTAAGGGGAAATGATTTTTTTTTTTTTCAGTAAGTGGGGTTGGGTTAGTTGGTATCTGTATGGAGAATAAAATAATGAACTTTTATCCCTTGTTATACTTTCAAAAAAGTTGTCAAAGTAAACAATAGACTTAAATGTGGAAAGTGAGCGATCTAAAAGAAACCTTTCAAAAGTCTTTGAGTATGCAGTATTACACATGGCACAAAAGACATGATTATAAATTGATCTGCGTGAAAACTTGCTTCAGACGCTATAAAGAGATGCCAACTGGCACAAGGTGTCTGCAATAAATGCATCCAAGAAGAAATTCACACCCAGCCATGAAAAGAACTGCAAACCGAACAAAACTAACATTTGCTTTAAAGACATTGTGCAGAAGACAATCCTCATCTTTATGCATCTGTTCTTTTACAGTTTAGTTTCTGCGGGGTTCACAGAACTGTAAAACAACCTTAAGTGGAAAGATCCAAAATGATACTCTTTACCTTCCCTCACAAATCTGCTTAGTTTCAGTTTTTAGTTGAGCTAATTTGGACTTCTCAGTAATTACTAAAGCCAGAAACCTGCACCTCTTTGAGTTTAGTGGCCAGCTGGCCCTGGTCCACCTCAAGTGTCTTTCCCACCTACTTCTCCATTCCTACAAGTGGATTCAGATTCCTTTTTTTGACCTGTTATCAGCCCTTCTTTCCCCCCTTCAAACCACCCGTTTACAATACAGATGGGATATACCTACAGGTCGCTAATTTGTTACTTTAAACTTTGTAGTATTTCACCCTTCCATCTCTTGATGACCCCACACATACTTAAATCTTTGTAACTCCCGTTTCTCCATCTTGAATATGAGCTCAAGTTTCTCTGTATTTTCAAACGTCCTCCCACCGTTATTTTTTTGCATCTGCAAGGGATGAGTGGTAGGTTTTAGTTTTAACAAAAAATTATAATACCCAAGATAGCTAGCAAGCACAATCAGGAGTTTGGCCAGTAGGGAAAACGTGCTAGAAAAGTGGGGAAGACAAAACTTAGGTCTTTTAAAGTTAGAACTCAGAAAAGTGGGCGAGTTTAATAGTGGGGATATGTACACAAATGCCTGAACTATAATTTCTATTTCTTTTTCTTCGTGGACTGTCATTTTTCAAACATGATTATTATATATAATCATGTTTGAGGAAGCCATCGACCACCTCATTCATTTCACCTGCTAAAACAGATTGGGTAAAACGACTTTCTGAGCGTATCAAGAGCTTTTAAATCAAGTTTGGTGTGCGGTCTTAATGCAGCGGATTTTAAATTTCTGTTACCTGCTCCGCTGAACCTATAACTGCCACTCCTTCCTGTTGTCCCTTACCACTCTCAAAGAATTCGCAGTAAACTTCCCAGTGTGATGTTCGGCTCTAAGGACGGCGGGGGACGGGGGGTTTACTGCTTACTTAGCACACAAAGCAGCACTAAGATCATTAGTTGTAGGTCAATTTCATCCACGCGGGTGCCAGCGAAACAGGCTTTTCTTGGTTTGGAAAGCCGACTAGGAACGAAGCTTGGGGTGTGGAGCGCCGGGATCGGGCAGGGCCTCTGGAAAACTCCGTTCTCCATGCCGGTAACGTGACTTCCGGCGAGCCAGCCCGTCCGGGTCCTCCACGGAGAGAGTCATGCGAACTGAGGCGCCATCCCCGGCTCTGCTGCCGGAAAAGACCTGGCAGCCCCGAGTGACGTCACGCACAAGTTGGCCGCCGGCGGTAGCCATGATGGAAACCGGAGAAAACGGAGCTTAACGTGGCACGCCTTAGCGACGCGGGAACCACCTCCCGACGGATCCCAGTACCTTCCAGTGGCCTCCGAGACAATATTACAAAGCCTACAAGCCATGCGGGATCCCCCGCGGGCGTACGGCGGGGCGCAGGACTCACAGCCACGCCCTCGGGGCGGGGCCTTGAGCGTCACGGGTAGGGGCGGGGCCGCAGAGCGTTTCCTCCTCTTTCCCAGCCGTCCCCGCGCCTACCTGCCCACCCTTCGCCTCCTTTTCCGCGGCCGCATGCTGCGCGACCGCTGATTGGCTACGGAGGACGGAAGCTCTGTTGGGGTTTCTTTAGAAGTTTTCCCCTCCTGGGCGGCGGCGGAGCTGGTAACCAAGGTAGAAAACGCTCAGGCAGAAGCTTTCGTGTCCTCCTAGGGATGGCGGCAGCTGCAGCAGGACCTGCATCGTCCCAGCGGTGCGTGATTTTCTTCACCTTTGCTGATTGTCTTTCTGTTCTTTTCCTTGATTAGCGAGCCCTGCTGAAGTCGTTGTTTTCTTGGCAGGCTTTTCCAGAGCTTCTCAGATGCTCTAATCGACGGGGACCCCCAGGCAGCTTTAGAGGTGAGTGAGCTCATTTCTGCTTCTTTCGCACTGGGACTGTTGGGTTCCTACAGACCCCTCCTCTTCCCTGCATTACCTTCGTGGAAGCAAAGCTACAATTTTCAATGTGTTCACAATCCCAAAATTAAGATACTGAGATCCATCTCTTTGTCCCCTAGTAATCCCTTTGCCATAGATCTTGCCCTTCCTCTCCACAAGCTCCTGGTGAGGGCACCTCCCTCCCATTTATTTCTTGGACACATAGTTACTGTCTGTGGTTGTTTATAATGGCATTTATGATCAAGGAAAAGGCGAAAATAGGGCTTGATGTATCATTTTTTAACTTTAACAGTTATGTTTGCCCTTACATGTCAGGTACTGTTAAGTGTCCTTAATTAAATTTACTAAAGAACATTTTCCCTTCTGTGCCTGCAACTTTACAGATGACTGTGATTGTTGTTTATACAGTTGTTTATAACAACGTGCTTTTTATCTAGGCTAATTAAATATATGAATTACTTTTGGGCCGTTTCAGGTGAAGTCTAGAACAAACTAGATTTGTATGGGTGTTTCTTAGGAGCGCTGGCTGGACTCCCTAGAGTTATGGGCACATATCAAGTATGGTGGTACAGGCGGGTAATCCTGGTACTCAGGCAGTGAAGGCACTAGGGTCAGAAATTCAAGGTCATCCTCAGCAACGTAGTGAGTTGAGGCTAGCCTTGGATGTGTGAAGTTCTTCCTGACATTTAAGAGCTCAAAGAAACCCTCTGGATAAAGGAAACATTTTTATGTTCTGAGCCTTAGAGAAATCACTTTTGTAGAGGCTAGCAGACTAGTATAACTACATTGTTGCTTTAGTGTTACAAGCTCGGCTTTGTATTCTTAGGTCCACACAGAGTGATCTTCAGGTTTGATAGCAAGGTATTAGAGAGCCTGCTGGTGTTGGCGCACACCTTTAATCCCAGTGCTTGGGAGGCAGAAGCAGGTGGATCTCTTGAGTTTGAGGCCCACCTGGTCTACCATGAGAGTTCCAGTATGGCCAGAATTACTCAGAGAAACCCTGTCTCAAAAGAAACAAAACAACAAAATCAAGGCATTAGTGATTTTGAGATTAGGGCTACAGATTCAAGTATCTTTTTTATATTTTCTGCCAAAGGAAATTAAACGCTGAATGGAGAGTAGGGGGAGGACTGAGAAAGGAGGAGGAAATGAATAATTATTGAAAGCTTATGGAGTGCTGGGTACAGATCTAGGCTGCCCTCAAAGCCCTAGGATAATTGGCAGATGCTGCCCCTTCTAATGTGTTCCATGCAATTCTCTACAGCCTCTAGCTACCACACATTCTGGACTTTACTAGTTTCTTCTATTTGAATGAAAATGAGTGTGGGTACAAGGGTAAGAAATTTATTTCAAACTGCCAAGGCTGTCTCTGAGGAGAGCAGAGAGATGCAAGGGGGTGAGGGGAGAGGGCGTGTGTGTGCGTGTGTGCGTGTGTGCGTGTGTGCATGCGTGCGCGCGAGCGTAAGATCTCCTAGGTTATATGGAAACCATACCCAGGCCTGTGAGTGTGGGGGCAGGGGGGGGTTGTGAGTAGGGAATGACAAAATGGAGCCTAGCATTGACCTTGACATGCTGATAGGCACCACTGAGATATGTTAATGGATCCCTTTTGCCAGAGATAAGGAGAAAACTCTTAGCACATAGGAACTATCTTCAGTCTCCGAAAGAATGCTGGCTTTTGTCTAAATGTCAGACTCGGGGAAAGGAATTTCTTGGGGGGACTGACACTGTTTCTGGTCCTGCTTTGTTTTACTGTGTTAATGGTACAGTAGCCAGAATGACAGTTGGATGGTGTCACTTTCCTACTAGAACTTTCCATGACCTTCCCTCACACTGAAGGTCCAAACAATTTACAGTGCCCATCAGGGTGCCTGGCGAAGTGGACATCTTGGAACTCCTTTTCTTTTTGTAGAGCTACAATGTTTGGAATGCTTCTCTGCTTTTGCCCCACATAACTTGACCTATATCTCATTTTATTTGGGGATGCCTGTTTCTTTAGATTTCATCTGAAATGATCCCTGCTGAGGGGAACTAGTTTTTCTGTCTAAATTAGGTCTGAAAATAAATAGCCTCAAGGCAGCAGGGGTTTTGTGCATCTTGATTCCTTACTGCTGTCTTCTCAGTGTAGCACTTGGGACTCACGATGGTCAGTCAAGCTCTCCTGCATGATTCTTGCAGCCCTCATCATTGACATCAGCCACATTTGTACTCAGTAGGGAGTTGAAGTACAGAGTAAAAAGGTTAACTTGATCAAAACAAAGAGGCTTGGAAGCAACAGGTTTCTGGTTTCAAGGGATTAAGGTCATCTGGCAGGGAGAGAACCTGGGCTATGTGATACCCCAACTAGGAGCTGACTTGGAAGCCACTTCGTGGAGAGCACCGGTTGAGATTGATAAACATGTAGTGGTAATCAGTGCTGACGTTTTTCTCTCTAAGCAGTGTTTCTGTGCTTAGACCCTGGCTAGGTGACTGTAGGGAAAAGAAGAGGAACCAGATTGAGAGATGCACTCACCCACCCATCCACCCAGAGATTCTTTGAACCTTAATTAGCATTTTAAAGCAAATTTTAAAGTAAATTTGAAAATTTACTAAGAATTAGTATTAATTAAAAAACATTTTTAAAAAAGCTTTGCTGGAGTTTGAACCCATGCTAAGTGCATGGTCTACCACTATGCCTCCTCCTACAGGTTCAGCTTCAAAGTCGTATTTTGGCAGGGTTTCACATATCCCAAGCTACCCTCAACTCAAATGTCACTGAGGATGACTTTGAACTTCTGACCCTCATGCATTCTGTTGTTATGACAGGCCTGTGTCAGGGATTGAACTGAGGGCTTCATGTGTGCTAGGCAAACATTCTACCAAGTGAGCTACAGCCCCAACCCATCTAAAAGTCTTAATTTTAATGTCTTACATTTCCCCCTCATTGTTGTTCTGGTTAGTGTCATGCTTCTTGCTGTCTTAATTTTAATGTCTTACATTTCCCCTCATTGTTGTTCTGGTTAGTGTCATGTTTCTTGCTGTGGGTTTTGCTCGCCAGTTTCTTTTTCTTTGTGGCGGTGGAATTGATGCTGTTCAAGTGTTCTACCACGGAAGCCACAGCATTTTCTGCAAGTGTATTTTGGACTTGTCTACAATATGTTTGCCTTAAGTCTGCACTTATTCCTCACCTTTTGCTGCCGTGATTCAGGGGTTGGCACCAAGAATGTTGCCTCTTTGTGTTCCCACTGACAGCCATGCTTCTCTGTAGGCAGCAACTTTTCAAAAAACCAACAGTGCTGCACTAAAAGCATGCTAGATAAGGTGATGAATCATTATCTTAATGATTGGTTTGGGGCTTTATTATATCATTTATTCATAAATCCATTTGTAAATTCTTTTAAGTTTGGCTCTCATTGTTTTTTGGTTGTTTGCATGATTGTTTTTGGAAACTTCTCTTTTGTTACAACCTTACCAAGTCTGCATGTTTTATGAGACTGAACTGTTATTACTAAACTTCTTTTTCTTAACGAAACAACTGACTAGTGGTTCTAAAGAACATTTACAAGTGGCTTGAAATACTGAAGCTCTTACTTGACTTTGTAAGCAGAGGAGTATATACGCTGTCTGTGGCTCATTCCTGTAATCTCAGGACTCAGCGCTGAGACTGCACGCTTGAGGCCTTGTATGGTACAGCCTACACACGACAGACTATAGACATAGTAGTTCCTTTTTTTTTTTTTTTTTTAAGTTTTTTTCAACCTCTTTTAATTTTAAGTTTAAGACATAGAAACCCAGGTTGCCCCTGAACTCATGATGTAGGCAAGGATGACTTTGAACTAAAGACCCTCCTGCCTCTCCTTTTCTGGTACTGGGATTATAATCTTCAACAGTCATGTAGCACCGTGCCTGCTTTTATGTGGTGTTGGGGATTGAAAAAGGAGTTTGTCGGAGAGCACAGCTGGACGATGTGCAGAGAGGGAGGGACACTGGAGCATGAGGTCCCACGTGGGTGGGGTACCTTCATCCAACCCTTTTCTGGAAGGCTCAGGATAGAGACCTAGGGGAAAAAAAGAGGCTGCAAGGTCGCCAGAGGTGACGGATGACTCCAGGGTGCTAGTGCCTTCCAGACACAACAGGACAAATCACATCACAACTCATATTGAAGCAGCATGTTCAAGACTTACAGGTTCAAGTCAGATGGGCTCCTAGCACTAAGAAGAGGAAATGGAGGTGAGATTCCACTCCTAAGCAAGAAACTACTTGTAATTTATATCCGCTGACAAAGGGAAAATCAGCTTTCTCCAATTTAGTCACTGTGTATTAACTACACTCCAGGGCAAATCCAGGAGTCATCAATCAGTTAACACAAAGTGAACTCTGTGGTTTTATTTGTGTAGAGACCATAAAGTTAGATGGATAGGGCAGTGGAAGGATCTGGGCGGAGTTGTAGGAAGGTTAAAGATATCAAGTACATGAAAAAATTCTTAAGAGCAATAAAAAAGAGAGAGAAGGGGTTTTGTTTCCAGTATGGACGTGCTCTGTCTACTGAACTACATCCATAGCAAAAAAAAAAAAAAAAGTCTACATTAAAAACATTTTTCCCTCAACCTGGTGTCTGGTTTATATATTATATAATATTTCTAAAATTCTTTTTTTGATTGTGATGATCTTGACATTAGTATAATCTGTGGTAACTTTTTAGTCATTCCCTCCCCTCCCCTCCCTCTTTCTTTTCTTCTCTTTTCTTTTTCTCTTTCCCTCCATCTCTTTTTCCTTCCTTCCTTCTTTCTTTTCTTCTCTTCTTTTCTTTTTTTTAATGATTTTGTTCTTTTTTTAAAGATTTATTTATTTATTTATTTATTTATTTATTTATTTATTTATTTATTATATGTAAGTGCACTGTAGCTGTCATCAGAAACTCCAGAAGAGGACGCCAGATCTTGTTATGGATGGTTGTGAGCCACCATGTGGTTGCTGGGATTTGAACTCAGGACCTTCGGAAGAGCAGTAGGGTGCTCTTACCTGCTGAGCCATCTCACCAGCCTTCTTTTCTTTTCTTTTCTTTTCTTTTCTTTTCTTTTCTTTTCTTTTCTTTTCTTTTCCTCTCCCTCTATTTCCCGCCCCTCTTTTTTTCCTTCCTTCCTTCCTTCCTTCCTTCCTTCCTTCCTTCCTTCCTTCCTTCCTTCCTTCCTTTTTCCTTTTTTCTTTCCTTCTTTCTTGACAAGATCTCTCTATGTAACCCTGGCTTGGAATTCTCTATATAGACCAGGCTAGTTTCAAGCTCAGAGATTCCCTGCCCTCTGTCTTGCCCTTAAAACTGGAATTAAAGGTGTTTGTCATTTTTCTCAGCTTATTTGCTATTTTCAAAATTGTTTTATAAATTAAATTAGAAGATTTATTTAACCTAGAGATTTCAAAATTACTAGAAAGCATGAGTGCAGGTGGAGGAGAGAGAGAGAGAGACACTTAGTGAAATGGGTTGGGGGTTGCTACTGTTTCGTGTAAGTTCTGCTCTGGGAATTTACAGACCTGGATTTGAATCTAGTCTCTTGTACGGTTTTGTTCCTAAGGAAGTAAGAGAATGGATTTACTGGATTTACTGTGTGCTTGTTCTGGTCCATTGGTACTCAACCTTCATGTTGTGGTGACCTACCCCCTGCCCCCAACCATGCAATTATTATTTTATTTTATTTTTTGGGTTTTTCGAGACAGGGTTTCTCTGTGTAGCCCTGACTGTCCAGGAACTCACTCTGTAGACCAGGTTGGCCTCGAACTCAGAAATCTGCCTGCTTCTGCCTCCCAAGTGCTGGGATTGAAGGCGTGTGCCACCACCGCCCGGCTATTTTATTTTTTTTTATTTTATTGTTTTTTTCGAGACAGGGTTTCTCTGTGTAGCTCTGGCTGTCCTGGAACTCATTTTTTAGACCAGGCTGGCCTCGAACTCAGAAATCCACCTGCCTCTGCCTCCCGAGTGCTGGGATTAAAGGCGTGCGCCACCATTGCCCGGCATGAAATTATTTTTGTTGCTTCTTCATAACTGTAATTTTGCAACTGTTATGAACCAAAATGTAAAAATCTGTTTTCAGAGGGTTTTAGGCGACCGACCCCTGTAAAAGGGTTATTTGACTCCCCAAGGGGTCACAACCCACAGGTTGAGAATCACTGTTCTAGCCAGATGACGCAACCTATTTTGAGGGACTCTTAAGGTGATAATTGTGGTTAGACGTGAGCTGGGTGACTAGTAACACAGTGTTAGATAGAGATGTAAGGGAGCCCTGTCAAGCCTTTTGCGAAGACCTAGATTTTTGCTTGGCATCAGCTGGAGAGCTTTGTGTAGAGACACAGTAAAGGGCTTTGTGTTACTGGTTGGACTAGATACATTTAGTGCTTTTGAAGTGGTGGATTATAGGTGTATTTGGTGGGAGTCTTCGTTTAATTTGTTTACAGACAAGGGTCTCATGTAACCCAGGCTGGTCTGGAACTTGCTGCGTAGCTGAGGATGCCTGGACCCCCCAGTGCTGGGATTACAGGCCTGTGTCACCACATCCAGATTTGCAGGTGGCAAGGGTTGAAGCTTTGTGCCTGCTAAGCAAGCACTCTACATATTAAGCTATCTCCTATCCTGGGTTTAGTTCAGTTTTGATCTTCCGGTATACATTGGTTTGGGAATCATTAGAATTAAAGTCAGTGGTAAGTGGTTATTTAAGTACATCTATACATACTCATGTATGGGTTCACTGGATGGAGAGTCAGCTTTTTTGTTTGTACTTGGCATTGGCCTTATTAACATGTGACTTTTTGTGTGTGTTGTTAATGGCCCAGCTCCTGTGTTAATACTGTGATTACCCAGGGCAGTGAATGCTTTTATCTCTCCAATGCTAACTCTTTTTTTTTTTTTTTTGGTTTTTCGAGACAGGGTTTCTCTGTGTAGCCCTGGCTGTCCTGGAACTCACTCTGTAGACCAGGCTGGCCTCGAACTCAGAAATACACCTGCCTCCCTCCCCCCCCCCAGTGCTGGGATTAAAGGCATGCACCACCACACCCGGCTCAATGCTAACTCTTAATTGGTTGTCTGTTAGATTTTATCTGGGCTTTGAGCAGAATGTTGTAATCTGTTTTGGTTTTCTGGAATCTATAGGGAAGGCTGGAGGGCCGTGCATTTACTCATTCTGTTGACCGCCGTGAACTATAGAAGTTAGTTTTATCGTTTATCTGTCTGTCTGGTTGGTTTGGTTGGCCCTGGTGTCCTGGAACTCATTTTGTAGATCAGGCTGGCTTCTAACTCAAAGTCCGCTTGCCTCTGCCTCCCACGTGCTGGCATTAAAGGCCCGTGCCACCATCAGCTAGCTTTATATTTTCTAGGTACCTCAAATTCTACATGGTATTGCGGCCTCCTCCAAATGAGGAGGAATTCTGAGCTGGTCTGTGTATCTCAGCCTGGCTTTGGGGAATAAATGAGATGATAATAGTTACTATTTATTGAGCTCTTACAACAGACCAAGGATGGCTGAGTGCTTTTCCTAAGTATTACATTTGGAGCTTGCTATGGGGTCAGGGAGGAGGAACTAGGATTCTCTTACAGTGACAAGCCCCATGCTTGTTTCCTTTTTTTTTTCTCTAATAGGTTATTTGATTTTAAGTTAAATTTTTAATTAGAATTTGATGGCTTTAAACCTAATTTACTGACATTCCACGTTTGTATTTGTAGGAGCTGACTAAGGCTTTGGAACAGAATCCCGATGATGCACAGTATTACTGTCAGAGAGCTTATTGTCACATTCTTCTTGGGAAATACTGTGGTAACGTTTCTTACAAACTGTTTTGTCATTTTGTAGTTTACTTATAAAATTTTCCCAAGTCAGAATATCCAAATGGAGTCTGTGTGAGCGCGCGAGGGTGTGAGTGTGTGTGTGTGTGTGTGTGTATATGCGCGCGCGCGCGTGCGTGCATGTGTGCGTGTGCATGCCCCGGGATTATTTATAAGTCACCACACCAGGAGTTCTTATCTGGGTGCTAGGAACTGTATTTAGGTCTTTGTGTTTGCAAATGAAGGCCTTCTTCCATGACTGAGTCATCTCCATATCACCATCTTTGAAATTCTTTAACATGGTTTTTCACGAGAGAAACATTCTGAGTAACATTGACTTAACAGTTATCTTTTCTCCCACTGGCAGAGCATTTATAGAGATGGCATTCATAGTGGATGCTTTTACCATTTTCCTTTTGTTAGCAATTTTTAATAAATAAAAACAAATAATGTATTTCTAAGTTGTGTGACTTGGGTAGGTGAGAATGTGCCTTTGAGGGCTGGAGAGATGGCTCAGTGGTTAAGAGCACCGACTGCTCTTCCAGAGGTCCTAAGTTCAATTCCCAGCAACCACATGGTGGCTCACAACCATCTGTGATGGATTCTAATACCCTCTTCTGGTGTGTATTTAGTGTATTCATATACACTAAATAAATAAATAATTAAATAATTTAAAAAAAAAAAAGAGTGTGCCTTTGAGTTAAATGACATAAATATTGTTAATGAGAAGAACAGATAAGCTGCAGGACACAGCTTCCTTTACTGACAACAGAAAGAACTAAAGGAGATGGTAATGAGGACTCCACAGGTAAACGCTTGGGTTCTTTTCCCTGGCTGTCCTGGAACCCACGCTGGGTTCGGACTCAGAAATCCGCCTGCCTCTGCCTCCACCTCCCGAACGCTGGGACTAAAGGCGTGCACTACCATGCCTGGCTGATATTACTCTTTACAAAGGACCCGAGTTCTGTTCTAAGCACCCATGTTAGGCTGCTCATAAAATACTAATTAATTTGTTTTACATTATTTATTTTATGTGTGTCTTTGTGTGCCAGCTCGTATGTGCCGCAGTATATATAGGGAGGGCAGAGGACAAGTTGAGGGAGTCCATTCTCATTCTGACAGGCGATTCTGAGCATTGAATTGAGGTTGTCAAGTTTGACAGCTGAGCCACTGTTCTGCCCCTGATTCAAATTTTGTGGGTAGTATGTGCTGGATCTGTAAATAATTGGTTAAACACTCTTTCCTTTTTCTATATAGATGGTATTGCCGATGTAAAGAAGTCTCTTGAACTCAATCCAAATAATTCTACTGCTATTCTGAGGAAAGGGTATGTAGTGTGTTGGGTTTGGACTATATATAGCCAGTAGGTGTTGATTTATTGAGTAAATGTATACATGATGTAGTCTTACAATACTAACTTATGTTAGTATGTTAACTGAAGTGTGGGATAACAGATGTATGATTTTCAAAGCAGTAATGATTGAAATATCTGTAAAGTATGGGCAGAACTGACGATGCTCTCTGTCAGCAAAGCTGGTTAGCTGCATTTAATAATAAGCAAAAACTTAGTCTACTTTCTGTGTAGTTGTTAAGCACTGTTTATTATAACTGATAAGCATGGCTTTTTAGCTGAGAACCTAATTCTTTTGCATGATTGTTTTGGCTTAGAACAAATGGATATATAGATATATTTATATAGTTAAACTCAGATTCCTTTGAAATGGGTATGAAAATTGAGTTTTAATGACCATTACACTAAATGTTACAGTATCTAAAATAATTATGGTTTATTAGCAAAGACTTGAAATAAATTCTCTTTCAGCATATGAAAGTCAAATATTTTATTTAGAAAGAAGTCTGTTTTCTATGATTTAATGTGTGTATATTAATCTGTAATGTTCTCACACAGGATATGTGAATACCATGAAAAAGACTACGCTTCTGCCTTAGAAACATTTGCAGAAGGACAGAAATTAGATAGTAAGTATTAGAGTTATATTTTCTTTCTTTTTAAATTTTTATTTCATTTATATGAGTATATTGTAGTTGTCTTCAGACACACCAGAAGAGGGCATTGGATCTCATTACAGATGGTTATGAGCCACCATGTGGTTGCTGGGAATTGAACTCAGGACCTCTGGAAGAGTAGTCAGTGCTGTTAACCTCTAAGCCATCTCCCCAGCCCTAGAGTCATTTTCATAAGGAATATTCCTTTTGGATCTTAAATACCATAGTTAGATTTTGTTAAAATCTCTATGTCCCAGAAACCCAATACCCCCTTTCTTTTAACATTATTTTATGGTGATTTTGATTTTACAATTTGAATTCACTTAAGGTTTGATTAAACTGACCTTTCTTTAGTATTTAAATTACAGATAAACTTTCCCATTAGAAATCAAAATTAGGGTCTGGGGAATGTGTTAGCCATTTGTGCACTTATTGTCAAGCGGGAGGACAAGAGTTTGGATCCCCAGAACCTTTAAGTGCCAGGTCAGCGAGGTAACTTGCTTCTAATTCCAGCCTGGGGTGGCGGGGGCAGAGGGTTTCTGGAGCAAGTTGGCTTCCAGAATAGCCAAATCAACAAGCTCTGTGTTTGTTGAGAGAAAGAGAGGACAGACACACCCCTTAAAGAACAGGTGGAAGACCATTCAAGAAGATTGCTGACCTGCAAACTTGCACATTCATGTTCTGGCATCATGCACCCCCACACACACACACACACTCTCTGAGACACATACACACCCCACTCCCCACACACACGAGAAAAGAAACTTTATGTATTCATTCATTGTATTTTTCCAATGAATTCATCTCCATATATATCCTCCACTCCATGAGCTCTTGTGTAGTAATATTTATTGAGTGTTGAGTGTATGCGGCAGAGGTTAACCCCAAGGGCATTACTTAGGAACTGTCTTTGGTTTTTGAGATGGAGCCTGGCTTGCTCTATTAGGCTAGGCTGCCTGGCCAGCAAGCTTCAGGTATCTACATATCTTTGCCTCCCTAGTGCTAGGATTCCAGCTCACACCACTCTGCCTGGCTTTTCACGTGAGTGCTGTGGGTCACATGGAGGCCCTTCTTGTCGGGCACACACTGTACCAGCTGAGTAGTCTCTCCAGAGTGTGGCTGTGCTTTCTTCTACTGGAAAAGGGAAATTTTAACTCTCTTTCATGTTCAAAAATAAGTTAGTGGGGCTAGAGAGATGGCTCCAAGGTTAAGAGCTCTGGCTGCTCTTCCAAAGGACCCAGATTTGATTCCCAGCACTCACATGGTGGCTCACAATTGTGTATAGCCCCTGTTCTAGGGCATCCCACAACCTCTCCTGGTCTGTGAGGGCACCAGACGCAAACAGGGTGTATAGACGTACATACCTGCACACATAAAATAATAAAATAAAAAAAGAATTTAAATGTCTGTTCATTTTAAGTTATACAGATTGCTAGGAGATTTTACCCTAGTAAATTATTAATTTTTAGAACATTGTGAGATTATTTAATTCATGGAGCTGAGGATGGCCTTGACTTTGTGACTTTCCTGCCATTCCCCCTTGGAGTGCTAGGTTACTGGCAGACGCCAGTATACTGAGTTTGTATGGTAGGGGGTAACAAACCCAGGGCTTCCCCCAGACATATCCAGTTAGATTCTCAGGCAGAAATCACTTTGGAAGTGTTAGGATTTCTCCAAATTGCCATGTTTTGAGAAGTGAGTGTGAACATTATCATGATGCCAGGATCTAGTTGCATAGAGAGATGATGAGGGCTGGAGAACTACAAGAGAGATCTATGGAGATCTTATATGTAAGTAGAAAATGATAGGAAACTTCATAATCCTAATTGAATTGGTTTATCTTTTTCCTTCGGTGGAGCTTACGTAACACAGTCCTTTAAAACAGTGGTTCTTAACTGGAAACAGCTTTGCTTCGTGGGGTCTGGGGTATGTTTTTGCCAGTGTTCAAACATGTGAGTCTATAGGGGCCATACCTAAACATAGCATAATGCAGAATACATTTAGTCCAACTTCAAAAGTCCTTATAGTTTATAGCAGTCTCAACAATGTTAAAAGTCCAAAGTTCATAGTCTCTTCTGAGATTCATCTAAACATTTAACTTATAAAATCAAAGTCAGAAAGCAGATCACGTACCTCCAATATCATTCAGGATATATATCACCATTTGAAAATGTCATAGTGAGGAAATACTGGACCAAAGAAACACCAAAACTATCTGGGTAAACTCTAAACTCTGCATCTCCGTGTCTGATGGCAAAGTGCTCTTCAGATCTCCAACTCCCTTCATCTTTGTTGACTATAATAAACTTCTTTCTCCTCAGCTGGTTCCACTCCCTATGAGCAGCTTTCCCCAGCAGATTTCTCATGGCTCTGGCATCTCGAACATCTTAGGGTCCCCAAGGCAACTTCAGCATTGCAGTTTCTTGTTCCAGTGTCTGGGATGCACACACTATCTTCCCTTCTCAAAAGGGCTTGAGTCACATCCCCAGCTCTGCACTCTGTAGCACTCTAGGCTCTGGTTGACTCCATTCCGATGCTGCTGCTGTTCTTGGTGATCATCCCATGGTACTGGCTCTCCAATACACGGGGGTCTTCCATTGCAGCTAGGCTTCACTAGCCTCTCATAGGCTCTCTTTATGGTGCCAAGCCTCAACTGCTTTGCGTGACCCCTTCAAGCTTGGGCCGTCAACTGTAACTGAGGCTACACCTTCACCAGTGGCCTTCCCTTGCCTCTCACAGTGCCAAGCCTCAGCTGCTCTCTATGACCCCTTCATACCTTCAAAATCAGTACCACCTCTTATACTTTACCAAGTCCAGCTGCAGCTGGAACACAGCTTCTTTGTGCTCTCAGAAAAATCTTTAGAAGATTTCACCTCAGTGATGCTGGTCTCGTCTTAATCACCTCTAATATCTTAGCTCCAGTTAACTAGCATCAATTGTCCCAGTAGTCCCTTCTGTTCTTGACTCTAAAGCCAGAGCCACATGGCTGAAGCTGCGGAGTTCTGCTGCTTGCTGGAGCTGGAGCATGGCCCCCTTGCTCTATTACATTATCACCAGCTTTCTGCTTTCCACCTCCTTCACTGCCTAAGCTTGGCTGTCCTGGAGCTTGCTCTGTCGATTGACCTTGAACTCAGAGATCTGCATGGCTTTGTCCTGAATGCTGGGAGTAAAGGCATGTACCACCATGCCTAGATTTAAGCTTTTCTTTACCTGGGATTTGCTTGGTCCCAGGCTGGACTTGAATTCAGAGATGTGCTTGTCTCTGTCTCGGGATTAGAGCCGTGTGCCACCGTGCCTGGGCCTAAGCTTTTCATGGCCACTGTTCATCAAGCTCTGGAGGGTCCCTGCACCCTCCATCTCTTCGATTGTAGTTCATTTCAGATTCAAAGTCCAAATGAAAGCACTAACCAGATGATAATGCCTAGATAACTATTCCTTCATCATCAACAAACGAAAAATAAAATAAAATAAAATAAGCTTAGCTGGGTGGGATCTTGTCCCGAGGTCACCAATCTCTTAATCTGTTTGTCTCTTTGAACACAGGATTCACCTCCATTCTACTTCTTGGTGCCCTTGATTCTTTGAACCATACATTTTGTACTTTTCCTTTCAAAGCTTGCTATGCTTGATTAAAATGTTGTTCATCAGACTAACTCAGAGAGCAAGTCTCTGTTGGGCTTTGTCATGTAAGTCTCTTTACCGTAGCCTCCAGTAGGTTTTTCAGACAAGGACAAAAAGCAGCCACAGTCTGCACCAAAATGCCACAGAAATGGTCTCTAGGCCACAACCTGAGATTCTTCTCCACGGATACCTCTTGGGCCAGGTCTGCACAGTTCAAATCACCCTGAGCAGCACCATCTTCCGTATTCCTACTAGGATAGCCCATTAAGGCCCACTTACAGCATTCCACTGCTTTCCAACGTCCCCAAATCACATCCCTCTAAACAAAAGCATGGTCAGGCCTATCAGAGCAATACCCCAGTCCCTGATGCCAACTTCTGCCTTAGGGTTTCCACTGCTATAAAAGATACCATGACCTCTTAAGGGACAACATTTAAATGGGGCTATCTTACAGATTCAGAGGTTCAGTCCATTATCACTTAGATGGGAACATTGCAGCTTCTAGGCAGGCATGGTGCAGGCAGAACGTAGAGTTCTACATCTTGTTCCAAAGGCAAACAGGAGAAAACTGGTTCTTATGTGGCTAGGAGCAGGGTATCAAATCTACCACCACCACCACCCCCCAGTGACACACTTTCTTCAACAAGGCCATATCTCCTAATAGTACCACTTCCTGGGCCAAGCATATTCAAACCTCTGTAGGCCCCAATATGCAAATAGAAGCAATGACTTTGGAAGGGTAAATTTCCTGGTAACAGTAGTGCTTAAATTGTTTACCCACATTTGGACACATGAATTCTTTACCTGTTCATTTAAGAAGTCAGAGTAATTGCTCTTTGCAAATTTAAAGCCTCTCATTTTCTAATTCTGCTATGTGAGGCATTCCATATGCTGTATTCTTTGCTTTGTTCGTTCTTCCCTCTTGTATGGTAAGAGTCTTTTATTGGTTTGGGGAATAATAGGGTATTTAATACAGTAATTTCCCCAGAAGGAAATAGTGCATCTATGCCTAACATTTTGATGATTAATTTTACAAATCAGGCAATTTAAAAAGCTGTATTTTCAGATTATTTAATAAACTTTTGATTACTTAATAGTTAACACATTTTACTAGGCATAGTAACTAGATATTCTCCATCTTCAGAGGCAAATAATTTGTTGATTCATTCAACTTGCTGTCTATAAATATGTACTTCACCATGCATATTCATTTTTTGGATACTATATAGCTTAGTGATGTGACAGTTCACAAAGTATAAAGTATCAAGATAGACAAAAATCACAGGAAATGGTAGATAGTTGGTAGCTGTGTTAGAGCAAGATAAAGGTATGAGAATCGATTTGGGAATCTGCTTCAAGTCTGCTTTTGCCAAATGAGGGAGAGTTCCTTTAAGATCAGGGTAGATGTAAGGATTAGAAGCGTCTGAGAAACTAGTGAGGTTGACTGTAGTTAAAACTGGATTTAACTATTTCTTGGATGAGCAGGTCAGTGGTAGATCCGTTATTACATTAGAGCATTAACAGAATGGTTGCTGTAATCTTCATTTGTGCAGGTAATATCTATTTTATTGGCTGCACAGTTCCCAGTGCCTAGACTACTTAGGGCATAGTAGCTGGCCAGTAGTATTTGCTGAATTAATATGCTGCCTTGTACACATTAGGGATTTTTATACTGTTTTTCTTTGTTCTAGGTACAAATACAAATTTTGACATCTGGATTAAAAGATGCCAAGAGATTCAGAATGGTAAGTATGTTAGGCAGGCTTCCACAGTCCTGTTTTAAAAATCAACATTCAAGATTTTTGGTTAAAATGTTTTTCTTTAATCTTTCTTTCTTGGTTCTGGGGATCAAGCCTATGACCTGTACATGCAGGGCAAGTGGTTGCTGTACTTCCTAAGCTGCACCCAGCCCCAATAGTAGATTATTTCCTCCTGACCCTCGTGCTCAGTCTTACGTCAGGAGGAAGATTTGGTGGTTTGGCTTTGCCAATAAATAGTATTATGTTATTACCAGTTAAAGATAACCAAGGAGTCAAAAAAGTAACTTCTGGATGCGAAATGGAAACAGTTTGCTTCATTTGAAATACATAACAAATTAGCTTTTTGGTTGATGTGGCTTTGCCAATAAACATACTGTCTCTGAAAATGCTTTCTTTTTTGTTTCTTAGGGTCAGAATCTGAAGTGGTAAGTCCTCTCATCCTTCAGGTTTTTGTTTAGTCATGTTAAATTTAATTAATCAAATACATATTTAAACTAGGGCTTGGGATGAGCTCTCATAAATATTAAAGAGTTTTATTTAAATATTAGTTATCTGAAATAACTCATTTTGTTGAAATAGAAGCTACAAGTTTATAGTCCTAGAAAGTACTGGACTGTCTTAATGAATTTAGTATATATCTAAGCTGACTGGGTTTTTGTGTCATCAGGATGGTTATCTCTATCTCCTGTCTTTTCTTTGCCAGTATCAACAGCCGTTAGCTTAAATAATGGTCGTCATGTGGAGCTTTTTTACAGCAGGCTTACAGTAAATCAGAAATGCTTGCGCTTGGTTCATTTTTTAAAAATAAAAAAAGATTTATTTATGTATATGAGTTTTGCAGTCTGTGTGTACACCTGCACACCAGAAGGAGGGGTCAGACCCCATTAAAGATGGTTGTGAACTGTCATATAGTTGTTAAGATTTGAACTCAAGACTTCTAGAAGAGCCGGGTGGTGGTGGCACACACCTTTAATCCCAGCACTTGGGAGGCAGAGGCAGGCCAGTTTCTGAGTTCGAGACCAGCCTGGTCTACAGAGTGAGTTCCAGGACAGCCAGGGCTACACAGAGAATCCCTGTCTCGAAAACAACAACAACAACAACAAAAACAAAAAACAAAACACTTCTAGAAGAATAGCCAATGCATTTCACCACCGAGCCATCTCTCTAGCCCCATTTGGTTCATTCTTAATGTTTGTTAACAGTTAAGGATTTTCATGTTCAGAACATTGTTACAACAGTTTACAGCGCTAAGGCTGCAGAGCTGGGTCAGTACTTAAAAGCATTTGCTGCTCTTCCAGAGGATTCGGTTGCCAGTATTTGCATCAAGTGGCGCACAACCACACGTGGCTCTAGTAGTTCCTGAGTATCTGATACCCTCTGGTCTCCTGGATGCTTGTTCTCATGTGGTGAGCAGGCACATATACATAGAAATAGAAAATGAGTAAATCTCTTTAAAAACTACCATGAAATATAAGGCAAAGTAACTTAAAATATTTAATTTTTTGAAATTTCTTTAATGTGTATTAGTGTTTTAATCTGTGTGTATATCTGTGTACCACATATGTGTATGGTACCCGTGGAAGTCAGAAGAGGCCATCCCATCCCTGGGACTGGAGTTGGCATATGTTTTTGAACTGCCATGTGGGTGCTGGGAATTGAACCCTGGTCCTCTGGAAGAGCAGCCAGTGTTGATAACTGCTGAGTCATAGTCATCTCTGCAGCCCCAGGGTCAGTTTGACTTTTCATCAGTCTAGACTCTTTTTTTTTCAGTCTAGACTTTGATGTTAGACTTAAGTTGTGGCATACTGTTTTAGTAGTAGTTGTCACATATATAGTCAATAAAAAAAAAATCACAGTGACTTGGGAAATGTGTGTGTAGTCCTGACCTACTTTATGGATAATTACCTTTTTGAGACGCATATTCATCTTTTAAGAAAGATTTCCTGCAGAGCTTGTAATCCCAGAGGCAGAGGCAGGTGGATCTCTGAGTTTGAGGACAGCCTGGTCTACAGAGTGAGTTTCAGGACAGCCAGGGCTACACAGAGAAATACTGTTTGGAAAAACTGGGGGTTAAAAAACCGCAGCTGGGGCTGGTGAGATGGCTCAGTGGGTAAGAGCACCCGACTGCTCTTCCAAAGGTCCGGAGTTCAAATCCCAGTCAACCACATGGTGGCTCATAACCATCTGTAACAAGATCTGACGCCCTCTTCTGGAGTGTTTGAAGGCAGCTACAGTGTACTTACATATAAT
>NC_034597.1:69991389-70041656 GCF_900095145.1 Mus pahari
GGATGGTTATGAGCCACCATGTGGTTGCTGGGATTTGAACTCAGGACCTTCGGAAGAGCAGTCAGGTGCTCTTACCCACTGAGCCATCTCACCAGCCCCCCCAGTGACTTCTTACTTCCAGAAAGTCCCTAACTCCCAGAATGGTACCATCCGCTATGTTTAGCCTTTGGGATCAGGGGATACTTAGAATCTAAACTATAACAGCTGGCACACAACAGAATGGCATTTGGCTAACAAAACCACAATGTGTCCTAGGGTATGTTACAGAGATGCCTTAAAAGTGGTACAATGGTCTTCTGAAGTTAACCTTTGAGATATGATCCTTTACAGTTTCTAGAGCAGTGTTTGATGAGTGTAATTAAGCCTAAGGTTATACTGTCTTAAAGCTGAATTTCCGTTGTTGCCACAGTCTCCTGTAGCCTGGGCTGCTCTTGTCACTAGCAGCCTGTGGCTCTTGTTCTCCTGCTTCTGCATCCAAGTGCTGGAGTATAGGTGTGTGCTGCTGCCACACCCGCTGGAAGTGGGCTTCCTAGAACTCACTCTGTAGACCAGGCTGGCCTCGAACTCAGAAATCCACCTGCCTCTGCCTCCCGAGTGCTGGGATTAAAGGTGTGTGCCACCACGCCCGGCTGTGGGCTCAGTTCTTGAGTTCTGTCTTTCAGCTACACAAGTCAGTCATATTGGAAAGGTTTGTTGTCTGCTGCAGCAGGCTCTCCCTGTGTGAGTACGGCTGGTGTGGTACTCCCACTCCTGCTTGGAAAAGCAGACTGCCAGGCATTAAGATTGCGCATTGCACTTCTTCCATATTTTAGAACTACAGGCCTCAGCTAATTAATAATGCATGGAGTTTTAAATATAGCCGCTAAACTAACATATAAAATTTTTTCTCTTTCAACTTGCCCAAACCAGTCTGCATCTCAGAGGACCCAGTCAAAAATCAAGTAAGTGTTTCTTTCTTATAAAGCAGCCCATGGTACATGTGCTTAAAGAGGAGAAAATTCTGGTCTCACAGAAGGCAGATCCTTAACTGTGATTTTAAGTGTTTTCTAATTTAAAAATTGTGTTACAGTCCTCATGAAAAATTTAACTTTAAGTCTGTCTACTAATTAGTATTAACATGTTAATGAATTCATATAACTGTCATCTCTAAACTTGCTTAGCTTGGTTCCATATTGTGTTGCCTTTGTGTGTATTATGGAGAGCTGCTTCCCATTAAGTCACTGTTGTCCATGTAAAGAAGTAGCGGGCTTAACAGAATTGAAACTTGCCATGCTGCTGCTGGTGTGTGTGTGTGTCTGTGTGTGTCTCTTGTGAGCATGTGTGTGTGTGTGCGTGCATGCACACATGAGAAGCAGGTGCTGAGGACTGAGCCAGCAAAGGCCCCATGCATCCTAGGCAAGTGCCATGTAGTGAACTGTATCCTCAGCCCTTGTCCTGACTCTTATATTTGGATCCATTTTTCTTAGGAATGTTTTATGTGAGTTCAAAGCTAGTATTGCAGTCACATAATGAATGAATGAATGAATGAATGAATGAATGAATGAATGAATAGCAAAGCTTTTTGTTTTTGTTTTTGTTTTTTCGAGGCAGGGTTTCTCTGAATAGCCCTGGCTGTCCTGGAACTCACTTTGTAGACCAGGCTGGCCTTGAACTCAGAAATCCGCCTGCCTCTGCCTCCCGAGTGCTGGGATCAAAGGTGTGCGCCACCACACCCGGCTGAATAGCAAGGCTTTGACTGTGGCTTAGTCAATGAAGTGCTTGCCCTGCATGTGTGAGGATCTGAGTGTGGATTCCTATCACCCACATAAATATAAAATAAAACCAACCTAACCAAAGACTAAAGACTGGTCACGGCAGCACACCTGTAACCTTAGTGCTGCTTGGATAGAGAAAGATGGCTCCCTGGAGCTCTAGGTGAGTGATAAACTCATTTCAAAAAGTAACGTAGGAAACAGAGAAGACACCCAACCACTGGCCAACACACATACTCACTAGGTCACATGTGTATATGCACACAACATACAAAGTATTCTCTAGCCACATAACCAAGCTATATTCTTAAGACTAACTTTGCAGTCTGACTAGTTGTGAAGGTGTGTGCTGGGCATGTTGAAGTGTATTTCTTTACTCGAGTTGCTTTTATTGTGATCTAAGCAGGTGAGTGGCAGTTCAGAACAGATTATTAAGTACACTGTGAAGTAGGTACTTGCCCTTGTCCTTGGACATAGATTAGTGCTATGTAAGCAGCTTTGCCCTCTGGGAGATTTTAGTCCAGTCTGGTTTGGGAGT
Source organism: Mus pahari (assembly GCF_900095145.1). Classification (NCBI taxonomy): domain Eukaryota; kingdom Metazoa; phylum Chordata; class Mammalia; order Rodentia; family Muridae; genus Mus; species Mus pahari. The sequence continues at coordinate 69,993,679 of NC_034597.1, forward strand.
GAGAACCAACACCTACATTTTCAGTGCTTTCGTTGTTGGAAAACATGTAAAATTCATCTCTTTAGACACACTGGTCTTCCCTCAGAACTTGAATTAATCCTTTAATACAGTGTATAGTGTGTCTGTCGGCAGGCACTGTGGGGGATCTAGGCAATGCTCCTCGTTGTCTCGCCCCATGTATTTGCTCCCACCTCGAGTGAGCAGGCTAACCTATGCCTCTATGCCTACTGTGTGTGCTGCCAATTGATTGGCAAGCTGACTGCTTCATCTTTCCAAGCTAGCAGTCTCAAGCTGTTTTTACAGAGTTAAAAGATGACGGTGTTGGTGGTGCACATAACTGGTAGCTGTTAAATTTTCATTTTCTGTATTAGCTTAAGCACAGCAGTATCAGGAACTTAGGGCATTGGGTCTGGAAAGGTTTGACATTGTCTACCTCCTGATAGGAATTAGTTGTTTATATACCTGCTTTGTCATTTACTTCCTAAAGGTGGAGCTCTTGTTCTAATAAGACTATTAATTTGACAACTTTAAGAAAATCAGAAATTATATTAAGATATTTCTTTAAATAGGTATGACTGGTATCAAACAGAATCTCAAGTAATCATTACACTTATGATCAAGAATGTTCAGAAGAATGATGTACATGTGGAATTTTCAGAAAAAGAGGTAATTAGTCTTTGAATCTTATGTAGAAGTTAAATACTGTTTGTAAATTTAGTGTATGAATAATTTATACCAATTTATTAGATATATTTCATTTCTTCTTGAGATAAAATGGAAAATACTAAGTGAAATTGGAAGCATTGCTTTTCATTTGAAAATTTTGAAAATTTGAACTAAGAACATGTTTGCGGTAGGCTGTCTCTAGAGGTGCTTGTACTTGATCTGAGACAAGGTCCTGCAATAAAGCCATGGCTGGCCTTAAACCTGGTGCAATCCTCCTACATCTGATTCTGGGGTACCTGTCACTGTGCACTTACATACTGTGCACAGTGACTACCTTTTGCTAGTGTTGCTGGCTTACATCATCTGTTAGATTTGCAGTGCAAAGCAGAACTGGGCTGACAGTAAGATCAGTGCTCAGTAAGATCAATGCGTTGGTTAAACTTATGGTATGCTACTTTCAAAAGTTAGGTTTACTACCACCACCTACCCACCAACATCACACATAGCACACGCACAGCTTAGTTTTATGGGGTTTATACATGTCTTCAAGTTTATTAGCTACATCAAATGAGTATGATTTAATAACTTTTTTCTTCCTCATGATAGATATTTACAAGCTGTATTGTGATAGAATTAACATAATTTACATAGAATAGGCATTTTTAAAAGCTGGATGCTATATTTGTTCTTATGTATTACATTTTCTTTATTTGAATACTAAGTATATGTAATTAGATCTGTAATTAATACAATGCAACATTCTTTTCTACCATTTGGTTCTATGTATGAGAATTCAAATGAGAGATGCCATGTGAAAAAAGAAAATATTCTTTTGAAGTGCCTAAATCTGACATTGTAGAGCTGGTGAGATGGCTTGGAGGATAAAGGCCCCGGCTGGCAAGCCTGACAATTGGAGTTCAATCTGGGGCTCCACATGGTGGGGGGAGAAAGCAGACTCCTGCAACCTGTCATCTAACCCCCCCACACACACACACAGAGTCACACTCTCACACTCATACACACACACTCACACTCTCTCACACTCACACACACATACATATTTGCAACATTGCCGAGATTTGTAGTTATATTAAATACTTCACTTTTTATATACATTTACAAAGTCTGGTACTAACTTTGTTTTCATTAGTTGTCTGCTTTGGTGAACATTCCTTCTGGAGAGGACTACAGTTTGAAACTGAGGCTGCTTCACCCGATAATACCAGAACAGAGTACATTTAAAGTACTTTCAACAAAGGTAAGCAAGCAGAAAGAATGTAATATTGAAAAAGTAATATCTGCAAAAGGATACTGGTGGATGAAATCATCCATGTGTAGTTGGCCTGTAGCCCCTGCTCTCAGAGTGTTAGGGATCAAACCCAGAACTTTGTGTGCTGGGCAGGGACTCTACCAGGAGTCTGCATCCCAGGCAGTGTCACTGTTTTTAAGTGTGTGTGTGTGTGTGTGTGTGTGTGTGTGTGTTGTGATGGGTGGGTAGAGGTCATAGGACATTTTGTGGGAACTGGGAAGTGGTTCTCTTCTATCATGTGGGTCCAGGGGATCAAACTCAGGTTTGTGGTGGTTTGAATATGCTTGGCCCCTGGAGTGGCACTATTAAGAGGTGTGGCCTTGTTGGAAGAAGTGTGTTACTGTGGGTGTAGGCTTTGAGACCCTCCTCTTCCTAGCTGCCTAGTAATCAGCCTTCTGGTGGTCTTCAGATGAAGATGTAGAACTCTCAGCTTCTCCTGCACCATGCCTGCCTGGATGCTGCCATGCTTCCCCACCCTGATGATAATGGACTGAACTTCTGAACCTGTAAACCAGCCCCAATTAAATGTTGTCCTTATAAGAGTTGCCTTGGTCATGGTGTCTGTTTACCGCAGTAAAACCCTAACTAAGACAGGTTTCTATTTAATGTAGATATATCAATCAGCCTATCTAGTTAGTGTGTGTGTGTGTGTGTGTGTGTGTGTGTGTGTGTGTGTGTGTGTGTGATACTCCCCTAAGCATGTTGTAAAGAGGCTGGAGGTTGAAGTGGGATGTCTTTTGTAGTAGGGTCTTTAACTGTACTGCAGCTCCCTGTTTTACTTAGATTGGCAGGCCAGTGAACCCCAGGAATCTGCCTGTTTGTGCTGTCCTAGCTCTGGAGTTAAGAACAAATGACACAGCTGCATTTTCTGTGGGTGCTGGGAAGCTAAGCTCATGTCCTGATTTGCACAGAGCAAACACATTAGACTTCATTGTTTTTAAAATCATGCATGTGCTTGTACTGGGACTAGTGCCCAGGTGCCTCAGGAGGCCAGAAGCATTGGGTCCCCTTGGAACTGGAGTTATAAAGGTGGCTGTGAGCTACCCACCCGATACGGATTCTGAAATCCTCTGCAAGAACAATATGTACTTTTCTCCATTGAGCCATCTCTCCAGTTCTAAGCAGCCTCTTCATGAGATTTGATGCTCGGGAACTGTCAGTGTGGTCTGTCTCACATAGTTTATAAGTACTGTAAAGTAGAACCTGCATTTTGTTGATTTTTTTTTTTTTGATTTTTTTGTTTAGTCAAGCTGAATTTTAGGTTATTTCTTTGTTTGAGACAGGATTTCTCTGGTCTGTCTCACATAGTTTATAAGTACTGTAAGGTAGAACTTACATTTTGTTAATTTTTTTTTTTTTTTTAGTCATGCTGAATTTTAGGTTATTTTCTTTGTTTGTTTGAGACAGGATTTCTCTGTGTTTTCTCTTTGCTGTCCTGAAACTCACTCTGAAGATCAGACTGACCTTGAACTCAGAGATCTGCCTGCCTCTGCCTCCCAAGTGCTGGGATTAAGCGTGTGCACAACAATACCCAGCTCTAGGTTATTTTATTAAGAGGAAACGCTGAATATGTTTGGATTATAGTATGATTATATTATTTAGATTCCTGTATAGTTAAAAATAAGAATGCTAATGGAATTAGTTTTTAGAGTATTTTAAATGTCATTCCAAAAAAGAAGGAAGTAGTATAACAGTAGAGAATATAGAAAAATGAAAAATAAAAATTGTAGGGTATGGTGACTCCTACCTGTAATTCCAGCATCCACGAGGATAGAGTAAGAGGATTGCTGTGAGTTTGAGGCAAGCTTGGGCTACAGAATGATTTTCAGGTCAGCATGGGTTAGAGTGAGGAAAAAAGAAAAAAAACAAAAAAAAACAAAATATAGTATAAATAATGCATGTGACTTGCACAACCCAAATGCATCTTGAGATCTTTTTGTAAAACTATGTAATTGTAAAACTGTGATAGTTTATCATAAATAAAAGATCATAAATGAGTAAATGAAAAAGGAATTGTTTAGGTGGACATTCTCTATTCCTGGAATTAGGGTCATGACCTTCCTCTGTTGGAGTAGGGAGAACAAAGCATAGAAGTAGAGTTTGCATTGACTTAAGGGTTGCCCTTTAAGAAAATGTATGGCTTGTCAGGAAAAAGCTGGCCAGTTATGAGGCAGCTACATGACACTGTGCTCTGTGGGATGATGCAGAGTGAGAAGCGGGGTGTCTGAGAAGTTAGGGTTTCCATTGCTGTAAATAGACACCATGACCAAGGCAACTCTTATAAGGACAACATTTAACTGGACTGGCTTACAGGTTCTGAGGATCAGTCCATTATCATCAAGGTGGGGTCATGGCTGCTTCCAGGCAGGTATGGTACAGGAGGTGCTGAGAGTTTACATCTTGTTCCAAAGGCAAACAGGAACAGACTGATTACCAGGCAGCTAGGAAGAGGGTCTCTCAAGGCCACCCCCACAATGACATAGTTCCTCCAACCAGGCCACACTTCCAAATAGCACTACTCCCTGGGTCAAGCATATTCAAACCACCACATTCCACTCCTTGGCCCCATAGGCTTGCTCAAACACATGAGTCTATGGTGGCCACACCTAGCCATAGCATAATGCAAAATATATTTCATCCAACTTCAAAAGTTCTCATAATCTATAGCAGTCTCAACAATGTTAAAAGTACAGTGTCTTCTGAGAGTCCCCCAAACACTTAACTGCAATCCCTTATAAAACCAAAAGCAAAGCAGCAAAAAGCAGATGACATCATCACAAGCTCTACATTACCATTGGAAACGTCATAGTGAGGGAATACTGGACCAAAGAGAGACAGAGAACCAGCTGGGCAAACTCCAAGCTCTGTATCTCATGTCTGATCCCCAGCTCCTTTCTCTCTCCTGGGCTGGTCCCACTCCTCGTGAGCAGCTTTTCCCGCAGGTAGCCCATGGCTCTGGCATCTTTAACATCTTGGGGTCTGCAAGGCAGCTTCAGCATTACAGCTTGTTTCAGTTCCTGAAATCCACACATGATCTTCTGGGCTCCTATAAAGGGCTTGGGTCACTTCCCAGCTCCGCTCTCTGTAGCACTCCAGGCTCTGGTTGACTCCACTCCGCTACTGCTGCTGTTCTCGGTAATCATCCCCGGTGCTGACATCACTAATACGTTGGGGTCTTCTGCTGAAACTAGGCTTCACCAATAGTCTCTCATAGGCTCCTTTCATGGTACCAAGCCTTACCTTCCTTGCATGACCCCCTCTGGCCTGGACCATCAACTGCAACTGAGGCTGCATGTTCACCAGTAAGGCCCTGTCTCTCATAGTGCCAAGCTTCAGTTTGGGTGGGAACTTGCCCCAAAGTCATCACTCTTTGAATTTGTTTATCTCCTTGAACATAGCACAGCTCCATTCTATTTCTTGGTACTCCTTTGTAGTATTAACCTAATTAATCCTACTCAAATCAAATCAACCCTGGGTGGCAGCGGCACTCCATGCTACCCTCCCCAGTGTTCTGGGTTTTTGAATGAAAGACACACACACACCTTTATATTTTAATATGCCTTTAACAATGGCTGAGCCACTTCCAAACTTCCATGTGGCTAACAACCCACCTCCCCAATATTCCTGAGTTATTCCTAAAATCTATATTCCATCTTTGTTGCCCTAAACCCAGTTCGGGGCTCCTTGGTCCCACTCTTCCCCGGCTTGTTCATGCTGGCTGTCTCTCTGTCCTCTGTCCCTCTCAGGTGTGATGTCTCCTCTCCTGCTCCTGCATGGCAGCTGTCCCTCTGCTTCCTGGGTCTCTTGCTTGGGAATCCTAAAAGTCCCACCTCTGTCCTCCTGCCCAGCCATTAGCCACCTGCAACTTGATTCACCAATCAAAACCAGTTGGGGGCAGGTTCTATGTGCAGATACGTGGATTCTCGTGCAGTTTTGGGAACCCGATTAACATAGTACTAGTGGCATTAGACCATATCCACAACACTCTTTTATCCTTTTAACCATACATTTTGTACATTTTCTTTGGAAGCTCGCTCCTATTCATCAAAAGTCTCTTCATAAGAGTGAACTTTAGTAACCACTCAGCAGAATCTATACCAGACTGTTTTGAGGCTTCCTTTGTCAAAGCAATTAATCTAAATCTCTTCACCTTAGCCTTAGGCAGACTCTTTGAACAATGGCAAAAAGCAGCCACATTCTTCACCAAAATATCCCAAGAGCAGTCTGTAGGCCACATACTAAAATTCTTCTCTTCTGAAATCCCTTGAGCCAGTAGTCCTACACAGTTTAAGTCACCCTCAGCAGCACTGGCTTCCATATTCTTACTAGGATGACCCATCAAGCCCCACTAAAATCATTCCATGGCTTTCCAAATCCAAGGTCCCAAAATCTACATTCTTCCAAACAAAAAACATGGTCAGGCCTATCACAGCAATACCCAGTCCCTGGTACCAACTTCTTTCTCAGCTAGGGTTTTACTGCTGTGAGCAGGCACCATGACCAAGGCAAGTCTTATAAAGGACAACATTTAATTGGGGCTGGCTTACAGACTCTGAGGTTCAGTCCATTGTCATTCAAGGCGGGAGCATAGCAGAGTTCAGGTAGATTCGAGGAGCTGAGCGTTCTATATTTTGTTCCAAAGGCAAACAGGAGAAGAACCCGGCAGCTAGGAGGAGGGTCTCTCAAAGCCCAACTCCATAGTGACACACTTCCTTCAAGAAGGCCATATATGCCTCCTAATAGTGCCGCTCCCTGGGCCAAGCATATTCAAACCACCTCAAGGGATTGGCCATTTTCAGTTGCTGCACTATCCACAGAGTTAAATTTATTTAATAATAGAATTTGGAGCAGTCGGTCCCAAAACTGGAGAGATAGAAGAGAGGCAGGTGAGGAATGGTGTATTTTTTGTTGGGTTTTTTTAGTTGTTTCGGTTTTTAAGTCAAAGGCTGCCCGAAAGCGTTGATTCTCTTGCCTTGGCCTTTTGAATGCCAGAATTCAGGTATTTTCTTATTGTCCATCAGCGAACCCCTCCCACACCCATCTCCTGCCTCTTGTTGCTAGGTATTGAACCTGGGACCTTGTGCAAGCTTACCACTCGGGTATCTTCCCAGCCTTAGAGAGTCCTACTGCATGTCCATTTGAAGTCATTTATTAAGAATTGATTTCTGTGAAGAGATGATGAATGACTTAAGAATTTGTATTTCACATAATGTTTGGCATATAAATGCAGTTTGTATTTCAGGTCATGAATTTATTATTTTATTTTAGGTTTTTTGATTTGTTTTGTTTTTGTTTTTTTCGAGACAGGGTTTCTATGTGTAGCCCTGACTGTCCTGGAACTCACTTTGTAGGCAAGGCTGGCCTCAAACTCAGAAATCCGCCTGCCTCTGCCTCTCAAGTGCTGGGATTAAAGGCGTGTGCTACCACCGCCCGGCTTATTTTAGTTTTTTTTAAAACAGGGTTTCTCTTGTGTTACAAGCCCTGGCTGTCCTGGACTCGCTCTGTAGAGCAGACTGACCTCTAACTCACAGAGATCTACCTGCTTCTGCCTCCTGAGTCCTAGGATTAAAGGTGTGTGTCACCATACCTAGCAACTGAGTAACTTTGGCATCAATATACTCTGCTAAATTTGGTAGTTCTCCCCCTATATGCACAGTGCTCAGCGAAACTTGTGGAGGAGCCTGAATTGGAATTGATAGAGTGAATGTTTTGGGTTTTGTTTGTTTTGTTTTTGAGACAGGGTTTCTCTGTGTAGAGCTGGCTGTCCCCAAACTCTCTCCATAGAACAGGCTGGTCTCAAACTCCCAGAAATCGGCTTGCATCTGATTCCTGAGTCCTGGGATTAAAGGCTCAAGGAAGAAAAAGGTCTCAAAGTTCACACCGTAGTAAATAATAACGTGGCACACACCTGTCCCAACCCTCAGGCAGGGGATCTCTGTTAGTTGTTTGTGCTGACCCAGGAGACATAGTTGAATTCTGACTGCCAGCTAAGAGTGGTGCTTCTTAGGTTTTTCTTTGTTCTGAATGGAATTTAAGGCTCTAAGGTTGTGTCTAAAGCAGGGCTTTTATAACCATTCTGCTTGAGAACATTTTATGTGGCCCTGGGAATATATAGATATATAATATAACTCCAGCATTCACTAATAATACATTTTAAAGAAATTTATTTTTAAATGATTCTTCAGTTATATGTAGAACCTTGCCATTTACTAAAAATGACAGAAAAGTTAAGGTTAAGGTAGATGATCTTTGGGTTTTGCATGAAGAATTAAGCTTGGGTGTTACTTGGTGCATAGAGCATTAAGTAGATTTTAAGTGTTGTTTGACCTTTGTTTTTGTAACCATCAGTTCTTAGAACACTGCTTCACATAAACAGAGTAGAAAATGACAAGTACTTTTAGAGCCATTTCAGAAATTGTTGAAAATTCTGGCCTAATCCCAAGCCAGAATTCATTGAATGATTTATTTATTTTTTTATGAAATTCAAGTTAGCAACTTAACACTAAAATCCCAGAATAGAATAAACTCCTATGCTTAGGTTTGGCAGGAGGAATATAGTTAAGTCTTAGTTTTCTGTAATTAAGCCATGCTTTGGGTTTTGACTTTTTTTTTTTTTTTTTTTTTTTTTTTTTTTTAAGATCACAAAAGGTGTGTCCAGCAAAATTACTGCAGTTTATTAACATAGCCTAGTCTGGAATCCCAGCTAAGGTGTTTCAGGCAGTATTCAGTTAACGTTACAGCATGTTAGCGTGTTGAGAGCACTCACAGGGCAGAGTTCATGTTGTGTGTTCAGGGCTAAGGCTCAGTGATGCTGTACAGTACAGTATTGGCCAGGGCTGCCCAAACGCTATGGGCTCTTTACACATTGGGCTTAGAATTAACTTGTGGAGGTTGAGCATTGCTGTTGCCAAAGCTTTGGTGGTTCCTGGATTCAGCTGTACATCTGGATACAGGGTCGAGAGACCTACAGATAGAAGACCAGTGTTCTGACCCTTGGATCAATATATTTTGCATATGTAATAATAAACTGCTGTGTTTTTCAAAAACAAATTGAAATTTTTTTTTGTAATCATGTTTCTTTAGGGAACTAAACGGTGACATCTTTGATCACTTCCCTTTTCAAACAGCAGAGGGAGGCAGTGTTATATGCAGTAGTGCTAGGAAGATAGGATTCAGTGGGTAAAGAGCTTGCTACTCTGAGGACCCAGATTTCTAGAAGCTACAGAATCAGGTGGGTGTGGTGGCTGCCCGTGCTTCTCAGCATCCAGGAGGTAAACACAGGAGATCCTTAGAGCAAGGTGGCTTGTCAGACTAGCTAAAATGTTGTACTCTACGTTCAGTGAGAGACCCCATCTCATGATAGAAGGTAGAGAATGATTGAGGATGACATCTGATATCTTTGTACACGAGTGCACACACATGCAGGTACACTCATACATGCAAATAAATAAAATGTAGACAGTAATCTTCCATGGTTCTGTTAAGTACGCTGGCATATGTAAAGCACCAAGCACACAGTGCTCAATCAGTGCTATTTACCCTCATAATTCAGATTTTTATTCGGGCTATAAAAAAATACATGCAGAGCATAGCAAAGGTGGAGGAGTGTACGGAGGCACCGAGAAGGGAATCCTTGCTACCACAGATGACATCTTAGCATGCTTCCCTTCAAATAGCCAGATCTTTCGAATAGAACACATACCATAGTCACTGTTGACATTTTAGCATCCATTCCACTGAGTAACCAGCTCTTTTCCCGTATGCATGTTGTACATTGGAATGCTGTTGCGGTCTTCAAGCAGAGTCCTCTGAGATAGGATGTTGGTGGTCAACAGTCAGACATGCAGTGGGAGGGAAGAATATGCTGATAGCTGGGCCTTGTATAGGAAACATTGCCCGGACTCAGTCTCAACCTGTAGTAAATATTAGAATTAAGCACTTACAAGAGGTGGGGTAACCAGCTTCCTGTAAATTGCCCTCTGACCTGCACGTGGTTGAATAAAGGTAGATGACTGAGTCTGCTCACAGGGTCCTGACATACAGCAAAGGAATTTGATTGCTTAGAATGCTCTGAAGGTTTCATCCTGAAGAGCTGCCAAAGAGAGCTCCTCAGGTCCTGAAGAGACCCTTCCCGCCAGTCTGTGGCTCTTGCTCAGAGAAGGGAATGGATGGATGCCATGACTGCTTAGGAGTAGTGCTGGAGCAATTGTCCTCTGAGAGAAATTAATGAATTCTCTTACACAGAGTCCTCAGAGGTGGGCTGGTGGTATTATAATACTGAGAACTGGCGAGCCAGCACAAAACTGGTTCTTACAGATGGCTTATAGATACTTCTCTGAGATATGATCATATCTTAAAAGCATTTTCTGTGTACTTAAGTAATATTTAAACTACTAAAGTTTTTTTTCCTTTTTAAATGTATATTTGTGCATTTGTTTTATTTTATTTTTATTATTACTATTCTTTTTTTAAAATTTTCTTTATTTACATTTCAAATGCTATCCCGAAAGTTCCCCATGCCCTCCCCCCGCCCCTGCTCCCCTACCCACCCACTCCCACTTCTTGGCCCTGGCCTTCCCCTGTGCTGGGTCATATAAAGTTTGCAAGACCAAGGGGCCTCTCTTCCCAATGATGGCTGATTAGGCCATCTTCTGCTACACATGCAGCTAGAGACACGAGCTCAGGGGGTACTGGTTAGTTCATGTTGTTGTTCCACCTATAGGGTTGCATCCCCCTTCAGCTCCTTGGGTACTTTCTCTAGCTCCTGAATTGGGGGCCCTGTGTTCCATCCAATGGCTGACTGTGAGCATCCACTTCTGTGTTTGCCAGGCACTGGCACTAAAGTTTTAAGATAATTATGTGTTGGGGGATGCAAGTACACGCGTGTGAGTGCCAGGTCAACATCTGGTGTCTTCCTCATTTCCTTTTTTGAGACATGGTCTCTCACTGAACCTGGAGCTCAGTGGTTGGCTAGATTAGTTGGCCAGCAAACCTCAGGGATCCCTTTGTACACCCCACCCTCATCTTTATCTTCCTTGCTCTGGGGTTACAAGCACGTGCTTCCATTCCCAGCTTTGTACATGGGTACTGAGGGTCTGAACCAGGTCCTTAGGCCTGTCAAGCACTTTACCAACTGAGCCATCATCTCAAACTCCTAAGGAAGTTTTACTTAAATACAAGTAAGTTTGCTTATTGACTTAAATTTACATTTTAAGAGCATGTATGAATTGAAAATTAAGAATAAAAAGGAATTCACACTTCTCCCCATCTTTTGAACTTCTACTAAGTTGCCTTTCATGGTTTATGGCGTGCATGCTACTGTCTTAGTGAATGGAATAAGTAGAACTTCAAGTTGGGGCAGCTTGTGCTAAGAGATAAAGGCCTCTTTGTTGAAAGTGTACAAAAGCCCAGGTTACAGTAGCTTTCAATAAATGTAAGTGCTAGTATGTGGTGCTCTTCAGGTGAAACAAGAGTCTTTTTTTTTTTTAATAAGAGTATGTCCATGAACTTGATGGGAGTCGTTAATAGAGCTAGACTTATTTGCAATCCTTTGGTCTAGCATGCCCTGTTTGAGGTCAGTAGATGTATGTTTATCTCCTTGGAAAGAGTTACGGCAGTTAGTGTGTCAGGCATGAGGGGTGAATTCTAGGGCCCAGCCTTGATTGGTTGCTCTTAACCTCTATGCCTTGTGTTTGGTCCCCAGCACTCCTACCTAGCTGCTTATAACTAGGTAGGTATAACTGCTTATAATTATCACAAGGCTAATAACTGCAGCTCCAGGGTATTAGGTTCCTTTGTCTATCCTCTGTGGGCACTGCACACACACACACACACACACACACACACACACACACACACACACACGCACTCACGCACACTCTCACACACTTAAAAAGTAAAAGTAAAAATTTGAAATGTATATACCCAAAAGCTATTGTATATTGTATAAAATGATCTGCAAGCTGGGTGTCTAATTATCTAAAACATAAATGAATTTCTTTTAGCTTTTGCTCTAATCCCAAGACATATTATTTAAAAGCAAAAAAATCCTTCTAAAAAATAAATATAAAATGTGAACTATTTCTTGTCCCAAGCATTTCAGCAAATAGAGTCTCAACTTGAAATGATGTGTTTGATGGGTGATTATACAGTTGTCAGCATTAGGTTTTATACAGCACTGTTATACAGTGGGGTGAGCTCCTCTGGAGCAGGTGACATGCACACGTGAGTGTACGGTTGAGAACAGGTGTCTCAGAGTGGCATTACTGAGACATTTGCTCTGTATGAATCTATTGCAGGGTTGTTAGAATTCCCTAGTCTCTTCTCACTGAGTGTCTGTATTCCCCCTTCCATTTACCAACTTTGGGTCAAAGATCACTGTCTGTTGCTGATGTCAAATATGCCTTGAATGCAGAATCATTTCTGTTTAAGAACACTTTGGTAGGGGCTGGAGAGATGGCTCAGAGGTTGAGAGTACTGATGGTTCTTCCAAAGGTCCTAAGTTCAATTCCCAGCAACCACATGGTGGCTCACAACCATCTGTAATGGGATCTGACACCCTCCTCTGGTGTGTCTGAAGACAGCTAACTTATATAAATAGAATATTTAAAAAAAAACAAAAAAACAAAAAACTTTCATAGAAGAAAAATAAAGCAGATTTCAAGACCCTTCCAAATATATATGTATATGTGTGTTTGGAGAAAGCAAGCACATGTACACATGTGCATGTGGGAGTCAGAAGACAACCTTGGAAGTCCATTCTCCATGTGGGGTACATGGATTGGAAGGCTTAGCCACAGCGCCTTTACCCACTGGGCCCTCTCATTGGCCTGAATTTCAAGACTGTTAATTGTAGCATATATGATATGTGTATTGTTTTTGAAGGGTAAAATTTTAAGAGTAGAAACAAAACAACTTTTATAATTCTTCAGATTTAACTTAGTATAATTTAGGCAAACTATCAAAGACACTTAATTCTTATAAAACTTTGATTAGTTATGAAAATTGCATTTTTGCCATTTTATGTATCTTCTGTTGAGTAATGGATTTTTTTTTTTTTCTGTTTCCTTCAGATTGAAATTAAAATGAAAAAGCCAGAGGCAGTGAGATGGGAAAAACTAGAGGGACAAGGAGATGAGCCCACACCGAAACAGTTCATAGCAGGTTTGTACTCTGGCCTCCTGAAGTTCACGTGAAGTTCATTGTGCAGTTGAAATCAAATAGTAATGATCACTCTCCCTACTTCATCATTTATGAAGTAAAGATGCTTTGGGTATAATAAAGTCATTCTGATGTCCAACATTTGAACACAGACATGTGGTGGCTAGACCCAGAAGAGGTGGGACTGTCCACTGTGTCAGTTTATGACTCAAGTCAGCAAATGTCTGTGCTGTCTGGTATGGCGCGCTCTCCCATGGTGAGACAGTTTGCATCACTGATGCACCCTTCCCTGTGCCTTCTTTATTCCTCTCTGGTTTTCCACCTAATTTTTCATCTCTGATATCCTAGAATTCCTTCACAGAGTAGTGCATTTGGACTATTTCTTACTAAGACAGAGCTGGACACAGATCAGTAAAGGAGTGCCTAGAAGAGGAAACAGCTAGAGTTGATTACATAGCCCTTCTGCGCATGTGTAATCAGCAGATAAGCATCTTTCTACCAGTGGAATAATTAACCTGCAGGACCTTCTTAGAACTGCAACCTAAGATTGTATCTTAGTGTAATTGCCTCATTACTGAATAGGGAGAAATTTCTTTTTGTTGTTTAATACTCTGATTTGATGGCTGAAACAAGCCAACATTGTGTCTCAGCTACTTTCAGATTTTTGCCCCATATATAGTAGAAAACGCATGTGCTTGTGACAATTTTTAGAAAATGAGTTATTAAGAGGTCCTGTATGTATGTATGTGTGTGTATTAGAATTAATTTTATATATGTATAAAAGTTGCAAAAATATGTGTTTCTTTACGTAGTGATAGAATTTTAACTAATCTGTAGCAAAGTTAGGAAAACCAAGAGAGACAGCAAAGGCGATTTCTAGTTGGTACTTTCAAGGGTAAATAATTTATGGCCATCCCTTGGGACTGACTCTCAGAGGTCTGGGGCTGAGGTTTATACAGTGAGCAGCTGTGTAATAAATACAGTGCTCATATAAGAGCTGGCGGCCCAGGTATTTTACCTGTTCAGATCACTTAGTGGATTTGTGGAGTGCTAAAATTCGGGGCAGAGTGGGTGTGGTCCTGGTAACTTGCTGTGTCCTGTGGGGCTCATTCTCCATCAGTGGAGATGATCAGTTGTGTCATAAAGTGAGTGAGCAGAGACGTAGGTTACTCTCAGTTGTTCACCTACCGTCTCCAGTGATTCAAGTCCTTCTGAGATTAAATATCAAGGGTGTGTGTACCTGTGTGCGTGCGTGTGTGTGTGTGTGTGTGTGTGTGTGCATGCAGTTTTTCTAAACTGAATCTTTTAGAAATTCAAGATGCACTCCCTCCTGTCCTGTGTGTTTCTCAAAGAATTAATATGCTTGTCAGATCCTGTGTATTGCAAGCTGGAAACTGTAGATAAGGGCAAGGCACTTAACCTATCTAGGCCAGCTTTCTTATCTGTAGAGTAGAGATTAAAACTTCATTCCCATTCTTCCTGGGAGTCAGCATTAGAATTAATTAAATCCATGTTCCTAGCTCCTTAACAATGTCTTATGTTTTTTGTTTTCCCTGGCTACCAGTAAAATGTACAAAGATAGTGTTTCCAGTAGAGGGGAGCGACGTCTAGGATGTTTAAAGCAGTATGTGCACTCTGGATGAGACTGCACCAGGTCTTCCTGGGATTTTCTTTGATGAAGAATGGATAAAGAAAAAGTTGGTTCATTTATAGGTAAAAAGGCACAGGAAAACAGGATAAATGTTTATTTAATAGTTTCTCAACTATTTTTAGAAAAGGGATGTAGAATTATTAGAGAAGGAACATTTAGTGTTACTGTGTTCCAGTGTGACGGGAACCTGGAATCTGCCTGCCTGCCTGCCTGCCTGCCTGCCTGCCTTCTTTTCTTCCTTTTTTTTAAAGCTCTGTAAGCTATACTATCCCTTCTAGTAGCTGCTGGCTGTTTACCACTTGAGGTAGTTTGTATTAAGATGTGAAGTGCATACCCAACTTTAAAGATGTATATATATAAAAAAGAGTCATAATGTGTTTTAGTATTTTCTAGGAGACTTCATGTTGAAATAGTGGTCTTTCTTGTAT
This sequence comes from Mus pahari, assembly GCF_900095145.1. Lineage (NCBI taxonomy): Eukaryota > Metazoa > Chordata > Mammalia > Rodentia > Muridae > Mus > Mus pahari. The sequence continues at coordinate 70,008,893 of NC_034597.1, forward strand.
GGTAGGTTTAAATACATTAAGGGCCTGGCTAGATGGTTCAGAAGGTGAAGGTCTTGTTGCTAATGACGTAGGTTTGATACTGAGGACCATCCCCAGTAAATACATAAATGGAATTTAAATATTTTATTATAATCTTTAATTATTTTGGTGGGGTTTTGTTTGTTTGTTTGTTTTTGAGACAGAGTTTCTCTGTGTAACCCTGGCTATTCTAGAACTCTGTAGACCAGACTGTCCTTGAACTCAGAAATCTGACTGCCTCTGCCTTCTGAGTGCTGGGATTAAAAGTGTGTATTGCCACCAGCCCAGCTTTTTTTTTTTTTTTTTTTTTTTCTTGTCTTCTTTGTATAAGTTTTGACTGCGTGTTCGTGTGTGCCTGGTGTGTGTGTGGAAGTCAGAAGACTGTACTTACCCTAGGAACTGGAGTTAGGACAGTTGTGAGTTTCCATGTGGGTGCTGGGAACTGAGCCCAGGTCCTTTGCAATAGTAGCAGGTGCTAACTGTTGACGTCTCTCTGGTCCCTAATAAATGGAGTTCTTAAATGAAGTTACAGTGTATTTTATTTCCTTTTAATAACAGTACTAAAACCGTTAAATTGTGTATCTGGATCACATTTCTGGCTGTTATATTTTCGTTAGATGGTCAACAGCTGTTATTAGACCTACTGTGTCATTTAGCTTGTCTGTCTGTTTTCCAGTTATTTGAGTGCCAAGATCTTCATTTCCTCAGCCTTACAGCATCCCTCCAGCTGCTGGGCCTGTAGCTTCTGTATGTAAATTATACAAAAATTTTTGTTGTTTTCTATATTATGTAGATAAGTGTATTATCAGATACTGTATTAAGATGTGGGTAAGTAAGTGGATTGATTTTCAGCAGTCAGGAGTCACTTAATGCTTTGTTTTTAATTTTCCTTTTAAAAATTTTACGTGCATTGCTGTTTTGGCTGCATTCATGTCTGTGTGAGGGTGTTGGAGCCCCTGGAACTGGAGTTAACAGACAATTGTGAGCTACCATGTGGGTGCTGGGAATTGAACCTGGGTCCTCTGAAAGAGTAGCCACTGCTCACAAACACTGAGCCATCTCTCCGGTCCTATGGAGTTACTTAATATTTTCTATTGAAGTAATCTAATGTGTGCGTGTGTGTGTGCGTGTGTGTGTGTGTGTGTGTGTGTGTGTGTGTGTGTAGGAGATGGAGCATTAGCTCACTATGTGACAGATATTTCCACTTTGAAAGATACCTAAGTGTCTCATAGAAAAGCTACACTTCCAATGTTAAAATCTTGAGAGACTGACTAGAGAGATGGTTCAGTGGTTTAGCCCACTTGGTGTTCTAGACCATTTAAGACCCAGATTTGGTATCTAGCATTCATATCAGGCAGCTTCCAACCCTCTTATTTCATTTCTAGGGAGTCTCACACCTTCTTCTGGCTCAGGGCTCTTGCATGTACAGGATGCAGATATAACACTCAGGCACAAATAAAATCTTTTTTTTTAGAAAGCTTTAGACATTTTAAAATTAGGTAAGCTTTTGGTAGTATCTGGAATTGATATAAGAACCTCGTATATGGGAGGCATTCATTCGGCCATCGCCCAACACCCCCCATTTTCTCATGGAGCATCCTAAAACGTGTGTGTGTGTGTGTGTGTGTGTGTGCGTGCGCGTGTGCGCAGACTGGTATTTTTATAATTATTTGTACTGTCTTTTAAAAAGATTTACGTATTTGATGTGTGTGAGTGTTTTGCTTACAGGTATGCCTGTGTACCGTACCGTATGTGTGCCTGGTGCCCCGGAGCACAGAAGTGGTCTTTGAAACCAAAGTTTTGAATGGTTGTTCAATGCCCTGTAGGAGCTGGAAGCAGAACCCAGATGCTATGCAAGAACAAATCCTCCTGACCACTGAGCCTTGTCTTCTGGCCCTGTTCTGCCTTTTTCAAACCTTTGCTTCTTTTCTAGAACACCGTGTCCTGGAGGTCAAAGGACAGAAGCGTAGACTCCATTCTCTCCTGACTTCATGGGTTCTGGGAATGGAACTCCGGTTGTGTGGCTGTTGCCCATCTCTCCAGCCGTCTTTTAACTTTAATTTTCCTCTCTTTTCCACCTATTTTATTTCTCTTCTGTTACTGTTTTTTTCTTGTCAGTTCTCATTTAGTAAAATCTGAACTTAACTATGTAGCTCATCCCGGTGTCTAATTACAATATTCTTTTTTTTTTTTTTTTTTTTTTATTACAATATTCTTGCTTCAGCTTCTTGAGTAACTTTCTTTCCATAAGAAGTTCTGTGATTCCTATGCAGAGTATTTTTAGTCTAGCTTTGTATATTGTATCAAAAACATACACTTAATTGAATTATTTTGCTCAGAGGAAATCCTAGATCTTGTAGTATGCCAACTTATTCAGGTTTTGAAATGTTACTGATTGTATAGCAGAGAGACACTTAATGCACAGTTGAAATTCAGTGACCTACACTACTTGCTAAGATGTCCTGGATACCGTGGTCACAGCATTTCTGTATTTCTTGACATAATCAAACATACTGATTAATCAATCACTTCTGTCTGTCTTTCTCTTTGCAGATGTAAAGAACATGTATCCGTCCTCATCTCACTATACCCGGAACTGGGATAAATTGGTTGGCGAAATCAAAGAAGAAGAAAAGAACGAGAAGCTGGAGGGCGATGCAGCTTTAAACAAGTTATTCCAGCAGATCTACTCAGACGGCTCCGATGAAGTGAAACGTGCCATGAACAAGTCATTTGTAAGAAAATAGGAACTTTTCAGATATTTTAAATATTTTCAAATTATGAGTGAATTTTAGACATCTAATGTAAGAATAAATAGTGAGTTTGAGACCACGGTGTATGACCCGGACAGCCGGAAGAATATCTAGTAGACTTTGGCCTAGCTTGATTTCTTCTTGTTCTTTCAGACTATAGAGTAGTGGTTGGAGAAATGAAATAAGAAACAAGTACGTTAGGAGTTGGATGGTTAAGAAATACTAAGATTGAGGCATCGGTGGGAATTTACTGTTATAGTTCAGTTTGTCACAGTAGCTCAATGAGTTCCTACTGTTTTTTTTTTTTTTTTTTTTTTTTTTTGAGACAGGGTTTCTCTGTATAGCCCTGGAAAACTCACTTTGTAGACCAGGCTGGCCTTGAACTCAGAAATCTGCCTGCCTCTGCTGGGATTAAAGGTGTGGGTCACCACGTCTGGCTGAGTTCCTACTGTTTTATCTTCCAGAATTATACATAGCTTCTTTAAAATGAAGAACTTAGGAGGGAAATTTCCAGAACAGTATTGGGCTAGTAGAAAAAGTCTGTTTAGTATTCAATGGCTTAATTTCTCAATTGATTAAGAAAATATTGCTAGTGTAGCCTAAAGATCACCAGAATCAGGTCTCCAGTTCTGAGGTTTTAGTGATAACTCATCACTGTAAAACTGTGTAAATTGTCTATTTACACTTAAAAATGTTATCTGTGTGCTAGTTTTGCATGCATGTATGTGCATGCCTGTGGAGGTCAGAAGTGGGAATTTCAGGCAGTTGCTAGCTGCGTGTGGGTGCTGGGAACTTAACTCCTCTGTAGTTCAGGTTGGCCTTGAATTTGCTGTGGAGCCATGGATGGCCTTGAGCTCTTGGTCCTTCTGCCTCCATCTCCCAAGCTCCCATGTGCCATTCTACCCAGCAATTATTTTTCTTGAAAATATAATCATGAACTTTACCAGGAAAAATATTGTCTACTCAGATCTTTCCAGGCAAGAAACTCATCCTTACTATTGACTTTAAAATGTGTGCTAGAGAGAACAGCTGGGTGTTAGGTCAGAGATCGGATACAAAGTCCACATCCATCTCCATATAGAATATTGATAGTTCACTGAGTGATATATATCCATAAAGCAAGCCATCTGTGCGGTAATATTGACCTTAAATGCAGCTTGCTTCTGTCTCTGTGGGAAGACAAAACAGACTACCCTCTATTGTCCTTCAGTCTAACTGAAGTAAGTAATGAGAAGGAGATGCTAAATTGCACAGTATTCTACCTGCTATAAAGAGAGAAGGGAAAGCTGTCATCAGTGACTATGACCAGATTATCAACTAAAGTCACTTCTGTGAGTTTTATCACTGAGAGTCCTCTTAGGAGTAGCTTATTTTACAGACTTGTCACATTTCATTTAATTGTATTATTTGAAGCCTGCTGTGTGCCAGGCCACCATGATTAGGACTACAGTGAAGGTACATCCGGTTTCTTTGCATGGGTTCTATAGCTGTGAGTCCAGCTGACTTGTGACTTGAAAGTGTTGTGTTTGTATTAAGTACCTATTATATAGATTCTTTCGTGTCATTCAACAAATAACACTATATAACAGCAACCTGATATTTACATAGCATTGGATATTATGGGTACTCTAGAGATGATCTGTAGCATAGTGGTAAGGGGTGCCTAGGTTATACAAATTATGAACCATTTTATATAAGAGGTCTGTGGCATCTGCAGATAGTATTATATATGAAGAAAAGGGTGTGCCTGGACCCTCTGTAGATATCAAGCAATATTTATATTGATAAAATATAGTCCATACCTTTGAAGAGTTCTCTTTGACTCTACTTAATAATGAGAATTAGACTTCTGTAGGTAAACTCTTAAGTGGGTGTAGTGGTAATCTAGCACTTGGGATGCTGAGACAGGAGAGTTGTGAGTTTAAGTTCAGTCCGGGCTAAATAGCAAGACCCTGTCTCAAAAGCAATCAAGAAAAGGAAAGGAGGCAATCCTACATTGCAGAGGTGTCATGTATCGTAGTGGTTCCATAGAAGATAGGCTGTATGGGAGTCCAGCCTAATAATTAAAAGTCTTAAGGAACTTGGCTGGCAAGATGACTCAACAGGTAGGGTGCTTGCTGCCAAACCTGATCATATAAGTTCAACCTTGGGTCCTCTGTGGCGGGAGGAAAGAGCTGACTTCTACTAGTTGTCCTCTGACCCCCCACATTTGTGCCATGGCATGCCCAAGCCCGTGCACACATGTACATGTACATGCACTAACTAGATGTAATCTAAAAATAAGTCAGCCCACCAAGAGGTGTTACATTCATGTTTGGAAGGTAAGTAAAGATCTAAAAACTGGGATGGAGAATAGCACCCCATGCAGAGGGATTAAGGGGGGTTTGCAGAAGGCCTTGATTAGCTTGAGGTTCCAGTTCAAAGGGGCAAGTAACTTCCTGTGTTTGTCAGAATGCAGCTAATTCAAAGATTGTAGGTTTCAGGAATTCACATTATACTCTGCTATGTATGACCCATGTCCATGAATTTTTATCACAACAAATGCATGGAAATTCTATATCTTTAGAAGTGTGAACCTTAGCCTTTAACAGCTGAGCTGTCTCTCCCTTCCAAGTTTTTAATAATACAGTTAAGTATTGCTTAACACTTGGCCGTGTTCTGAGAAATTTGTTGTTGGATAATTTTCATTACTGGGTAACACCATTGAGTGTGTTTATACAAACCTGTCAGTCACTTGATATGCCCTGTTTTGTGTGTGTTGCTGGGGATTGAACCCAGGCTTGCAAATGCAGGGATTGTGCTTCCGTGCTGACCTGTACCTGCAGCTCGATGGGACTCTTCCATGCTAGGAAGAGTTTTGGTGAATACAAGACATTTGAGGCTGCAAGTGTAACATAGAATATTCTTTTACAGTAGACTTTTTTTTTTAATAAGTGGAGAAGCTGAAACTAATATTTGTTGCCACATATTGTATTGTAATTGTCTGAGCTGTTGTTTTATATGGCTAGCAGGTTAATGCATTTGATTACACCAGCATCCCCATAGACAATAGAGGTATGTGCTGGAGTATGAATATTATCAATGGCTACAATATCACTGGGCAGACAGAAATCTTAAGCTGTGTGTCATAATCTTATGACATCAGTATTGTTAAGTACAGTTCATTATTGACCAAATCATTTTAATGCACAGTAGGGCTCCATGCACATAGTAGGATTGTTGGTAGGTTGTATGGTCACTGCATTGTAAGTAGATAACCAGGTCACATGTTGTTGACTTTATGTCCCTCTGTTGTATGTGCCTTAACTAAATAGAAATTCAGAATACACTAGAATATGCTTGGCAAAGAGGGAACATTAAGTGTGGGTCCTTAAAGTTCTTTTTAGCTGGTATTTTACTGTCTTCAGCAAAATAAGATTATGTCATTGGGGGGGGATTTAATTTCACTTGTAAGTCAGTTTTCCACATGATCCATCTACTAATAGCAGAATATGTGGTCCTTAGTATGGGAGTGCACATGATGTTCCTACCTACTTACTCTAGCATTGTCCTTTGTCAGCTATCTTCAAACTTGCTAACCTCTCTGGAATGCCCCAGATTAAATAAAAATGTTGAATTTATATTGAATTATTTTTAGTAGCCTATATTTGGAGGGAGTGTGTTTGATCCATTTTAAGAAAAATACTGTATTTTGATATACAATATAGGAATGAACCTTTTTTCTTTTTTCTTTTAATTGCAGATGGAGTCTGGTGGTACAGTCTTGAGCACCAACTGGTCTGATGTAGGTAAAAGGAAAGTTGAAATCAACCCTCCTGATGATATGGAATGGAAACAGTACTAAATAAATCAATTTGCTATCACTGTATTGCGTGTGTTCGAGAGTGCCCATTGTGTGCTTCATCACATTCTTGAGTTTTAAACAGTATCTTTTGAAAGATTAAACCTTCTTGCCTCTCTGTGCTTTAGAAATGATTTTTCCTGCAAGTATTCTAAAGAGTGACAATCATATCTTATCATTTCTGTCCTTAAGGATTTCACACATCCTGAAACTGAATGAAATGTCAGTTGCTCCCGGATAGATCCGCTCTGTCTAGTTATGAAGTGGAGAAATCTTTAATGGCATCTTGGGTAATTGCCTTATCTTTGATGCAGTGTTCTGTCAATAATTTATTAGACCTGGCAACTTTTGTGGGTATAAAATTTTCAGCTTCAGTGTTGTATTTACTTTTAAGAGCTGCTTTTGAATGAGAGGTGTAAATTTTTCTATGAAGGCTGGTTTATTTACCTTTCTCTTAAGTTTTTACTGGGAACTTTGAGAAATTGCTGCAGAGAATTCCTTCATTTAGTTTTTATGAGAAGTATTTGTAACTGCAGCAAGATGTTGGTTTCTACCTTCTAAATTCTCGAGTAAAGCCTAGATTCTGGAGTTTCTCAGTACACAGATGTAACTGTCAATAAGTAATCTGAAGTGGAGACCAAGAGAGTGCCAGCGCTCCTGAGCCACCATTACTGTGGTTTTAGTACTTTGGTTTTTTAACTACTTGGAGAGTAAATTAATATGTATGTATTTTCTATTTTGTGCCCCAGATCTGTAGAGCCACCTAGTGTAACAAAAATGGAGAGAGATGCCCTTAAATTCAGAGTTTAGCAGAAAGAAGGCTAACATTCCGGAAAACTTAGGAATGGCTGAATGCTGGACTACAGAATAGTTTTAACAAACCAAAAAAATTTACCTCATGATGAATTCTTTGCAGTCTGTAATAATGCATATACCACTGACAACTCACAGGTTTGACATCATTTTATCAGCCTGTGTATAGCCTAGTGGCAGGCTCTGTTAGGTGTTACTGATATTTTGTGGCAAGACACTCCCTTGTGTCCTCAGAGCTGATGGTGAAGTGAAGGATAAACATGTTGGAAAGCATTTCAGCTGTAGAAAGTGTAGGAATTTAGCTCCTTCCTTCTAGCTTCGATATGACATATTAGGAGAGTTCATACTTACAGTGAGCTGGTCCCAGGCCCTTTGCTAATAGCTCTTGGAAATGCACTGGAGATTAGGAGAGGCTGGCTTCGAATCCCTGATGCCTGCCTCACCTTCCAGTGACTGTCACGTGCTGGGGAACTGGCATTACCGGTTTACCACCATGTTTGGCTTAATCTTTCTGTTGGTGGTGGTGTCCATGCTGAAGTTGTAACTGACCTTTGGCCCACATAAAGCTGCAGGTTACTATCCTTGTTCTTGAGCACTAAAGGAAAGGCAAGGTTGACTTCTTGCTAGAGTGGAGTTCAGGAATTCTTTCCTTTGGGAAACAAGATTGTGGGTTATGGTCTAGATGTTAAATTTTCCTCAATGTCTTTGACCCTAAGGGGAAGGGAGGCTTGCTACAGAGGCAATAAAGCCAGGGCACCTCCAGCACTGTACAAGAATTTCCAACCCACTCACTTCATAATTTTCAGCAGTTAAGCCTCCCCCCACAAGAGGTATCCTTATTTTATGTGTCTGTGTGTTTGCATGAGAGTATGTACAATATTTGTGTGTTAAACACCCAGTGCCACAGAGGCCAGAAGAGGCCGTAGGATGCTCTGGAAATGGAGTTGCAGACACTGTGAGCCTCCTCCGTGTGGGTGCTGACAACCAAGCCAGATCCTCTGCAAGAACAACAATGCTTAACGCCTGAGCCATCTCTCCAGCCCCAGTCTTAAGCCTGTTAGATCCTAATTCCTTGAGTAAATAATATCTAGAGTCTTAGAATTAAAAAATTGTGAATATAAATAAATTGTATTTTTACTATTCAACCTTTAAGAGTTTTTATATCTGATATTTTTGCATTTATTCTTAAGGCTACATTACATAGAGATCTTATCCATTAGCTACACTTGCTTCACAGTGTTGAGAGTCAGGATTTTGCTGAAGTAAATGGACCTTCTAATGTATGACTAAAAGCATTATAAAATGTGCCTAAGCACATTAGATTTATCCAGCAAGGGAGTTTTGAGAAATAGGCCAGACTTGCCCAAAAGTGCCCATTCCAGAGGACTGCTTGCTTCTCCGTCTCAGATAATGGAAGCTTACAAGCTTCCACAGGATTCTAAATAAGAGTCTCTCACTGGTGTCTTTTTATTCTCCTCTTCCCCCCTCCTCCTCTCTCTCTCTCTCTCTCTCTCTCTCTCTCTCTCTCTCNCTCTCTCTCTCTCTCTCTCTCTCTCTCTCTCCCCCCTTCCCGACTTCCTGTTTATTTCTCAAGTTTTGCTGCTTTAAGTGTCTTAAATCAACCTCAAATGTCCCTTCACCAGGGTTTACCCTGGACTTCTGTCCTCCCCGCTTTTACCTCCCCAGGGCTGGAATTCCCACCTCGGATGCACGCTTCCTTCTCCCCCTTTTTTCTATCTTGGAGCTTAGGGACTAAAGTGCTATGGTGTTCTGAATTTTCTGATAAGTCTTGGATTATTTGGAGAACACCTTTGCTCTAAATCCTTCTAAAATACATTAGTCTAAAATGAGAAACTACAAAATATATTTGTAGTGAAGCAGTGTAGGACTGAATGTGCTACAGGGGGCAGGCAGCACACAGATGATTTGGCATGTGAAGAGCTGCTCAGCTGTACACACAAAAACAGGCAAGATAAACTGGCAGAGGACCTGATTCATACACCAAGAGCACTGGCAAAGGTGGACAGGTTTGATGCTGGAGGCAGAACTTAGTACAGTGTATGCTGCTAGTCTGAGACTGGTCTCTTCCTCTCCTTTAGATAGGGTCTTGCTATGTATACAGGCTAGCCTGCTAACAGTCTAAGCTATCCTTGAACTTGAGGTAACCTTCCTGCTTCAGGATCTAGGAGTTCAAAGCTTGCCTAGCACATCCTAGAGGTGGTGATTGCCTGAAGTTTTTGCCATACGCACTGGAACAAACCCAGAAAATGAGGCCTATAGAGTCTATATTTCACGTGTACAAGCATGCATATGCACACCCACCTGCCCAAGTATCAGTACAAAGAAGTGTTGGGAATGACAGTAAATGTTAACACATGACAGGAGTGGAGTAACAATCGGAATTTGTATATCTATTAGGAATTACAGTTTAATTTCACTTAACTGTGAATACCCTGATTGTGTAGATGTGAATTAATTTGCGTTATGTTGTATTTTCAGGAAATTCTGAATCTGGTTACTTATTTCTGCTCTTTCTTACACATCAAATGACAGTATCATATTGTAATTTTTGCCTACCAAAGCGATTGTTTTACAGTGTAGGGACAGTTATAGCAGAATAAATACGAAGGTGAGATTGGATTACACAGAATGACTGCTTGTAAACAGGGCCATGAGGATAAGAGTGGTACAGGAGTTTATATTTAATGGTCTTGTTAAACCGCATCAGCAGAGCACATTTCTATGGCCCATCTGTTAACACTGAAGGTAGTTTTGAAATTTCTCATTTCCCTGCCTGTCAAGATGAGGAACCAAAAGGAAAATGGTTGGATTTTCCTAGAGCTGGAATGGTTCTTAAATACCATCTAGCCCAAGATCCGCCCTCCTCCTGCCACATAGTGTTGTTCATGGCCGTTTCTTCATAATGGTTCTTGAATCTTAGCCCACGTAACCGTCTAGTGCTGTGACTGTTTCTTAGAACATCAGGCAACTGGAATTATGACATTGGGAAGGTGCTGTGCATAATGTTTAGGATAGAGCTCACCTGGAAAGCTTAGGGGTTTTGTCTCAATTTTTAAATGTAGACTTTGGCTTCTCTCCTGAGAATTTAAACCACTGGGTTTGGGATTGTTGAGTAGTCTGTAATTTTAATGACTATTGATATGGAAGTAGGTGACCTTGAAAGTGGTATGTAGAGTCCTTAGGGGTAAAGGTAAGACATCCAGGCTACATCAGTCACCCTCAGGGCCTTCTGGTCATTTTAGAAAAGAGTGAAAAGATACTGCCAGGGAAAGTGGTTCCTGTTAATAGAAATTAAATGACAGGGCTGGGGCAGGGAAGATGGCTGACTCCCTGCTCCTGCAGAGGACCTGTGCTCAATTCCCAGTACCTCCATGGTGGTTAACAACCACCTGTAGCTCCAGTTCCAGGGGGTCACATGCCCTCTTCTGGCCTCTCTGGGCACCAGGCACACAAACAGTACACATACTTAGATGCAGGGAACACTCATTTACATTAAAGACCAAAACCAAACCCAGGACTGGAGACCTAGGTTGTTGGTAGAGCACTTGCTCGAATGTGTTAAAGGCTTTGGATTCAGTTCCCAGTAACGTTGAGGTTTTCTGTTGTTTTGTAAGACGGGGAGGATCCTTGCTCAATAGTTATTTTGAACTTTGGGGAACCTTAGGATAAAGTCGACAGGAATGTGTTTGGTTTTTTTTGAGATAGGGTATCTTCAGGACAGGCTGGCCTCAAACTTGTAGCAATCTTCCCGCCCCAGCCTCCCAGTGCTATGATTTACAGACATTGCACCATGCCTGATTTTTGGAATATGAGTTTAACTGAAAACAAACTGGTTACATTAGAAACATTATGCCCTGCTTGACTGATGGTTCCAGGTCTTTGTCATTCTGAGTCAAATTCATTATAAAAAGACAAGTAATACACTGTGGGCTAGTTAAGGATATAGGCCTTTGAAAATAAAATTCTTAGCTATCAATCCACAACTTGGAATACAGAAGAATAGGATATCACAATAGTCATGTTTCAATAAAGCAAAATAATTGAGTGTAAATTTGCACACAGGTCAGTTAAAAGTACATACAGGTTTCCAGTCTCCTTGCTTTTAGAAGGTCTTTGCTTTTAGAAGGTCTGTACCTATCTACGGAGGAGTGTAGAAAAAAAAAAGTGTTCAGCTTTTGGGGGTTCCAAACCAGTTGTTATGCATCATGACTGAAGAGAACATTTACAGGGGATCAGGCACAAAAGAGGAGCAGAAATAGGAACAGCACTGGTTTTAGTGAATTGCTGACAATTGGGGCAGAACTACTTAAATTGTTCTTAGTGATTATTTTAAAGATTTTATGTGTATGAATGTCTGCAGCATATATACATATGTATGCATATATATGCATATATACATGCATATATATATATATATATACTGTGTGTGTGTGTGCTCACACATCCACATGCATTCATGCTTTGTGCATGCCTGGTGCCATGGAAACCCGAAGAAAGTGTCAAATCCCCTTGAAACTGTTGTGACCGGGTTGTGACTAGCTGCCGTGTGGGTGCTGGAGACTAACCTGGATCCTCTGCAAGGGTGACAGTGCTCTTCACTCCTGAGCCATGTCTCCTGCTCCTAAATTTGTTGTTTGATAAAGGTTCTCTCACTGTAGTCCTGAGTATCCTAGAACTCTGAGTAGACCAGGTTGGGCCTGAACTTACAGAGCTCTACCTGCCTCTGCCTCCAGTGCTGGGATTAACGTGTGCACCACCACTCCCAGTTGACTCATTTGACATTTTCAGTAATGACTTACTTCAGCATAGTTTAGGTATATTATTTCCAACCCCATTAGTAACGTTTATCTTTCTGGTGGTAACATGCATACCATGATGGTTGCCCGTATTTTTATGTAAAAACAACTAAGATTGAAAAAAAGTCCAATGACATACATAAATGTCTTGGAAAGTAGTGTAAACTATTTACTAAGCTTAGATTATACACGCACAAATCTATATTTATATATACTTATGTATTTATCCTCTCACATTAAATATCTAAAAACTGAATTAAGTACTTTTGAATATAAGCAGTATAAATAGAGCCTGTGGTGATTCTTCCATTTAAAACTAACTTGTTTTGAAAAAATTGATTCTAATAATAGAGTTTTTTTCAAAATGAAATACACTTACATATTCATGTAGGATATGAGCATGCATATATATGTGTATACACACACACACACACACACACACACAAATACCATTTAAGAGGACTTCAGCTTTCCTTCATAACCAAAACACTCCATGCATGTAAAATGTTTTCTGCTAAGGTTGGCCATTGCTCATATTTGTGTCTTCATGTTTATGATGTACTGTCAAGACTAGCAACGCATGTAGGCTTTTGTCCATTCCTCCCTACCCCCAATAAATCAGTTAACTTTATGAGTGTGGCCATTTCTATGAAGTACACATTTTTGAACTGATCAATATAGCCAGCTTATACAGAAACAAACCACTCAACGCATCTGTGTTTTCTAAAATGGAGACTGTATTTCACTGTAATAAAATCTGATGTAAAATAAATGGTTGAGTGGATTGAATAATTGTAGTGTTTCTCTCTTCAATGTTAGAATTATTTGAGGTGGTAGAACAAATGTAGGGATCAGAGGTCCACGCGTTTTCAGACTGGCTGCAATGAATGTTGGTGTATGTCAGTGATGTAAGTTATGTGACCACACTGATGCATAATCGAACCCTAGCTGTACTTTTATGCCCACTGACCTACCACATCTAAGACTGAATTAGCTCATGTCATACTAGGGCCTTGAAAACCAGCCTCCAAAGTTCTACAAGTAGTGGTTTATAGCACTGATGAGAAACAAGTGTCTATTAAGGCATCATTAATACAAGCATATGTCCGTACACAACGATACGGTTCGGTCAAAATTCAATATAGCAAAAATCAACTCTTATTTGCAGTTTGAAACTGGCCTGCTTAGAGACAATAGAGGATTAGTACAAAGTCATGGGAATCTTTTGCTTTTCCTGTCTTTTCTTCCTTAAATAAGTTCTTGCTGGGATCAAAGACATGGCCCAGCTTGCAAGGTGACTCTCCCTTGTGAGCTATAGGTCATAATTCCATGAGGTACCATACTGAAGGCTGCAATGAATTTCATTCTATGCCCCTCCCCCCTTTTGTTTGAGGTTTCTTTTTTCCCTCCCTCCCTCCCTCCCTCCCTCCCTCCCTCCCTCTCTCCCTTCCTTTTCTTGGGAACTTTGGGCACATTTGCAAGACCGCAAGTTAACAGTGAAGAACAGTGAAGTTGAGAACATTTGAATTCTATATAAACAATAGAACCACTGGGATGATTTCAATCATGATTTGATTAAAAGGAATTCAAGTATATGACAGATCTGGGACAAATTGTAAATAACTTTTCATATTTATTTCAAAAGTAGCTTTTAAAGACTTGCAGTAGACTTTATTGGTAAAGCAAGTAGTAAAAGGATAATAATTGTAGACTTAAACTACCCTTTCAGAACATTTGCACACAGTGGTGCACAACAGCGTTTAGGATAACATTATTCAGGTTGAATATAAAATACTTTGTGGTCCCTTGGCATGTACATGCTCTATGTTTCTTTGGTTCTCAACTCTCATGTCGATTCTTGCTTGGCAGTCCTGATAGATGAACGGGATTTACACCATGCCCAAGATGCGGGCCACCCACCAGCTGCATGGCATGACAACTCTGCAGGCTGAGCGGCATCCTTGGTAATTGTAAGGCCATGGATAGTAGCCTCCCAGTGGTTCACAGATCTTCTGGCAGTGGGTGTAGCTCCGCCTGCATTCTATACAGCAGATTCCTTCGTGATCCAGTCTAGGGTCAAATGTCATGCTTTCTCCTTCCTGCTGCTGTGGTATGAAAGACAGTTATTAGCTTCCCTCTGCCGAGGGTATAGCATGCCTGTTATTTCAAAATACGATTCTGAGTTCACTGCTTCAAGAAATCCGCACAGTCAGTTACAAGTTTCAAACTTGTAACCTGCCACCACTCAGAATCCCTCTGACATTAAGGAACCTTTGCCTACTTAACCTGTCACCATCAGAAAGTTGTGTGGTGTTTTAATGACACCCTCCAGTCCCTCTGTGCCTGTAAGGAGCCACGGTTATCACTCAGTAGTGATACACTTTGTTTTCAATAACATTAAAAAGGAAGCTTTAGGATCAGAAGGGGCATTCTAATGGCTACTTATAAGTTTAAGGTGGTGGACACTGGCATCTTCCTTCCTTTAGACTCAATGATCAGAGCACTGCTGAGTCATTTGCTGTCCCCTGCCTGTATATCAGCAACAGAGCATGGGGAAGAAGAGTCGTGGGTGTCCCCAAACCCGATTGTATCGATGAGGGGAGACTCTACTGTTGTTGCTAGACAGATCACAGTACTGCCCTCTGCTTCATTTTTATATCTCGTTTATCCTTTCAATGACCTGTAGGTCAGGTCTCTGCATGCTTTTAAATGTGCATTACATGTACTGGCAAGACGCCCTTGTTTTGATTTACTTGGGAGCTTTGGTGGGGTGGGTGGTACAGGGTCTCACACTAGCCCAGGTTAGTCTTAAAGTCAGTATGTAGCACAGGTTGGCCTTGATCTTGGAGCAGTCCTTGCTTCAATTTCTTGAATGTTGGGACTATAGTTATGAGCACCATACTCAGTAAAATCCCTAGTTTTAAATTCTCTAACCTCAAGACCTGTCCTGGAGGTATCAGGCTCTGCCCTGTGAGTTGGTTTATTTGTTTTGTTGTTGTTGTTGTTGTTGTTGTTTTTAAAGTCTACTCAATTTGAGGAAAGTCAAAATTTTCTTGAAAGTGGGAAAACCTTTATGGAGCTACTGGCTTATTTTGACAGCTGTTAACTTGTCAAGTTTACTTGTTTCTCTGAAATACTGTAAAGAGGGTACAAATGTAAGGAAGACTGAAGATATGACATTCCAGTCATCAGTAGGAAAAGTACTTCTAAAAGGACTGAGTGGTTAATACCTACCTACACCGTCATCTGCTGCCACCTGCACCTCCGCCTGTACTACTACACGTGCTGCCACCTGCACTGCCACCTGCACCTCCGCCTGCACCGTCACCCGTACTGCCACCTGCATCACCACCTGCACCTCCACCTGCACCGTCACCCGCACTGCCACCTGCATCACCACCTGCACCTCCACCTGCACCGTCACCTGCACTGCCACCTGCACTGCTGCTGTCAAACCCAACGGAATCCCCAATCCTAATGCTGTCTGAATCATCTGTTCAATACCATCTTCAGAATACCTGCCTCATTCCCTCAGACCGTTCTTCAATTCTTCAGACTACTTTCCCCTTTTCTCTTGAAATAGACTCATTTAGAACAATAAACAGACAGCCCCTGATTAATTGCAGACTTCTCTGGGGTGGAGGGTGTGTAATTGTTAGTGGAGGTGTTTTCCTCATAGGGAGGCTCATTAGGATTAACAAAATTGGGAAGACATCTCAAGCTGTTGCTGGAGGGTTTCTCCTTAGAGGAGCATGTGAAGGACGGATCTTGAGGAAAATGCTTAAAGTTATTTTTGCTTAAAATTCAGCATATGATAAAGGGAAAGTTGACATACTTGGGGGTTTTCGGGGGATGTGATTTCTCAAATATGTAACCAGGGCAGACAAGTCACACCCTGCCCTTCTGTGAAGTGCCTGATAGCTTCAGACCTTGAACAAATTCATCTAGCCTGGCTACCTGGGGAATAAACTATATTAAATTTTGTTTGCCTATTCAGATTATACTTCTTGTTATTCTTTGAGCTTAGGGAATAAAGTGCTATGGTGTTCTGAATTTTCTGATAAGCCTTGGGTTATTTGGAGAATACCTTTTGCTCTAAATCCTTCTAAAATACATTAGTCTAAAATGATAAACCAGAAAATACGTTTGTAATATGTGAAGCAGTGTAGGACTACTGGGGGTGGGGAGAGAACACAAAGGATTTAGTGCAGTGGTTCTCAACCCTGCTAATGCTGCAACCCTTTAATACAGTTCCTAATGTTATGGTGACACCCTCCCCCAACTGTAAAATTATTTTTGTTGCTAGTTCATAACTGAATTTTGCTACTGTTATGAGTCGTAATATAAATGGGCTTAGGTGACCCCTGTGAAAACATCATTCAACCCCCAAAGGGATTTTGAGCCACAGGTTGAGAACCACTTATGTAGTGTGAAAAGACAGTCAGCCTTACACATAATTTGAGATAGGCATGATAAAAAAGGCAGAAGATATAATTCATGCACCCAGGAGAGTGGCAAAGGTGATCAGTTTTAACAGGCTCAGAGTGGAGTCAGTTGCAGGGTGTGTAGTTAGCAAACAGGAGGCTTGTGTTTAGTAGCCCCTGCCTTGCCATACCGTAAGTCCAGGAAAGTCTGATAGGAAATAGGGCCTTGCATCACCTTTCACAGACACATAGATATGTCTCTTGGAAAACAATTTGGTAACCTCCAGTAAGATCTACGACTCCTGTCTACTTAGATGTAGTGTTGTGCTTTGGTATTTATGCCAAAGACATACTCACAGTGTGTGTAGTGTCTGTGTACTACACCCCATTTAGAGGTGTAGCAATATAAGCAATTTATATATACCATTTAGAGGTGTACCACAACAGCATAGGCAGTGTCCAATCAGAGGGAGAGACTGTATGCCCACCAAAGCCAAGTTAGTTATGTTAGCATGCTGCTAGCTGACGAGAAGCCGCTGACTGTATGTGGTACAGTATGAGAGAGACAGAACGCTTCCCAAATACTCTATTCTAATTGGAAAACAGAATGGAATTTTTGTGCTGAAAAGGTATGTTTTTCTCTCTGTATATTCCTGCAAAGAAATGGTGCAAATAGTCATTAATAAGCTGTTATAGAGCCGGGCAGTGGTGGCGTACGCCTTTAATCCCAGTAGTTGGGAGGCAGAGGCAGGCAGATTTCTGAGTTCGAAGTCAGCCTGGTCTACAGATTAAGTTCCAGGACAGCCAGGGCTACACAGAGAAACCCTGTCTGGAAAAAACAAAAACAAAACAACAACAACAACAACAACAACTGTTACAGAGACAATGTCTAAGGTATAAGGTTTTGGACGCTCAACTTCACTGTACATTTTTATTGTATTTTTTAAAACTGCGCTTATGCTTTATTTTAAAAAACAGCTACAGATTCATATTCTGGTTTTTTTCTCTTCAAAGCATAGTAATGGTAAAGTATAAATATTTCTTAGATTTGAGGGTTTTAATACCTTAGTGCCCTTCTGACAGACCTCAGTTTTCAGCACTTCAGCTTAGTGTGTGAGAAGCTGTCCTGTCTGGGCTGAGAGCCCTGAGGGCCAAAGTTGCAGTTGACTATCTGGGCACAGGGCCTGAGAACGGTCAGGAAATCCACAAATGTGTGCCGGATGGATGACCAGAGTGGATATAAGCAGGGAAAGAGAATACTTTGATTCTGTGTGTTGCCTTGAGGGCAAACTCTTGGGAACATTTTTAAATGGTCAGATTCCTGATATCATTTATTTTCATGGATTTTCCCCCTCTGACCAAAACAAAACAAACAAAAACAAAAAACAAACAAAACAAAACAAAACAAAATACAACCCTCCAACCATCTCCCCTACTCCCCTCACCAATGACAAGGGAAACAACTTTGAATTTGCACCAAATACATGAAGATGCAGTCAATGCTTGTATGAAACCTCACTTAGAAATGCCCTTTCATCACCACATGTAATGCATTTGTCTGGGTATGTCATGAAAATACCAGTACGCACGTGGTAAGGGTTGTCAGGGTTGAAAGGTTCTGCATCGTCCTGAACGTTGGGTCTGGTTCCGTTGCTCCGTCTTCCAGGGCCTGCGTTACCTCGAGGTTCGCTGTGTGGTCTTCTTGTGGTAGACAGAGCACTGTTCCTCACTACTTCTCTTCTCTCTCTTTGGATTTCTGCGAAATTCACTGTAAATTAATTCCTTTACATGACAATTAAGGCAATTAGATCTGCATTTTAGAGTGAGGATTGCAGGTACAAGCCACGTCCTGGCTTCCCATTCAATTTCATGATACTGAAAGTTACAGAATAGGGACACTGGAAGTTGGTTGACAAACTTCTGTTCTCAAGCCCCGCCTCCCCTCCTTTTTTCCTCACTTCACTATAGGAATTGAGTAAATAAAATAGTAGTCATTGTCCCTGCCTTCTTTGCAGTGAGGAGGAGCCTGGCAAGCTATTTCTAAATCTGAAACGTAGATTAGCGCCCTGTGTGGGAAAGTCTAATTTACTTTCTTGATAGAAGAAAACAGACAGAAAGTTGTTTCTGTGAGTTTTTCCTGGATGTAAATGTGCCATCTGGAATTTGGAACTGATAAGTAAACACAAGGATGATGAGTCAGCATGCTACAGAGAGCAGAGTGGTCAGCGAAAAGGAGACTGAGGTGTAGGGCGTGGTCACAGTGCCAGAACCCTCACGTCTGTTGACTTTGGGTTATATATACAATGCAGCTTATATGTTGAAAACACAGTTGATTAGGTATGCTGTAACCTGCAGCCTTATGTACTCTTAACTAGATATATACATACATATACATATACTTAGAAATGTATGGGTGGGAGTATATATATGTGTGTGTGTGTGTGTGTGCCATATATAAATAATATAAGTAATTATATAGATATAAAGCTACATTTTCTTTTTTTTTTTAAGATGTATTTATTTATTATATGTAAGTACACTGTAGTTGTCTTCAGACACTCCAGAAGAGGGCATCAGATCTTGTTATGGATGGTTGTGAGCCACCATGTGGTTGCTGGGATTTGAACTCCGGACCTTCGGAAGAGCAGTCGGGTGCTCTTACCCACTGAGCCATCTCACCAGCCCAAAGCTACATTTTCATATGAGCTATCGTCTTGGTTAATTCTTAAAAAACAAACACTATGAGATAGAAAAATCAGACCTTTTTATGCATAAGGGCATCAAGGTATAGACTAAGTGGCTGGCCAAGGCCACACACTGAGTGACAGCAAGGTCTAGATAGGAACCTGGCTTCCAACCCAGTGCTCCGGTTAAGCATCCCAGCATGAATCCTGCAATGCAGCTGACAGGCGAGAAGAGATGGAAGGTACAGCATAGCATTTGCTGTAGAGTCTCCCTGGGCCTTAGTTTCTTTGTCTAAAATGGAGATAGCAGTATCCCATTCATAGGCTAATGATAGGACTAATTAAAACCACACCTAAGGGTCTTGGCATATAATAAGCGTACAAAGGTTAGGTACCATTCTTATAATTTGTTATTTTTGAGAACTAAGATGTGCTTTGAAGCTGGGTAGCTTCCAAAAATAGTATTGTTAGAGAAGCACCAAGAAGACCTGAATTCCGCTCAGACCCCCTCAGTTAGTTGAAGGACCTCACACAAATTAGTCTCTTTGTCTTGGTATCTTTCTCTGGATCTTGGGAATATGAATTCTATCAACAGTTACTGGTAAAGAGTAAACGAAGGCTGTGTGTTGCTCCAGGACATCGGCTGTCCACTTCTGGTCTGCATCCACCTACCGTCCACCTTTGATTATCTGGCTGTGTGATACTGCTGATCTGTCGTCGCCAGCAGCCAATGTGCAGGCTGCAAGACCTTTACTAGAACCAGACAGGGACTGGGCATCATAGAGGAGAGATTTCATTTCCTTGTTTTATCCTAAAATACAGGTGCACTTAATGACAGATTGGGGAAAACTAATTTTACTGCCTGTGATATTCCTATGCATATACCAACATTTACCTAGTCCTCAGCTAATCGGAGGGATTTATAGAGTCTCCATTGTGGTGTATGTTTTGGGGAGGGGGAGTGCTGAGTATCAAACCAGGCAAGCACTCGATCACTGAGCGATATCTCCAGCCCTCACCTCCAGTAATTCTTGCATAGATACTGTATTGACTGAGTGTGTAATGATGTCATGTGTTTATGCTAAAAGGGTGAAGGGACTGTCTTAGACATAGGGAATAAGCTAGCTTCCATCATTCATCTTGGTACTGCCGTTTGTCAGTCTCTGTCCCCACTCCCTGTCCCCTGGAATGTATTTGTATAGTATCTCCTATTATTAATATTCTGTCTGTCTATTTTATGTGTGTCTAGGTCACTGGCTAGTTAACCTTAGGTGTTGTTCCTTAGGAGCCATCTATCTTGGTTTTCTTTTTATATTCATCTCTTACTAGGACTTGGGGCTCACCACTTAGCCTGCTGGCCGACCACTGATCCTTACCCACTGAGCTGTCTTCCCGGCCCTGCAACGGGAAACTCTGGGGCTGCAGATTGTTTTCTGTGGCGTTCCCTTTGTGTCTCTCACCTAGAACAAGTTACACGGCACAGGATAGACCTTCATAAACGTCATTTTGTAAGTGACACTTTGTCGATGAGTGAGGGAATGAACTCCAGGGACTTCTGAGGTTTGTCTTGAGATCAGTGGTAGCATAGGGGATTCTAGTCTGTTAATGGGAAGGACAATGGCTCTGCATGATAGACAGCAAATGGTCTCACCTAGATAACAGCAGTGGGGACTGTGAAGCGGGGTGCAGCCATGAGATGGAGGTACAAGGACAGGAGCTACACGCAGTGAGTACATTTCAAGGCCTTGCTTTTCCTTCCCAACCGTCTGCCAGCTGGGGCATGACTTGGTGTGGGCTGAGAGCACCATCTTCTCCAAGCTTTGGAGCAAGATGAGATTTGGGGAATAGTAAATATCAGTTGGTCATGGTAGAATCAGAACCCTGTACTTTCTATGCCCGGTAGGCTATAGTGTCTTGATGGTGGTAAAGCAAGCATACCAGTGGGCAGGGTATCATATAGCAAAGACTCACTGTGTAGCTGAGGCTAGCCTTCAGCTGATCCCCCTGCCTCAGCCTTCCTAGTAGCTGCTGGCTAGCAGGCCTAGCTCATTTTAGCGAGTTTTTATTGTACAGTTCAGGGCATTACACACATTCACCAGTATTGCTGTATAACCAACACGACCATCCGTCCATAGAACTGCTTCTGTTTTTTCGGGTAAACTGTTCTTTCTATTCTAAACAGTATCCTGACAAGCCAGCGGGCTTAATGCCCACATTTTGTCCATTCCCTCATTTCTGTCACTATTCAATAAAACCTTTTTGAAAACAGCCTATCTCACATGTGCAAGGAGAGAGAACTCCCTCTTTCCCTGAGCCACAGCTACAAAGTCAGCCTTGGGGAGACCAGTGTGTTGACCACAGTAGAAATGAAGTGGGAGGCCCTGTGGGGATGAGAGAGGGTGAGGCCTGCTGAGATCACCTGGCCTTTGTCAACCAGAAATGGCTCAGAGGTGACACCAAGGGGGCCATGCACTCATTTTCCCTGGGTTCGGAAGCCGATGCTGTAGCCTTGAACATGAGGAATCTTAGCCTATACCCACAGCAGCTTTTGGCTGTCCCATAATTCTGGGTTCGAATATAATAAAGCATCGGCAGCATGACAGCTTCTTAGTCCCCCGATGCTGTGCTTTGAGAATAAAGAAATGTAAAATTGGAAGGTGCGAACAACCGAGATTGAGGGGCAGTACAGGAAGAAGCAGGGGTGTCATAAATAAACACTGCAGCTAGTAGTGCTCTGTCTTCCAGCCCTGCCTCCTGTTAACCCTGCTGTGCCTTCCCTTCCACGCTGCAGGTGCACCCCCATCCCACCCCACCCCCACCTCATCACTTTCCTTCTCTTGTATCTCTCATGCTAATTAGCAAGACTCAGTCACAACCCAGACACACAACCCAGGCTCCCTGAGTGGTCCCACCACGCTCAGGCCGGCCGGTGGAGGGGGCTCCCAAGAGCCAGAAAGACAGGGAGAATTCCAAGCCTTGTTAGCAAAATTTAACACTTTACCTTTTGGATACATGGGCTTAAGCCAGAAAATGGGCAGGTCGCCACAGAGTTCAAGGATTTTAGAACTCAAGAAGCTGTTGTCCTTCACAGGCTGGTCCACGGCCACCCAAATCAGCGAGTTCTCGTCATAGTTAGCTGGCATGATCTTGCCTTCCTGTAAAGGTGAAGTGCATGTGAGCAGGGGAGGGCGGTGCATGCTGCTTGTTGAATGGGGCTACCGAAGGATTCTCTTGCTTTGTGAGTGCGCACACAGTCAGGCTCTGGTCTTTAGTCTCCTCAGGACCCAAGCACAGCTCCCAACACCCTGCTTCTAGACAGCTGCAATGTGTGAACCAAAGTGTTTAGAGTGGAAGTGAAAATTACTTGATACCAACTTCGAGATTTAGGTTAATCTGATGTTTTCGATCAAAGATGTGTTTGAGGGAAAGCAATTGAACCGACCCGGAAATCCTATAAAGGACAGAGGAACCCTTCATTTGAAGTGAAAAATCTTTTGGGGGTTTTTGTTCTGCAGCTTCCAAACAACAATAGAAAAAGCAAGTGATTGGTTCTTTAATGTCTCCAGTTCAAAGTGTTATTTAACATAAACCATTTCTCCCGTTCCTAGCTGTAACGAAACTTATCTCAGATGTTCCTCACATCAGGCACACCACTGAGATTTCAAAGCTAAGCCCCGGATTCCCTTCTACAGAAAGATGCTGAGGATGGTTTGTTAACCCAGGAGACAAATTTATTTTTTGTCAAGTTGTTCCTTTCATGTATTTATTACTTTGCAGTAGGTTGGAGAAATTAAAATGGTTTTTTTTTTTTCCCTCACTACAGGTAAAAGCAGCACTTCATTTGTGTTTTCTCCCTCAGGCATTTGGTTGCATTAAACAGCTTCAAGTTATTGGAGGAAGGTCACACCCAGGTAATCCAGTTATTTACCTTAAGTCAAATGGCTCCATCCAGGAAATGACTGCTCTTTGAACACAGTAGCCTTTTAAAATTATACAAAACTGTTGAAAAATTTATGAGAGCAAGTGGCTCATAAATCTGCCCCACCATAGCCTGAGGGGTGCAGACAGGAGGGGATGCTCAGGATGACACACAGAGATGCGTCCTGTGAGCCAGGGATGTTGTCAGTCTGGGAGCACGAAGGCTATGAACATGGCAGATTTACCCAACTGTACTTTCTGCATTGATTTTTTATCTATGAGTGGATCTATCGTGCATGCCATAAACAACAGAAGCATGAGACGGTCTGCTCTGACCTAAGAATCAAGTGCAAAGATTAAAATACAAAAGTATTTACCATACTTGAATCACTATTTTCAAGTATTATTATCTGAAATTGAGGGTATCTGAAATACTTGACTAAAAGAACTCTCAAAAGTAGAGTCATAGGTAGGCATTGTGACTTGTGCTTTAATCTTAGCACATGGGAGGCAGAGCCAGAGACAAGCAGATCTTTGTGCGTTAAAGGCCATTCTGATACACACACACACACACACACACACACACACACACACACACACACACGAGTTCCATGATGATGTGTTTATAAAAAGATAGAGGGGAGATATGTCCTATGGAGGTGTGGGGAGGTGTGGAGAAAAGGGGTGTCTCAGCGGGCCCATGCCAAGGCATCCCTTCCCCCTGATGGACCAGCCACATGGAGGTATAGTATAGAATTTTATAATAGCCTAATTTCATCTCTGCAAAGATTATCACAAACTCAAGGACACAAAATTCACCAAACTGTTACTTCAAGATTATAGAGTTATAATATTCTTCTATTCTTCTTTA
This sequence comes from Mus pahari, assembly GCF_900095145.1. Lineage (NCBI taxonomy): Eukaryota > Metazoa > Chordata > Mammalia > Rodentia > Muridae > Mus > Mus pahari. The sequence goes on from NC_034597.1 coordinate 70,033,032, forward strand.
TACTTCATGGGTTTTTTTTGTTTTTGTTTTTTTTTTAAAGACAGGGTTTCTCTGTGTAGTTCTAGCTGTACTGGAGTTAGCTCTATAGATTAGGTTGGCCCCAAACTTAGAGACTGGCTTGCCTCTGCCTCCCAAGTCTGGAATTAAAAGCATGTGCCACCACTGCCTGGCTTACCAAATTTTTTATAGTAAATTTCAGGAGAAAATAATTAGAGCCAATGAGATGGCTCAGTGGGTAAGACTCACACACACACACACACACACAGAGAGAGAGAGAGAGAGAGAGAGAGAGAGAGAGAGAGAGAGAGAGAGACAGAGAGAGAGACAGAGAGACAGAGAGACAGAGAGACAGAGACAGAGAGACAGAGACAGAGACAGAGACACACAGAGAGAGACAGAGAGGGGGGACAGAGACAGACAGAGACAGAGAGAAGAGACAGAGAGAGATACAAAGACAGAGAGAGGTGTAAAACTCTAAAGCTGTGTTGAGAGCGGGGTAATCTAGAGTCCCCAGGAAATGGACTGAGTTCATAAACAATGTATCAACAGCAGAGTTTCAGGGAACTGTTGTGCAAGGAAGAGAAGTGAAGGGGCTACAGCAAAGGAGCTTCCCACCCAGTTTTTAGGATTCCCTCTGTGAGTTCATACTGAGCACAGCTTACAGGGACATGGGACATGGGAACATTAAGGGAGGGGGGGGGTCTGGAGGCCACCTTACAGAAAGAACACAGGGTAACTGGGTGTCGATGAGAAGTAGTAGGACTTCCCAGCCCACTTTCAAAGCCTCCAGGTTTGTTTATAGCTTGTATTTTGTTCAGCTTTGAGGTGTCACCTGCTGTTGCTCTCCTGGGAACAAACAATTAGGTTTGTTTCTAGGCACCTTTTCCCTCCTTGGCCCTGAGGGACCTGCGGCTCCTTTCACTTCCCTCTCAGGGATACTCAGGGCTCAGGGATGGTCATAATAAAATTAGCAATTATGAGCAGCCATCTTCCCATTCACCTTCTAGCGGGTTCTAAGACCATGGGGGCGCAGTGTGTACGCAGCAGTTGAAAGCTGACAGAACTGAGTGAGGTTCAAGGAGTTACAGCCACATTCACATTCTGCAGGTGGCAGAGCTGGCTTTTGGATCTGCATTTTTATGGCTCCCAAGTCTGTCTTCCCCCTACCACAGCTCAGATGAGAGACAGTCATGGGTGTGACTACTTTGCAAGCCCTAAGTGATAAGATGATTCAATGTGTCTCTAGGACTCTATGCAATCCTAAAGTACAGTTTTTTAAAGATCGGGTTTCGGGCCAGTATACAGCCTCTATACAGCCTATGAAGTGATTACCTAACATGCGTGAGGCCTTAAGTTCAATTGCCAGCAAAGTAAAACCAACAACATGCCAGGCTTACAGGCAAAGTACTAGTAGCAAATGGAAGAATTATGTTTTTAATGTGTAGAGTTTGAGGTCAGCCTGACTGTGTAGTGAGTTCTACTCTAGCCTAAGCTTTCAAGGCTGACTTTGACCCTATGTGACTAGGGAGACCCTATGATTTAAAAAAAAAAAAATGGGACTATATCTTAGTGCTATAACTTAGGCGCTGCTGGCAAGGCAATTTGCTTTAAAAAATAAAATTTACGTTTTATATAATAGCTTTGTATAGCTTCATTTAAGCTGAGTTGAACCAAAGGGAAGAACTGTGGGAAGTACCTCAACGCAGGGTTGGATCAAACACCCGTGGGAAGAGTGTTCTAACCCACTTTCTGGGTGAGCAGCTATCCAGAGTATTTGGGAAGAATTCCCACATTTTGTGGGGTTGAGGCTAGGGGCCTTCTTGAAGTCCCTTTAGTGAAGATTTTACCTTGTGGACTTTTAATTTTATTTTATTTTATTTTATTTTGGACTTCTAATCACTAATCAGATAGCCATTTAACATTGGATAAATAAGGGCTCCCTGAGTACCAAATCCCTAGTGTTCTTAGACATTTTTATGTCTGTGTGTGTGTGTGTGTGTGTGTGTGTGTCTGTATGTCTGTGTCTCTGTGTGTGTCTGTATGTCTCTGTGTGTATGTGTGTAGCCACAGCACACAGGAGGAAGCTGGAGAACAACTTGAAAGATCTGGGTTGTTCTTTCTACTGTGTGGATGCTAGGGATCCTACATGAGATCCCACAAGAGCCAGAGTTAATCTGTAAACCCCACTTGCCCAAGCCACATGTTTTTTGCTCCCCTAAACAAGTATTTTTTTGCACCGGATGTGCTTGATTGGATATAGACAGGAGGTATGAAAGGCAGGAAATACATGGGGGATGTATGCTTGCCCCTGATTGGACCTGACAGGAAGTACAGTGAACTGTGGGTTTTGCCGTTTTAAACCTCTGTAAAACATGGACCTGGCCAGAGGCCATCAACCTGGCCAGTATTTAATTAAAGCTTGCTTCAGATTTGCCTCAAACTTGTGCAACTGTTTTTTCTCTCTCAAATTTCAGGAGTAACACTTGGCAGTAAGAGACTTTCCTCACTGAGTTATCGCAGCTAATGCACTTTCAAACATGCTCCCCCAAACCTTTAAATATGCTGCACCATGCCAGAAAGATGGCCTAGAGCCAGCAGGCCAGATAAGCTCTTCTAGCAGAGAAGAAATAAAACTTAGGTTGTAGTCATGAACCTGCCAAGGAGAAAGGTCTCCAGTGTCCGCCCATCGTGTCTGTTGGTACCCACCAGTTCGGAGATGCTCTGCTTGGTCACAGTGCCCACCTCAGGGATGCGAGCCTTCACCTGTGCTTTGATGTAGCACTTCTCTCCACCAGCAAAACGGATCCCAGTGATGCCCTATGAGATAAAAGAGGTATTTGTCCATCCGCTTATTCACTCGGTCCGTCATGTGTACAGATAAACCTAAGATAAAGACCCAGCTACCATGGTTTTACCTTTAGTATTGTTTTCCAATAAGAAGGAAATATAAATTCAGGTAGAAATAAGGGTCACAGAGAAAAATACAACTGACGAAAAGGCAAGGAGTGGCAGGGAGGATAGAGACCACACCCAGGAGGAGTGGCGATGGGGGTCACACCTGAGCCATGTGGCTCTTGCTGGCTACTCCACCTGTGTATGGAGCTCAGGAAGTGTCCCTCTATCCCTGCAGCTCTTTCTTTTTTATTTTATTTTATTTTATTTTATTTTATTTTTCAATTTTCAAAGTCATCTTTTCATTAACCACAAAAGTACTTAAAATTATGATTAACTGTATGCATATTTGAACTATATTTTAATTTTACACTTATTATTGTATACACATGTACCACAGCACGTGTGGAGGTCAGAAGGCAACTTAAAGGAATTGGCCCTTTTCACCTTTTCTAGGACTTGAACTCAAGTCATCAGGGCAGGCAGCAAGCTCCTTAATCCACCGAGCCATCTTGCCAGCCCTTGAAATACACTTCATTTTACTTGTAGGATCTAACTTTTTTAAGATGCAATAAATACAATTTTGTCAACAAGGAAAAAGCACTCCCACTGAATACACACACACAGCCTGGGAGTCTTGGCAGACGCTGTGGTCCCACTTAGATTGGAGACTGGAACTGGAACCAGGTAGATTCAGATGAACACGGGTATTCCAGCATGACTCACACTCTGCCCTCAATAAATAGATATTAAAACCACCCAGAAACGATTGCTTAAAACCCACAAAAGGGGTTGAAAGATGTAGGAGCTGAGGACTGCAAGTGTGCCCGTGGCCCCCTTTCTGAGCTCCAGGCTGGGGTGAGTTCTGACTTTTCCTAAGCTTCATCTTTCATTTGGCACTTGGTCCATGGTTCTCAGTTATAACCTTCTTGAGATCAGTATCTGAGGTGTGCATGTGTGTGGGCACGCCTGGGATCCTACAAAGCTTCTCTGAGGATGTTGGCCAAATTAATGAATTCCCTTCATTCTCAGCTTTCCCAAGTTACTGAGTCTGACGTAAACAGAAAAACTTTACACAGCATCAGAGCCTTACCAGAGGACTTGGTGCTTTGTTTTGTCCCCTCTGAGATATAAACAGTGTCTCCTCCTGGCTGGGGACCAGCCTTAAGGGACACATGGGCACAAAGCTCCTTCTGAGTTGACAGCTGGGCCCTGCTTTCACCTGAAGAGGATATGAGAGGGAACGACACCTTCCGTCCCAGGCGTGCTTACTAGACTCTGCTGATGTCGTTTCATGATGAATAGGTGATCTAAATATTCTAAAAGGTCGTAACATTTATGCCTAATAATACAGATTCCCCCACATGTCTGAACCTTGACGACCTCCTGTTGTGTTGAGATCAGTGTAGGACACAAGGCTGTACGGGTTAAGGTCTTGCAAAGGAGTTGGGAGAGGGAAGCACAAATCCATTGCCACGGGCTCAGGATGGAGAATGAAGTTAACCAAATGTCGTGCTGCAGGAGAGTCACAGGAATCCTCTTTATTCCTGCTCAGGACCTGAAACCTACAGAGGCTGACAAGTAACAGACTTAGACTAGGGGGGGGGAGGCTGAGTCTTCCTGCATGGCCCACTTTTTGCCTTGAGGCCTGCTTGTTCATCCAGCAGGCCTCTTGTTCATGCTTGAGAACCACTGGCATCTGCTGTGCTACTTCCCAAAGTTCTGCTGCTCCTTCCCTGCATGTAAATCTAGGACTTGTAGCTTAAGACCTGCAGGTTACAACCCCTGTCACCTTATTTCTCTCAACCCAGCTCCTAGACAGAGAAGAGGCATGGCCTGACTATAGAGGTCTGCTTTTGGAACCAAAGTCCCATGGAGAGATTTTTATGAACATTGTTGTTATAACCGGGCTTTGTAGCACTAGGGAGGCGGAGGCAGGAAGATTGAAAGTTTAAGGCCATCCTTGGCTATACAGTGAGTATGTAGGCCACTCTGAGGTACACGAGATCTTGTCAAAATAAACAAACAAAACCAACCTAGAAACAGAACCCAGCAGCTGGACTATCCCAAGAGATTCTTATTGCATTGATAGTGGGGCTTGATCTATGAGTATTCTTAAACTACCAGATGTCAGTGATGGACAGCTAGGATTGAGGCCCAGCAGTTTAGGATAAAGGGAACTTGGCAGAGTAGTTTTTAAATGACTATAATAGTCTTTCAGCCCAAGTTTCTCCTGTACCTGGGACTCATAAATATTTGTTCATATAAGAGTCACTGGGTCAAAACCCAAAGGGCTGGGTCCCAAGCCCAGGGGAAGGATTTCTGATTCAGTATGTCTTAAGTTTGTATTTTCATCAAGCCCTTGGAGGCTGTCCTGCTGGGACCTCGGGGATACAGATGGCTTGAGAACCAATGGCATCTGGTAAGCTACTTCCCAAAGTTCTGCTGCTCCTTCTCTGCATGAAAATCTTAAATCTTGTAGTTTAAAGATAAAGGGGGGGGGGGGAAATCACTGCTCCCTGTGTAATACGTTTTCTAGCCCCAAACACGCATGCTCTCTGAAACATGAGACATGTGGGGAGGAAAGCACGCATCATTCCAGAATGCTTGGAGAGAGCAGATTCTAACTGCAGATAACTACACTGAAAGTACACCAAGTACTGTTGGGTCTCACAGTCCTCACACTGCAGAGATGGCTGACACCCAGTGGAAGGGAAGTCACACCTCACCGTCCAGTCTAGCTGCAAAGCCACAAGTGACTGTATATGTATTAAGAGATGACACAGTTGGGGAAGTACAAGAAAGTCAAGCAAGTCTCCCCTGCTAGTAAACAAACGGGGCCTAGAAGCCCATGACAACGAGGACATTTGCTAACAAAGGCAACAAGTGAAGATTGAAAGAACAAACCAACAAAAAGCAAATAAAAAAAAACCCCTAACATTTGTTCATTAAAGGAGCCATATGATACCACCTTAGCTGTGCTTCCTAAGGGAGGACCTCAAGGAGGAAAGGGAGTCTTGTACCCAACAGGCATTTTAGAAACCTTTGGAAGAGTCTGATACAAAGATTGGGGTATTCTGTTTTTTGGGGGTCTCGTAGAGCCGTGGAATCTTGAAGAATCAACCATCCTGAGTCTTAGCAATTCAAGCTGCTTGGAGGTACTTGCCTGGCACAGGATACCATTTCCATTTACATAAAAGCATACAGTGACTACACATAGCTCACAGAACAGTCAATTTCCTATAAACCGCTACTTAGAAATTGAAGTCAATTAGTTTTGTTTAATTTTTGAGACAGAATCTTAGATTTGTCTCAAACTCACAACCCTATTCCCGCTTCCCAAGTTCCGGGTTGGCAGGCAGGCATAGTCACGCCCATCAGGGCCTCAGTACCAGTGCCTACTGTCTGAGAAAAACTCCTGTCAAAGAACACTTGTGACCACCTGCACTGCGGGTGTGGCGAGGCACTGACCTAGATGCACTTGGCTTTATTGATGTCTGCTCGTGCATCTGGCAGAGCATGCACATATGAAATCCACATTTCATAATAAATTACCCTCATTTTATTGTTCCTTTACATTACAGTTGAGGGTTATATTGATTTTTTTTAAATCAATAACCTACCCACTTTCAAGGTAGGTTCATGCTGTAGTTTTTTTCCCCCTCTAGCTTTTAAATCACAAATTTCAGATATCCACATATTAAAAGAATTGTTTTCTGAAAACCAGGATATCCAAATGTGCTCACCACTGCTGTCTGTTCTTGGTTTCTACTTCTGATCCTGAAATATGGTTTCAGATCTGAGGAGCTTGGCTTTCACCAACAGCATGGATGCTTGTCAGGGTATAATCTTCTAGAATACAAATCACGAGCTGTGAATCAACCCTTGCTTGCTTTTTTGTCTCAGGGCACAAAGTTTGGGGCACTTGTTTTTTGTTGTTGTTGTTGTTTTTGTTGTTGTTGTTTTTCAGAACTCCTCTCTCTTACGGTGTCTGTTCTCTGTTGGACTGTGTCAAAATACTGGGGTCCCAGGTATCAATTTACAGGTCAGAACCTTTCATGATCTAGCCCCCACCTGCATTTCCATCAATCTCCGTCCCTGTCCTTGACGTAGTTGACCGTGAATCCTTTTGTACTATTCTTTCTAGCCCTCCCTGTTAAAGTTCAAAGGATTTCTCAAAAGGGTTGGGACTGTAGCTGAGTGGAAGGGTGGTAGCTTAGCACAAGAAAGTCCCTTGGTTCAGTTCCCAGCACCACAAATCATTCCTCAGGACATTATTCAATTACTGCATCCTCACCTCTGCCAAGCCTGTGCAAAGCCTCTAATTGGCAGCGATGCCTTTGTGTGTATGTGGCGGGGCACACTTTGCCCATAGCTTATCATGGCACATTTCCGGGCTGACCTCAAGCCATTTCTGTGTGCATGTCTTTCTTCTAGACCGGACCAGAAGGTCCTTGAAGGATAAACATCAGTCATCTTCCATCCCTTGTGCTTAGCGCCATCCCGCCATACCGTGAGCCTCACTCAACACTTCCTGCATTTGACTGATGGTTTAAAATAGAGGCAAAAGTAATAGAAGATGACCACAGAGTCTGATTCATGTCTTTTCAAAAGGCCAGGCTTGTTTAAACCCATAGCAGGTACTATCCATCAAAAAAATGTTCCACTCACCAGTTCTGACTTAGAGAAATGTAGAAGCTATCAAAGAGAATTGATCAGCTTATGAAATATTTGTGGCCCTGTTCGTCTATGAGAACAAAACACAATCAATACCATTATTAGAAAGAAGCAAAGGATTATAAAACAGATATATAGGTTTGGGATTAAAATATTTTCAGACGATATTCTTGACACATCAACCTAAGGGCCTTTTGTAATTCATCCTCACAGCCCCCTTTGCATATTTTGACACTGTGGGCACATCACAGGTACTCAATTTTGTTTTGGATTGAATGATGTGTACAGAGGAGCCACATTTTATTCGTTTATATTGAGTAGTACAGAGAAAAAAAAATGTTTTGCCCTGTCCTGGGTTTTGCAGTAAAAGCATTTAATAGGTCCAGAGAAATTATCCTTGTGCACAGACCAGAACCATTTGCAATCTGATGGCCACGCAAAGTGCAGCTGGGCACACTTAGGGCTGCGGAGCCTGTCCCCAGGTCAGGGCCCTCTGTGAACACAGCCAGGCTTTCTTGGCATTGATAGACAGCATCTCAGATCACTAATACTAGCATCTGCTGGGAATTCAAAAGGACTTGTGACACATGGTTTGGGCCCCACGAGAGGGAGAGTGCTTTCATGTCAATGAAAAGCTTTTTTCGTTTTTCTCATAAAGCAGAGGAAGATGGGTTGATGAGATGTTTGTAGACCGATAAATGATCCAAAGAGACATTATTGTCAAGAGCCCTCCTTAGCTATGAAGCGGCACCTACGTCGTCTGCCGATTTAGCAGAAGAACCCAAACACAAATGCTTCTTCTGCATCACAAAACAGAAGAGACTAAGATTTTGTCAGCCAATAGGAAGTGTAGCCCAAGTGACACTTCTGTCAGCAGATGCACACTGAAGCATCAACCAAGAGCCCAGAGTCTCAAATTGCCTCTCAATTAAATTTTGCTCAAAACAAAAAGGGACTCAAATGTTTCTTTTGTATTAGGCCATGCCAGAAAACATGGCTTATGATAGGCACCTGTCCATGATTATTTTCTTTTTCTTTTTCTTTTTTTTTTTTTTT
>NC_034597.1:70041895-70049233 GCF_900095145.1 Mus pahari
CTAACCAGTATACCCTGAGCTCGTGTCTCTAGCTGCATATGTAACAATAAAGCTGTATTTTTTGACTTCTAAGTCCACATATCTTTTATTTTGTAGAAGTAAACTCACTTCCAAACTTTTGTTTTGATTTGGAGATGGGAATCTCATGTTGCTCCGTCTGCTTCAAACTCCTGGGCTCAAGTGATGTCTTCCTGTGCTGTCCTGCCTGACCCCTGGACCTACTGCACCCGAAGGGTTTTGTTATTTTGTATATTTGCCCATATTTCCTCTTCTTTGCAAGAAGATGGGGGACAAAGCAAGACCCAAAGCAAGGAGCAGAAGCTACACAATGCAGGTGGGTGGTTGGCCCAGAAGCTGCTGTAGAGAATAGTAACCACTGTGTGCGTGTGAGAGTGGCTGCTTCTCCTCGGACTGGAAAAGCCAGGGCTTCACCTGTTAGACTCTGCAAATGCGTGAAGTGTACTTACATTTTGGAAATCGTTAACTTCAATAGCTTCTTCCGCTCCGCTTCCCATTTTAAAGGTCTCCAAGTTGTTTGCAGCATCTATTTCCATTGACCCATCTTGTAGTCTCCCATTGATACTCATAGTGTAATGAACATTGTAAATCTAGAGGAGAATAGAAGAGTCTTTCATACGTTCTTCCTTTCAGCAATTTGGGGCTTATCATTAGATCTACAATATGTGAGGTGGGTTCCATCGTTTTCATAGATACCGAAAATAACATTAATAGGAATCCTTGCATTTGAGAACTCTATCCATACACCAGTCAGTTAGTACAATGATTTCTGGTGTGTGTGTGTGTGTGTGTGTGTGTGTGTGTGTGTGTAAACCAGAGGTTAATGTCAGCTATCTTCCTTCATTGTTACCCACCTTACTTTTTTGAGACACTGTGTCTCACTGAACCTGGAATGGACCAATTCAACTAGACTGGCTGGACCGAAAGCCTGTCTTGGTCTCCCCCGTGATAGGATTACAATGTGGGTTCAGTTAATGAAGGTTGCATGACAAGCGCTTTAGCAAGGGAGCCATCTCCTCAGCCTGATTATTTTAAAATAGTAGTAGTGCTTGATAGCTACTTAAAGAGCTCAAGGACTTGGATCTCGGCTACCCATCAGAAGCAACTAGGTACCATATCTGGACCAATTAAAGCTCAACTGTGAAGCTGAGTTTTCTAAAGTTTAATTCTATTTGTAGCTGGACTGAGAACCACCCACGGATAGATGGAAAGGCATTTGGCTGAAACACTGGCATCTTTCCTTAAAGACTGATTTTTGAAATTCATCAGTTAAGGTGATGTGTGGGGTAGCATACGGTAAAGATTACAGACAGGACTGGGGTCTGTCCCATATGCACTCGGGAGGCAGAAGCAGGCAGATCTCTGTGAGTTCAAGGCCAACCTGGTCTATATAGCAAACTCCAGGATAGCAAGGGTTACATAGAGAAACTATTTTTCAAAAAGAAGAAGGAGAAGGAGAAGAAAGAAAGAACAAAAGAAAGAAAGACAAAGCAAAGCAAAGCTATCACTAAATTAAATTACCCAAAGGACTTTCTTTGGACAGCTTATCACTCTCTATAATAGCTTAAAAATAATTCACACACTGCTCCTGTCGAGCATGCAGCTGCCCTGCTAGACTGGAGGCAGGGTTTCTCTTCTTTCCTTCTTTTTAGGACTTTAGGTAGCTATCTGTCTTCATCAATCATCCATTATCTAACGATTGTCTGCCTAACGTAGTGCCTGTGTGGTCACGCACACGTACACGTGCGCAAGTCTTCAAAGAGGAAAAGTCTGGGAACCGATGATGAAGTTTCTATCCCATGTGAAGTCAGACTTTACTCAAGTCTGATTTCCTCCCTCATTATGAAGAGTGACTACAACTACTGGGTAAACACGAGAAAACGCAGCCGTTGTTACAGGACCGTTACTCGGAGAAAACTCATTAGACCCATCAGAGATGTGGGAATGGCTCTGTTATTCCTACCCTTCCTCCCAGGCAGCCGGCTTCACTTAGCAAGAGAAGAAATATCGGTACCACTCCAGCATGTCCATCCCTGCCTTCCTGCCTCCTTCCAGGAACCCAGCCGCCTCCAGGTCCCTAAGCCGCCCTGACTGGGGGGCCGCCCCATAGGATTCAGACTCAGCAGAGATGGAGCAGCGCCCAGCCGCCTGTTCCAGTTATAGAAGCCCGGAGTTTTGTTTTTTGGTTTTGGCTAAACCAGGCCTTTCTGCACGACAGCTGAGAAAGCAGGCTCTGTTCTGCCCGGGGAGCTCAGAGCAGCCATTGTACACATGGGTTAGCCGTGACTGTTAGAGGAACCTGGCCTGTGAGTTTCTTACTGGCACGGTGGTCCTCTGCTCAGATGACAGCAAACTAAGGCAGGAATTTAACCATTTAGAAATTATTTTTGGCAGGTTCCTCTTTATCCCCCCATCCGATACACATCACAGTTTATCCATACTATGTACCAGCCTGGCTTTGACCCTTCCAGTCCGAATTTCACTTTCCAACAGTTGCACCTTTCTTCTCAGGAGAGGCGCCCTAGCTACAGCTTGCATGCTTCGGATATAGAGTTGGCCTGCCTGGCACGCTCATGCTGCTGGTTGCCCTCTTGCAGTGGTGGGGTAGGAGTAGGGGAGGGTGGGAGGTAGTCTGCAGTTTCCAAAGTTCTGGGCCCTGAGCAGGGCAGGAAGCTGAATTGCTGGAGCGGCAATTACGTTATCTTCTCTAAGCCCAGGGAGTGAGATGTTGGCACCTAAGGCTATTTCTCACCAAGTACAATGAAGTTTATTATTTGCCAAAATTCTGCTCAATATGGTGCCTTTTACAGCCAAGGATATTTGCTAATGAGTTTTTAATAAGGCCTCGGTTCTATAAGATTAATTACATAATGTTTGGGAAAATGTCTAGAAAAATTAATCTAAGAAAAAGGCCGCAAGCAATGGGTTCCTCCCCTCACTGAACGGGTAGAGTTGTCAGTTGTCTGGCACCGATGGGAATTTCCCATGTCTCAACGCCTTGTTCCATTTACAATAATGTGGATGAAAAATGGCCTCAATATTTGAGCTCTGTCAGCGGATCCCCTCATGATTAGTGCCCTGTGCTTGGTAACCCTACAGCTAAATTTGAGCAGACCTGTCCTTGGGGGTTGAACCCTATGAAAGGGAGAGGCGAGAACTTCACAGCTGGTGCTCTTTTGTAAACTAATGCAGAGAGCCCAGGCATGAAACTCTCCAGAGAACAGGGAGTCCATTAGCTTGATGATCGGTTCTGTGTGATAGATACTTATCTTTTTTGACTATGCTGTCTTTGGGTGATTTAGAGTTATATTCAAAGACAGCAGATCCATGCATGTGCATAGCATAGATACTGCCAAGTGCACTCTACTTCAAATTTTGTGATTTGTTTGCCAGACTTAAATAATATGGAACAGCATTAGACAAATTTTTTTTCCAGAAAAAAAAAATACCATGATTTTCTTCATCCTCCTGTCTGAGTAGGAAATAGCAATAACTTTGATTGTTAGCAATAAAATGTGATTTACTATTCTTCTATATTCTTAGAATTTAATACTGCTCTCTTAAACCAAACATCTTGCAGGAAAATGAAAGATATGAGAAGTGGGAACCCACTTCTTCAGGGTGATGGCTTATTCTAAGAAGCTTGTCAGCTGGCCATGTTTGTCTTTAATTAAATGCCAAATGGTATTGCTTTCATGGCCAAAATATTTACAAAAACAAAACAAAACAAAACAAAAAGCCCTTAAAAAGCAAAGCTATTTTTTTGTCTTCAAATTACTTTCATCATCGAGATTTTGTTATCTAAAAGATAGTATTTATACTCTAACACCATCAAATTTCCCCAAGGGTGACAATCTCAACCCTGCTACTAATGGAGACATAGACATTAAAAATCACTCTCATGTTCAAATTCTGTGCTTTCACATATGAGCATCCACCAGTGTCTATATTTAAAATACAAATACATTAAGGCACTTTTCAAATCCACACAAAATACAGCGCAATTCCGATCTTACAAATTGATGCTTGTAAATTTGATATAGTCTCTAAAACAGACTCCGTGCTAAATGGCTTGCTTATCTACATGAGGCTTTTGAGTTAAAAATACAAATTATGCAGTGACTGCAGAAGATGTGTTGTGTAAAATGGTTGAATTGCTTTCAGCACCATTTTCTCTAAGTGCTGGAATTCGTTCATGCCTTGAATTTCATGGCGGGAGAGGGGGAAAAAGAGGCAGTCAGCGATCCTTGGAGGACAGTGATCAAGAAAGAGCCCTTTGTGTGCTCCCTGGAGACGGAATTCTTTTCCATTAGCTGGAATAAGCTTATACCCGGTGTGGCAATGGTCATCAAGATAAAATGTCCCCTTTTACATAGGTGGGCACACTCAGGTATTTAGAGAACGCATTGGAACTCTGCCCACTTCAGACAGAAGCAGTTTTTATACTTGTTGAGAGAGTCTATCCAGCCTTAATCTCAATGAGCAGATAAAGGGAGGAGAATAGTTAGTGAGACTTTCGTCATTAAATCACAGGTGATCACACTGGTTCTTAAAAGAGATTTGTTACTTCTAAGGAAGTCTGACTTTTTGTTTTAACACAGAAAAGGGAGAGTGAATAAATAGGTCACAAACAGGAGAACTTTCTTGATCAAGATTTTCCCTCAGCTGTAGGACTGAATATTTTTTTCTACCCTTTGTCCTATTTAAATTTATAGCTTTCCTCAGCTGGGACAGGCATCAAGGATCATTTACTTTCATTTCTTTCTTTCTGGATAAGAAGTTCAGAGAGATCACGTGCCCTACCCACTGCCTCACAACTGCCTGGTAAGCTGCGTTAGGCTGGGATGGCAGAAAATGACTTTCCCCACAGTGTCCAGGGCGGTCTCGAACAGTCTCCGTTTCTGTTTTCCTCCTAGGGACCCTGAGCTTGCCTACCCTGTACCCCGTACCCACTTGAGGGTAGACCTGCGAAGGGAGGTGTCCAAGAGAACCAAGGGGACCAAAGGGAGCAGCAGGCTGTGCCCGCTGGCCGACCAGCGCTCTGGCTCCACCTAGGGGTTCGGCCACCCTGCGCACCTGGCAGCCCTTGCATCCCAACTGGGGAGCCACTCCTTGAACTTACGTGATTGTCATTCCCCTTCCAGAAGTAGAAGGCCCCGATGGCCCCGAAGAGCAGCAGCACCGCGCCAGAAATGAGGACCACAGCTCCCACCTTGAGCAGCCGTGTTGGGCTCCCGGAGGGCTTCACGGTGACGGTGGTGTACGCCTGCGGGGCAGGAGATTGGACGGGTTGCCGCTGCCACCCACACTCGCGATCCCTGCATCCTGTCCTGGGGAAACCGCGAGGACTGGAGTAGGAAACCTTGGCCCCAAGTACACTCAGAAGCTGCCTTGCGAGGGTCCCTTGTCCTCAGGCATGGAAGTACCATAGCAAACTCTTCCCTAGGCAGGCCCCCTAGCCCCTCAGTCCTGCACCCTTTGCTGTCACAAGAGGCTCCCTCCACGCCAGTGGTGGATCCTGTGTACCCTGCCACTCCACCCCCACACTGGGCATTCTCATTTGATTCCCTCATCATCACACATCCAAAGGCCCCAATTCCTGATCCCAGAAGTGGACCTGGCACCCACAGGAAGCCGGGGTCCCTGTGTCAGGACTTACTCCACACCAGTCCTGGGGACTTAGGAGGTACTCACCGGGGGACTGCAAAACTCAACGTCCTCAGGCCCTACCATGGTGATAGGAACTTTGTCCGAGTTCTCTGTCATGGCTGAAGATGGAGAAGACACTCGAAGGCCCTGTTCTGCTGTCTTAACTATCCCAACTGCCCCTTTGTCCCTACAATGAATGCCCTCTGCACAGCAGCAGCAGCAGCAGCAGCAGCAGCAGCAGCAGCAGCAGCAGCAACAGCAGCGTCCTGCTCTGACCAGCCCTTCTGTCCCCACCCCTTCCAGCACCTCACCTCTCCCCTCCCTCTTCCCTCCACTCTGGAACAGCTTACTCAGCTTATCCTGCATTCTCAGATGTGCCCTCCCCTCACTCTCTCCCCTCCAAAACCCCCGAGGGACATCCGGATAGGTTTGAGTGTGAAAGGGATGTTGAGCCTTGGAACCCCACCAGCACCCCCAGTTACTAGCTTGCCAGGATTTCTTAGAGTATCAGAGGGCTTTGCAGTGTGACACTGGCTGGAGCCTATTTCTCGAAGGTGCCCTGGAAGTGGGCTGAGTGGGGAGTGTGATGAAAGACAGGGTGCCTATCTCAAGTGCCAATGTTAAGACACCTTTCCACTAGGGTTTCCGCTGGAAGTGGGAACTGCTAGACTCCCCTGGAACTAGAGCATGGGGCAGAATGTTGGAGAAGGCCTTTGACACTGGATCCTCTAAGGGAGGGGTTTAATTGCTGCAACAGTGAAGCAGAAGGGGCCTGAAGCAGAGGAAATGGGGAGCCTGGAATGGAAGAAGACGCCTATAGTTAAGTTCACAATGATTAAACAAGTGATGGGAAACACTTCTCCCAAACACCGACCAAAGGAACAAATGACTATGACCAAAGGAACAAATAAAAGGTAGTTACATATCATTTACATATAAGTAGTAAATAGTTCCATTAAGTGGACAGAGAACATGGTTTGCTTTTTTTATTGTTGGCAGTCTCATGTAGCTCAGGATGACCCAGAACTCCATATGTAGCTGAGGATGACCTTAAACTTTGAATTCTCCTCCTGCCACCTCTGGAGTGCTGGTATTGGCCAATGCTCCTGGTTTTATGAGGTCCTGGGCATGCTTTTCTCTGAGGCACGTCCCCACCTTTGAAGAATGTGTCTTCTTCCGTGATACCTCACTTGGAGCCAGGGCTCCTCAAATTCACACTGGGAGATTTAATTGTTTCAGAACTCTCTGCTGGAAGTGACTGAGGGCTGGTGCTTGGGAGGAAATGAAGTTTCCTGAGCAGAGGGACCGTGGATGTGCAAGGCTGTAACAAGGAGAGTGTTTAAGGATCAAGAAAGGCACACTTGCGTGGAGATGTGGATCTTAGGCTAAGAGCTCAGATGTGGGGCTGCACGGGAAGAGAGGAATGGAAGACACTGCCACTGTCACTGTCACAGCAGAGCTGGCAGCACCTGCTGAGTCTCAGGGGATGGTTTCAGACCTACCAGGACTATGAGAGTGGCAGAAGATGGGGGGGGGGTGTTGGTGTTGGGAGGGGCAGTGTTCAGACTGTTAAGCTTGATGGCAAAAAGAATCTAGTGATCAGTCTAAGGCACTTTTTTCTGCACACCCTCCAGATGTGTGTAAAACCCCTGTCTGCACACCCTCCAGATG
>NC_034597.1:70049373-70052533 GCF_900095145.1 Mus pahari
AACCCCTGTCTGCACACCCTCCAGATGTGTGTAAAATCCCTGTCTGCACACCCTCCAGATGTGTGTAAAACCCCTGTCTGCACACCCTCCAGATGCGTGTAAAACCCCTGTCTGCACACCCTCCAGGTGTGTGTAAAACCCCCGTCTGCACATCCCACTAATGGTGCTGGGGTAGTGCCCAGTGTGATCCAGCTGGGCTTGGCCTGGCCTCTGCTGAGCAAGGATGAGCGGATAGCCTTTCCCAAGAACGTGGTCCCAGGAATTTCAGGGAAACCAGAGACCGGACAGAGAAGGTGAGTCTTAGTACAGACCACGTATGGTTGAAAGAGATTGTTCAGCAGAGTCAAAAGTTGAAAAGCACGAGGACCATGAAGGGCTCTGGATTTTTGCCATCAGGAGGCAGGGGAAACCTACAGTACAGCATTTGTCTTATTGGGCATATAACATGTATGACAAAAGGTTACAGAGCGACCAAACATAGGTGCCACTAGCTCCAACAGTCCTCCCCAGCCGCTGGCTCTTACAATCTTCCCACCTCTTCTTCCGGGATGCTCTCTGAGCCAGTGTGTGGGACTTGCACTACAATGTCGGATTTGGGGATGTGCTCCAGGCCGCCATGTAATCTCTGTACTTTGACTCCTTATGGTTCTCTGTAAGCGCCCCTTTCTGCTGCCAAAAGATGCTTCTTGACGAGGGCTGAGAGCCACACTGATCTAGGGAGAAGGTAGGCATTTAGAAGACAGTTGGATATCACATCAGTTTAGCCAAATGGATTCAAGGGTCTACAACCTCTGTAGCCACGGGTTCTAGGATACACACACACACATGCATATAAATTATAGAGCAAGAGGACATGAACTTGAGAGAGGAACGTGGGGGTACAGGAGGAGTTTGAAGGGGCAGGAGAGGATGACCATTATAAAATGTGAAGTTTAAAAATGTAAAGGTTTAAAAATTTTATTTTTCACCTTTCAAACTAGCAAAAATAAAAATCAGTTGTCTAAAAAATGTCTTTTGCATAGTCTGAGGGGAACCAAGGCCTTCTTATATCTTGCTGTGGGTAGATGAGACGGTACGACTTCTGCGGAGAACGATTTGATGTCAAAATGTAAACTGCAATTTCATTCTGTGGATTTTATTCTGCAAAAGCACTCACAAGGCAGGATTCTCACTGTCACATGTTTGTTAGAACAAAAGATAGAAAGATCCTTAGTGTCCAGAGAGAATTGATGTCGTAACCTCACAGTGGGACCTCGGCAGCTACTTAGAAGAATGAGGTAGCTTTGCATATACTGACATAAGACAACCTCTAAAATATTTTAAGTGGAAAACCCTCCCAAGGATAGAAAAATATAGAGATGCCTTGGTATTAAAAATTCAGATAAGTATATATGTAGATGATCTGTGGAGATTAAAGAAGGAGCTGGACTTAGCAGGCTGCCTCTGGGATGGTCGTGGGTCCTGGGAGTCTGGCGAAAAGGCAGCGGTTCACTGTACATCTTCTGTAATGCTTTAAATTCTGAATTGGAAGCATGTATTAGCTATTCAAAAAATGAGTGAATAAAATAATAAATAACAGTGAGTGGGTGGGAGGAGAAGGAGGCTGAAAATGGAGCAGTTCTCTTAAGAACTCCAGCCTGGAGTGGGAGAAGACCAGGAACGTTGATGAAGGAAGTCAGGGGGCATAGGACCAGGAGTTCAAAGTCATCCTCAGCTACCCTGTGAATGCAAGGCTTGCCTGGGCTATAGTTAGACTCATAATAATAATAATAATAATAATAATAATAATAATAATGTATGCTAGTGCTAATGATCCTAATAATGCTAATAATGCTAATGCTAATAATAATAATAATGCAGAAGAGAATTGGACCCATAGCAAGCAAGAAGGGGAAATTTAAGGAGAGAGATTAGAGCGAGCAAGTGGTGATCAGATGTACTGGAGACACACTGACCTTGAGGAGAGGGTGAAGACTTGGGTGGAGAAAGCAGGACTTTGCTACGTTTGTAGCCTGAGCTCAAACTCGCAGAGAGCAGCTGCTGAGGTGAGAAGGCGGGGTGGGTGGGAGCTGCAGTCTGTCTCCTCTGAGCTTGTGCTGTTAACACAGTGGACACTCTAAGTTCAAGTGTGTATTTGTAGAATATGATTCATGAATGACAGTATAGAAAACAACATGGAGGCAAGATTGAGGGCTCACGGAGAACTGGGTCAGATAACTACCTGCTCCATGGACTTACCATCGCTGCCACCCGGCCAGGGGACTCAGCGCAGGCTCATTGTTAGAATCCAACTCTGCCTTCCGCTTGGGCACTGTGACTGGAATGGGGCCATGCCACAAGCGAGGCCATGTGGCTCCCAATGGCAAGAAACTTATCAAATACCAGGAAAGATGCTCACTGAGAAGTTAGTCACAAAAGAAAAGGAGACCCTTGCATTGTGCTAAGCAGCCTGTCCCGATGCACAGCAGACTCTGACCCATCTAACCTGTACCAGGTGAGGAAATGAGTATCAATTAAGGCGGCGGCAGCGTCGACGCTGAGAACTGGTGGGAGATGGAAGCATCGAGAGTCTAAGACTAGGATGCTGCTGAAGAGTTTGATATTTGCAAGAAAACCTGGCTTGTCGAGGATGAAGAAAGGACATGCAGAAATGAGGCTGAAGAGCGAGGAGCGACCTCAGCTGATAGGTTATTCTAGATCGTGTTCAGACTTGAGCTATCGAGATGGCTGAATGGTCAAGAGTACTTGCACTTGCTGTACAAGCATCGAGGGCCCACAGAAAAGTCAAGTATGGTCACAAGCATGCCCATAACTTGGCACTGAGGGCGGCAAGACAGGAGTGGAACTGGCTGTCCGACAGCCTAGCCGTTAACCATAGCTCCAGGTTCAGGGAAAGAACCTTTCTCAAAGGAACAAGGTTGAGAACGACAGAGGAAGACATTCTCTGGTCTCTTACACACATGTGCATTCATGCACATACACGCACATGTGCTATACAGAGATGTACCTCACATATATGCATACATAAAAATATGATAAATAAATAAGTTTTTTTTAAAAGGTCTTTCCCCCCTTGGATCTCATCCTATTTGTGGTTGGGTTTTTTTTTTTTTTTTTTTTTTTTTTTTTTTTTTTTTTTTTTTTTTTTTTTTTTTTTTTT
>NC_034597.1:70052605-70061672 GCF_900095145.1 Mus pahari
GGTCTGTTACTTGTCGTATTAGTCTTGCCCTGGCACCTCCTTCTTTATCCGTATCCCAATGGCCACTCCTGATCCCCACCTGAGCCTCTCTCTCTTGCCCCCCCTCTCTCTCTCTCTCTCTCTCTCTCTCTCTCTCTCTCTCTCTCTCTGCCTGGATGTCCCACCTTTTCCTTTCTTGCCTAGCTATTGGCTGTTCAGCTCTTTGACCAATCAGAAGGTAATGGAGAACAATGTTTCACAAAATACTGAGTCAGGAGATGCTTCATAATAATGATAATACCAAAGTCTGCAACCAGATCTCTGAGTACAGAAATGAGCATTTGAATACAAAGTGTACAAAACCATCCTCTAACAATTCATTCACTGTGAGCCAGTGAGATGCTCTGCTGGTTAAACACTTGTAGTGCAACCGAGAGACCTGAGTTCAACCCCAAGAGCTTACATAAGAGTGGAAGGCGAGAACTGTCTTCCAAGAGTTGTCCTCTAACCTCCACATGCAAGCCATGTCATGCATGTGCCACTACTCACAAGTACATCAACCACATCCAATAATAAATAAAAAATAAAATATTAATTTTTTCTCTTAGCATTGGGAAAGCCATTTAGGAGTTCAAGACAGTGGACTAGCACACTCAAGATTGTATTAAAGAGAAAAACTCTACTCTCAGAGGGTCAGGTTTTTGGGAAGTTCATGCAAGTGGTCCAGGTGCAAGATGATGGTGGTTAAATCCAACTGTAAGTGATGAGGGTGGGGTGGATTGATTGCAATTGAGAACAGCACTGGAGGTCCTAGGAGTGGCTTTGGAGATCGAGGTAAGGGAGAAAGAAGTCATGACAAGCTACTCCCCCAACACCAAACGTAAACAGCTGGGGATTGGGAGGGAACACAGGCTCCATTCTGGACGTACTGCGTCAAAGAGCCATGAAGATTTAAGTGGTGGCGTGACACCTGGTGGTGTCAATAAAGAAGCCCAGTAGTGCATCTGTGGCCATGAGAGGTTGGGAATTGGTGGGGGCTGGTGAAATGTGGGAGAAGCTGGTAACTATTACATGAAGAACAGTCTGGAATTCACAAGAATAATGACTGTTTGGGATTAGAGACCACGGGTATGTATCGGCATGGAGCAAACAGTAGACACTGGGTGGGTGGCGTTAGGGGCGTCTGGATGTTAAAGGAAGTACTGACAAAGCCAGAATGTCAGAGTCTGGGCGTTTCTAGGATATAAGTGAGGGAGGCGGGTCTGTGAGGTGAGTAGGGGCTAATAAATTAGAATAGGCAGGAATGGCGTCATGATGATGGCCTGATGGAGCAGAGGGGCAAATACGAAGATTATAATCATGGAAGGACCTGCCAGGTACCACGTGCTCACCGAAACAATAGTGGCATCACTGCATTAGGTATAACCAACTGTTTCCTAACTGGAGAGCACTTCACTTCAGGAAATGAATGCCAGGTGCTGTAAATTTGGCCAAAAATTCATGGCTGGGGAAGTCATAGGCCCTGGTCAGGAGACTTACTACTGTTGTCTTGCTAAATAGGCACGCTTTCTAACTGCCTTCTAAACATTTATTTATGTTGACCCGTGGATTAGTACTGATCACAGCCCTTGTCTTTGGTTGGTTGTTTCTTTGTTTATTTTGTTATTTTTGGTTGGTTTTTGGTTTTTCAAAAGTGGCTGTCCTAGAGCTCACTCTGCAGATCAGACTGGCCGGAGCTCAGAGATTCACCTGCCTCTGCCTCCTACGTGCTGGGATTAAAGGTGTGCACCACCACATCTAGCTTAGGAGCATCTTTTTTTTTTTTACAGTGGGCAACAGTCACTGCAGACTTGTAACTGATCTCAG
The DNA here is from genome assembly GCF_900095145.1 of Mus pahari. Classification (NCBI taxonomy): domain Eukaryota; kingdom Metazoa; phylum Chordata; class Mammalia; order Rodentia; family Muridae; genus Mus; species Mus pahari. Next base: position 70,054,451 of record NC_034597.1, read on the forward strand.
AGACTCATAACAACACTGAGAATAAATGACTATTGAGTGATTAGCTGAACGAGACATTTATATTAACCTTCTAAGGCACAGTGAACATCACATAAAGGTGACTGGAAGGGGCTGGAGAGATGGCTCAGTGGTTAAGAGCACTGACTGCTCTTCCAGAGATCCTGAGTTCAATTCCCAGCAACCACATGGTGGCTCACAACCATCTGTAATGGAATCTAACACCCTCTTCTGATGTGTCTGAAGATAGTATAACAGTATACTCATAAAATAAATAAATAAATAAAATATACGTTAAAAAAAAAAAAGTGACTGGAAGAATGTAAGAGCCAGAGGCTGGGGAGTGGCTGTGTGCAGTGCTGCCTTCTGGATGGGACCTGACAGCTGTACTCATGAACTCACAGCTGCTGTGCTAACCTACCCAGTATCAATCCACCACAGCATCCTAGCATAGGTGGGAGGGTCTTCTGAGGCCCCACCCCAGATGATGAGCTATTGGTGATGTATGACTGATCCTGCCCCCTTTGTGCCAAGAGTGGAGTTTACACCATGCCCAGTCTGAGTAGCACTGGGAATTGAACCTAGGGCATTACGCATGTTAGGTAAGCACTCTATTAACTGAGCTGTATCCCCATCCCACTTCTAGAATTTTTTGCTGGTGACACTGACATCTACAACCTTTGGGGACATGGAGGGCACTGATGCAGGGGCTGTCATAGACAACTAACTTCCTGTGCTTCTTCCCAGAGTTCCCCTTTCTGTTGTGTTGCCTCCTGGGTTCTATTTGTTTTCTCTCCCCACTTCCTGCGGCCCAGGTTGTTTGCGGTTAGCACAGAGAGACTATGTTCACGTTGGTAACATTAAAAAAAAACAAAACAAAACTGTGTTGATGGAACACATATCTCGAAAAACAAAAATACGGAGCTCCGAAGAGAAATACCAGGGATTTGTTTATTATCTCTTTTGGAATCATTAAAGCAGGGGTCTTCCCTTTAGTTGAGTTAACTCAGAGTCTTTTTGAATTTATGTGGGACTGCTCAGAGAGGAGAATTCAAGTTAACTTTAGCCTCTAACCACCAAGCTGCCATCTTCTCTTCATCTCAAAGTCAGGGTGTGTTAAAGTGTGCAGGCTGTACTGATGGGGGACTGGGGAAATAGCTGGGACAAATTTCTCCTTGAGGTGACTTTTTTGGCCTATGGCCTCGTAGCATACATTTTCTCTCAAACTCTGAATTCACAGCTAGGCTCAAAGGCACAGACCTGCTGAGGCAAGGGCACTGGCTGCAAGTTCAAGGCTCCCCTGGGCAACTTAGCAAGACCCTATCTCAAAATAAAAAATAAGAAAGGGTCAGAGTGCTTATAGCTTTGTGGTAGAGCATTTGCCTAACAGAGCCCTAGAATAAGTCCCAGCACTGAAGACATAACAAATGTTCTGTCAAATGCCTCTCCTTGGGACTTAATGGGACACAGGCTACTTCTGCTGCCTATCTCGGTGCTGTGGTGACAGCAACTTTTCTAAACTACAGTTTACAGGCCCCCACACTTCTGCTTAAGATCCCATTGTGGTTCCCTGTGCTGCCAGTGCAAATGTCAAAGGGCAAATCTCAAGCTTGGGCCATTTCCCTGGCTGCCCCTTCACCAGTTCATATGTCTGTTTTCCTGAAGGAGCTGGTCATGTGAGCTTCTGGGAACTCGGAATTTTGTCTTATTCACCATTGTTTGTGGGGCAGGTGCTTAGTCAGCCAATACAGACAAGAGCAGAGCCCGGGTTCTTACAAGCATATGGCTGAGCCACAGGACCGTCAACCTCACTTAAAGATCTCATGTTTCCTGTTGGCCACCACTGCGGAGTTGTGGGTGGCTTGTCCTCTTACCATATAAAGTGCTCAAGTGGCCAGTGGCTTAGTATAAAATTCAGAGCTCAGTGTTTGACAGAAGATTTTTTTTGTCTCACTTACGGACAGAAAAGGAACTTTTGGGATAGATATCTCAATGACTTACGGGGACAATGGCATGGAAAATAAAGCATTAAAACAAGCCAGGAATTTCAAGATCTGGGTCAATAGGCCTCACTACTGCACAAGGAGATGACCTTGTAGTCTCTTGTGGATTCCTAATCCTTCTTAAAACACCAAGCTCCCAGCTTACGAGGGCTCTTCTCAGACCTCTCTGCAGTCTTCTCTGGTTTAGAACGGTGTGCATAGCCCACTAGGTCATTGGCAAATGTTTGTTGAGTGACCGATCAGGGACTAAGACAGTTGCCTCCTCTGTGTCGCAGGTGATTGCTTCTGGGAGTAGAGACTGAATATTCAGGACGCCCTTAATGGCAAACCGTCAGCACCTGAGCCTGTTCACTGGGATTTGCCCTGGGTTCCCCCAGAGAACAGCGCATCCAATTAATGGTTTATTCAAAACTATTCTAACTTGCATACTTCTTGCCTTGGAATCACCAAGGACAGTGATCCAAGCTGACAATTTGCACACCCCAACAGCCTGGACCTTGGGGTTTCCTCCAGTCAGGTTCACCTGGCTATCTTTTTCTGTCGGTTGTGGAACACTCCTTCTAAGAATAGGGACAGTACAACTCGACAGGGGAAGCCAACTGAACGCTCCTTGCTCAAAGTAATATAAATGGAAATGGTGAGGAAGGAATACGGGGAGCGTTCTGAAGGGTCGATAGGTCGGCCTCCTCTTTATCATTGCTGAATAGCTATTGAGTGTCAAGCCACAGCGGGCACCATAAGTGGGTAGGATCCCTGCGCAGTGAGTTAATCCATATGCAAACAGAATGACCCCAATTGCTTTGCAATAGAGAGCCACATGGCCTGCGCCCTTAAAATATATCATTTGGGCAGCTGCCAGGGGGCTGATTTATCCCAGCTGGCCAGAAACAGCCCTGAGATCATCAGCGCTTTTGTTAATTGGGAGAGAGGGGCAGAGGAATCGAGATATTCCTGGGCACTAAGCATTCATTAGCCACCTGGCATCCCTAAATTATGATCCTGCCATGATTTTCCCAGTGCTTCTCCTGAAATTTTAATATTTGGAATGTATTAATAACTCGGAACATGTCATTTGCTAAATAAGCAATGCCCTTCTGGACTCACTGGAGAAGGGAGCCCAGAGAATAGTTGAACAGCATGCACAGATATTGGCTACTCAGTGAGGGAAGCCAAGTGGGGGTGACCCTGGAAGTTCTACCCACAGAGTAAATACAAACAGATGGGATGTGTGAACAGACCTCTGGGTTAATGCCTCTGATTTCTATTCATTTGTTCTCTTCATATAGCATCTTAACAAGACCAGCCCCAGGAAACACGGTGAAATGGAGGGTAACAGACAATATCCTAGAGCATGTGCTATGCACTGTGATATTTGACCATACCCTTCTTGATTGTACCTTAGCATCCAATGAGGGTCCACAGTAACAAGGGCTTGCTCCGTCATACTTGCCTTCTGTCTGCTAGCACATAGAACACTTGCTAGTACATGGCTGCTACTTCATGACACAGTCGGCGGGTGACTGTCTCTCTGGTTGGATGAGGTGTTCAACGTGTGGTGGAATTGGTAGCTTGCTCAGGTTGTACAGAGTGCTGGAGCCAGGACTCCCAAACTCATTTTTTTTTTTCACCCTCAAGCCTCCTCTTGTCTTGGGGCTCAGGGCCCTCTCAGCCTTTGAGTCAAGTCTGTTTCTGTTAGTGCTCTGCCCTCCCAATGAAGACTTGTTATATATGGAAGGCAAAAGCCCTACCCCAGCAAAGGAGACACCTCTGGAAGGTAATTTAGATGTAGGTAAGGTCCTGAAGATGGTGCCCTTACTGCAGGATTTGTAAGAAGAGAGAGATACACCCTAGAGTTTTCTCTGTCCCTATGTAAAGACAGAGTTAGCAGGTAGCTGCTTGTTAGCCAGGCAAAGCCCCCACTAAGAGCCCTACCACCTTGACATTGGACTTTCCAGCCAACCGGTCTGGTATTTTGCTACAGCCATCCAACAGACCAGCACAACACTCCAGGCTCACTCATCAGCACATACTTACCCCATGGGATGTTCTTTTAGGACTCTGCTTTTTGTTGTTCAGCATCAGCTGGGGATACACAGCTTGCTGCTTCCCCTTTCTGCTCCCTCACCTTCCAACACTTCTATAGACATCAGAGTTTACAAGAAAAAAAAGTCTTACACGTGCTTCCACACGATGCTCAGAGCCAACTTGTAAGGCCATCAGAAGATCATCTACTGGGAAGATACTACTGGGAAGCGACTTGCCATGAGCACTCAGGAAAGACTAGGACTCAGAGCCCCAGCCTCAGTGGTCCTTGCTGGGTAACAGAATGCATTTGCACTCAAGAGCAGGTTGCATTGCGATTGGAAGAAGCTGATGGGGAGATGACAACCCAAATGGTTTTGTTGTTTGTCTCTGGCATTTTGCCAGATAAGCTTAGAGAAGGTCCTATACCCAACACCAGGACAGGATAATTTTTTTCTGACCCACCCCCAAGAGCTACCAAACAAATGTAGCTGTCACATCTGCACACTGGATGAGTTAGACTCCACCCTATGGTCTTTCTATGAATGCCACTTGTAACCCTTGGAGCATCCCACATCTCCAGCATGTCACGCAGTTTCTCTGAGCTATTGATGTGCTCTCTCTCTCTCTCTCTCTCTCTCTCTCTCTCTCTCTCTCTCTCTCTCTCTCTCGTATGTGAGTATACTATAGCTGTTTTCAGACACATCAGACCCCATTACAGATAGTTGTAATGTGAGCCACCATGTGTTTCCTGGGAATTGAACTCAGGACTTCTGGAAGAGCAGTCAGTGCTCTTAACCACTGACCCATCTCTCCAGCCCTGATGTGGTCTCTTAATTGGACCTTTAAGCACTGCTGTATCCAATGTCTCCTGGATAACAGATCCAGTAACAAAAATGTCGTGTGTGTCTGAGACCTGAAGAACCTGGTAGACTGATGCCCTGTGTTTGATCCCAAACATTGCATATAGGGGACAGAGAGATGGCTCAGTGGTTAAAAGTGTATACTGCTCTTGCAGAGAACCTGAGTGGTTATCAACCCCCATGTTGGGTGATTTACAACTCCTTGTAACTCCAGTCCCATGGGAACTGATACCTCTGGCCTGTACAAGCACTTGCACTCTTGTGTGTGAGCACACACACACAATTGGAACTAAAGCAAATGTTATGAAAAGGGAAGTGACTGGCAGAATTGGAAGAGGAAAAGGAGAGGGCCTGGGGATGCAGACTTTCTGTGGTAGAACATTTGCATAATATGTGTAAGGCATTGGTTTGAACCCCCAACAATGGAAAACACTCAACAAACAGCAAGAATTATGCGCCCTAAACTAACCAATGCCCCCCCACTACACACCACACAAGTTTAGTAAAGACTTGAAAATCATCTCTCTCTCTCCCTCCCTTCCTCCTTCTTCTCTCTCTCTCTCTCTCTCTCTCTCTCTCTCTCTCTCTCTCTCTCTCTGCCTCCCTCCCTTCCTCCCTCCAAAACCTAGGCCGTATAAATCATAGGCAGGCAAACACTCCAACACTCAGCTATATTCCAAAACCTCAGCACTTCTCTTGCTGTTTCTGTTACAGTGTCAGTTCGGTGAGAGTGGGCTTTTCATGGACTTACACCACACCCTCATTAGACAGCAAATAGTAAGCAACCCGTGGAAGAACAGCCACACAGCAACATCAGCCCTGCTAAGGTCTCAGGTTTGTGTGCTGCGTCACCGAAGATAAATTCCATTTAAATGTGTCACGCTAAAGGGTATGCCAATCATTGATGCCACAGTCCAAAAGGAGAGAAAAATCAATAAAAATGAAAATGATCACTGTGGAGTAATTTATAATGAACGAAAACACCAGAAACAGCTAAGAGTGAGTCGTTAAGCAAATTATGTCATGCCATTTTGATGGACTATCATACAGCCACTAAAAATTGTAATTATGCTGTCTGCGTAGAGCGTCAGATGCTTATGATATAATGTTATTGCAAAGTGGAAGAGCAAATTGAATGTGCGTTTGATTACAACTCTAAAATTCATGTTTACATGTGGGCAAGGCCTGGCAGGAAGCAAGAAGAACGCAAACAGATGATTTTTGGCTGGTGGGCTTATGAGGGATTCCTCTTTGAGTTTGTGTTATACTTATCTTGTTGTTTGTTCAGTTTTAAAAGGGCTACTCAGCCCTTGGGGGGACCACTTTCAAGACTGTGAGCCCCAGGCAGGCATGTAAATGGCAACTGGGAAGGCAGATCCTGATTGCAGCTCCCTGCGGGTCTCTCCTGGGCACCAGGCTCTGCGGGTGGGAAGTCTCTGATCCCAGGCTGTTTGCACGCTTGTTCCCAAACAGAACGTTGCCGCAGAAACTCAACCATGGGCGAATATTTATGCTTACAGGAGCTCCTATTCATAGCCATTTACCACCCCACCCCAACCCCCCATTTTAGAATAACTATAGCACAGGCTGAGAAAGTATTTGGATGGGATGTTGTAGAGAGAATTGCTTATTGGGGTGGAAGCTTGAACTAGATGATTCCTGCTAGGTCTAACTCACCGCCCACACACCCTTGGCACGCCACACCCAGGCTCTGTGTGCTTGCGACCCTTTCACTTCTCCTGGCAGATGTGACACATTATGTAAGGACCGACCGACACACGGGGGATGAATGAACTAGGCTCTAAAGTCAGGGAGCCCTGGATTGAATCCCAGTTTCTCCCTCCACTGAGCTCTGTGACTATGGATGAACAACTTTTTATCTCTCTCAACCCTGGTTTAATCATCTGTCAAGCTGGATTAACAAAACCCACCCCCGCAGGTTGTAGAGAGCATGGAAACGAACCAAAGCACCCAGGTTCCCGGACAAAACGGCAGGCTTGGAGGAGGTACTGACTAAGTAGAAACACTCGGCAGCAGTTCACAGAGCTAAAAGCTGGTGGACTTCCACCCGTGGACGCACGCGCCGGAAAAGTGACTGAAAGTCAAGGCTGGAGGAGCAGAGCAAGGACACCAGAGACTGAAATGTGTCTTCCAGCATAGGCTGCAGTAGAATGGAGCGGCTGCGCGTTACTGCCAGTTTGCAGGTGGTAAAAACACTGCCCCTCCCAGGAGTGACTGTAACCAAAACAAATGTGAACAAGCAAGAGGCTCCTAACTTTTTATCTAATTGCAGAGAGAGAGAGAGAGAGAGAGAGAGAGAGAGAGAGAGAGAGAGAG
>NC_034597.1:70061677-70083593 GCF_900095145.1 Mus pahari
AGAGAGAAGAGAAGAAGAGAAGAGAAGAGAAGAGAAGAGAAGAGAAGAGAAGAGAAGAGAAGAGAAGAGAAGAGAAGAGAAGAGAAGAGAAGAGAAGACATAATCTGAGAATTACCACACCCAGTTGCTCCAGAGGAACCTCCCCCAACAAGGTGACTTTTCAGATAGAAGCTAGCTCCATATGCTAGAGGAATTCTTTTCTCTTTTAAATCCCGCACGGTTCTCCTGGGACTGAACTTTCCACTGATTCAGAATTAATTCAAAAAAACTAGTTACATAAGAAGTAGATAAAATAAAACAGAAGACCAGTTTCACAGTTACGTAAGAGTTGGAGACGCGAAAACAGAAAAAAAAAAAAAAACAACCCAAAACTTTCCACTTTGCTAATTTAATGTAAAGATTTATTTTCTTTTTATCTCTGCCTTTACTTTGCTCAGGAAAGTAAAAATGTTGACAGAAAGAAAAACGTGGTGTTTGTTATTTTTCACCAAGTTTAAAAAGCAATGAGCAATTTGAGTTTTCAAAAGCACACCCTGGGTACGCCAGAACCTTGTGATATTTCAGGAATGCAGAAAGTGAAGGAACCAGTACACCGCATGAAAAGATTCAATACAGTAAATGGTGTTTCCAGAGTCAACAGAAAACCCCAGGGGCATTTATGGCATCTGAAGATTGGTTTTAAGAAACCCACCGGGCCAAGTGTTGTGCTGAAGCCAATCTATGAAAAGGACTGGACAGAGGCACTATTCATAGTGAGTGGGGATTTGTGCAGAAACCGCTTACAGATTTTCTGACAACCCTGTCTTTCAATCCAGATGAATGAAGTACTATTGTTTGGCCATGAGGAACCTTAATAAAAAAAAGTTGTCACTAAAGCTGTTTCTCATTGGGTGCAAGAATGTGGAAATGACAGTCTTTAAATTTTGCTTGAAAAAATGAAATTACACTAGACATCAAAATCAATGTCAAAAATGAAGCTAACTTTGAATTAAAAAAAAAAAAAAAAGTGACAGTCAAGTTAATGGATGCATTCAGGGCTCCCTGGCACACTGGGGCCTGAGCAGAGTGCTTTGGGTGTCAGGGGCGATGGGGTGACTTTGCAGGTGTCTGCTCAACAGTTGCATTGCTAGATCCTGCCTTTCCAGGTTTTAATTTAACGCGTGGACCTGGTGGATGGCTGAGTGGTGGTGTATTAAGATACATGTAGGTCTTTACAAAATGTGGTCTTTCTTGGTTGGATCTCGAATCTTAAATACTGTGCTGCACAGAGGCATGCTAACACTTCTGTATGTCCTAAGGTGTCTTTTATTTGTAGAACAGTTTCAATTGACTTGTGTAGACTAGCTTCAATACCCACTGAGCTGGAAGAATCAACAGGGAGCCTTGGAATTCTCTCAACATGTCTGGCTCAATAGATCGCACTCAAGAAGGAAGATTTGTTTCTCCATCTTCTTCAAGGATCGGTGGTTTAGCAGAAATTAAAATGGATTTGCAGCCCCGTAAGCTTGGATTTGAATTCTTGTGGGAAAAGGGTGACTTTGGAAATTGGAATATATGTATTGTGTGAGCCAATCACAGCTATTGTGACACCTTGAGAAAGAAAATTCTCACCTTCAGAGCTTCAGCTAACTGGTCCCACGGGTCACATTGTTTTCCCAGAACAATCAGGAAGGTTCCATGGGATATTATGTATTAACAAGTGCTTTGTATCTTGTGTAGTACTATGTCAGTTGACTTTCTGTCATTGTGACAAAATACTCAAGATGATCAGCTTATGACTAAGAAAGGTTTACTTTGCCTCATGGTTCAAAGGTTTCAGTCCCTGGTTGCTTGGCTCTGTTGCTTTGGGCCTGTGCTTCATGGTATATCATAGCAGGAGCACATGGCCGAGGAGACCGACTCACTTCACAGTGGCTGGCCTTGGGTCCCAGTTTCCCTCTAAGGACACCCAAAGACCTAACTTGTTTCCAGTAGGCTACTACTCAAGGTGCTTCTGCCTCCAGTAATAACACCACTGGCTGGTGACCAAGTCAGTGACACAGGGACCTTTGCGGGGGAGAGCGCATGCATGCTCTAGCTCCAAACTACAGTCTGCACGACACTAATTCAACCATGGTTCTTACTGACATTGATTTGACCTTTTGGAAATCTCTTAGCTTTCCAGGTCTCTGAGTTCCCCTCTCACAAAACAAAGAGAGCACGTCTTTCTACTTCATAAAGGTGACTTTTTATTACACATAGTTTTTTATTGCAATTTATTTAGTGTGTGTGTGTGTGTGTGTGTGTGTGTGTGCTATCAGGAGTCAATTCTTTTACCACATGAGACCCAGGGATTGAACCTAGGTGACCTGGCCTTCCGACAAGTACCTTGACCCCCTGAGCCATCTCTCCAGTCTATAACAATGTCCTACATTCCCCAAAAGAAATTATATGGAAAAACTGGTGCAACTGCGCATTTCCTTGTTATTATACCAACATTTCACATTAATTTAAAAATATCCGAGTGGAATAGCTTGTGTATTATCCACTCTGGGATGATTTAATGATGTCAGTAGCTATCATTCATTTAGTTTGATCTACATACAGGTGATTTCTAAGATTTTGAAAATCCTTTAAACACTCAAAGGCATAACTATAATGTAGAGGCTTTAAAAAAAAGTCATTGCCTTTATGTTATCAAAAAACTCCTTTCAGTGACCTCGCAGGGCAACTCTTTCTGAGAGTGGCACCAACATACCCACCTTTTCTCCTGTTCATGACTAACGCCGCTCTTGCTTTTTTCATCTGTCTAATGGCTCGGTCAGTGATACAGGGCACACGGCATCCAGAGAAGCTCTAGTTTCCTTGCTGGCCCTCTCATCCTCTGCATATCCAGAAGAAGGGGCATCTTTTCTCATTGGTGTGATTAAAATGATCCGAGGAAAGTGGCTGTAAGGGATAACGGTTCATTTTGGCGCACAGTTCCCCGGTGTCCTCTGTCACTGGTGAGGCAGTTGGGGCTGCTGAGGCTTGAAGAAGAAAGCAACAAAGGCTCGTGCTTAGCCTTTTCCTTTCTATACAGTGCAGAACCTCATCCTAGGGAATGGAATAACTTTTCATGGAGATCTCCCCTGCTTCAATTAACCTAGTCAACATAATCCCCCACAGGAATTCTCAGAGGCTAGCCATCCCCTCGCAGGGAAGCCTGGAAGCTTGTCACCTAGATGAGGCCAGCTCCTGTCGTCACAGATGGCCTTTGTTACAATACAAGCAGTGTACATGTGTGGGATCTTTGCAAAGCTGAGAGGGAGCCCGAGAGGTGCTGTGGAAACAGAGACATACAGACAGACGAGATGGACCTTTCCAAACTTGTGTCAGAGGCGTCCTTGAAGATGGGCCTTTTCTTGATGTGCAGTGACCCTGTACCTTTTGACTCATTTAATGAGGTTTTTGATGGCTTTTAACACAGTGCTCTCAGAAGCCTCCATGCTGTGGCAATTTCTATCACGGCTTTTATGTAGAGAGGGTAGGTTGAGCCCCGTGGAGGGCATACGGAGTGCCCAAAGACAGATGCTGTTGGCTTTATCTTCACAAATAAAACTATCCCCACTCTTGTCTCAGGATCCACCCCCAAAGTTCACAGGGGGGAAAGCACTCTCCCTCTCTGCTCTCCCAAAGCCCTTCCCAGCAGGTACCCTTCCCATCTGATGGGACAAGCAGACTGTTTTGCCTTTCCCAGTCTGTTTTGCCTTGGAAAACATGTTTGGCAGGTGGATGGGCCATGAGAGGTGGCACATCAGTCACATGAGGAGGCTCTCCTCCCTTCCATCCATTTTTCATGGCTCTGTGTGACTTCCCCGAGAGAAAAGCAGAGAAGGATCAACTTAAAACTGGGACTGTGAGATGCCAAAAGGATGAAGTCTGCATGATTATCCAAGGAATTTGATACCATCATTATGTCTCTTTGGGGATGAAAATATTCAGACACAAATAAGGAGTTTGAGGACTTGGATTCAATACAAGATTTCCTGTCCCCTAAACACAGGTTTTGGTTGGTTAGTTGGCTGGTTGATTGATAGGTAGGTAGGTAGGTAGGTTGGTTGGTTAGTTTAGTCTGGTTTTTGTTGTTGTCATTGTTATTTGAGACAGTTTTCACTGTATGGTCCATGAAGGGCTCTGACAAGCACGGCAAACATGGTATGGTGCAGGCAGTTCCACCCTCTTCATTCCCTCTATCTTACTAATCTATTAGAGTCCCTTCCATAGACACTTCCACACCCCTAAAGCTAGCTACCAAGGTCCCTTCCCTCATTTGTCCACTTCCTTATGCCTGACTCATTCCGGAGGCTGATCACCAAGGTCCAGCAATCAAATGTGCTTTTTGGCTACACTGACTAATATGACCAATAAGAACCAACCAACTTATCCTAACTCACCCTAGTTTGAATCTCCCCATTTTTTCCCTTAAAAACCACTCCTGCAGGGCTGGACAGTTAAAACATTGGCTGCTCTTCCAGAGGACCTGGGTTCAATTCCCAACATCCACATGACAGCTCACACTTGTCTGTAACTCCAGTTCCAGGGGATGTGCTACCCTTGCACAAGCATTCGCCAAACCTTCTACTTGATACTTCTTGTTCTGAAATGGTTTTAAAAGACGGTATTTTATTTCACTGATATGTTATCTCTTAACACCTGCCGGGGTTACTCATTGTAGCGTCTATGGAGGTTTTTGTCTCTGCATTATCTTTATTTCCTCTGGGTTTATTATTATTGTCTGTGGGCTTTCCTTCTTGGGGTTGCTTGATTCTCACGGTAGTGAGACAGAAGCTTGGGTGGTGCTTTGGGTAAAAAGCACAGACTCCTCGCTTGGGCTTACCAGATCACTGTAAGCAGGATGAAAAACCTAGCATCCCATCTTTATTTATTTTTTTGTTTGTTTGTTTGTTTGTCTCCTTAACGTTGACTGAGGGTGCAGAGATAAGTCATTGTCCTAAATGTGAAGTCAACTGGGACTTTAGGACTGGCAAAGCCCCCGAAGACCGCATTCCCACAAGGGTAGTCATCTATGAGGAAGACTGTAGTCAATGGGATCCCCTCCTGAGACCCCTTTCTTCTCTTCAAGCAATAAGGACTTCTCCAGGCTACCTTGTGGGAATGGAGACAATGGTGGGTAGAACTAGATCTTGACCAGCACTGACTCATTCGTATGTCTTATCCCTTGCCCATATCCTTCTGCTATTTAAACCTAACCTTGTGGCTGAAGATGAATTTGGTATGTATATAGTTGGAGTTCTCAAGAAAAAAAACAATGGCAACTCCAGTGAGCTGGTATGAGAAACACAAAGGGCAGGAAACTTTCTCTGCCCATCCTAAACTTAGCTCTCATTGCAAAGGTAATTAAAGAGTTTGTTCCAGAACCAATTGTAAGTGACCATGGCCTGGGAACATGAATTTAGGTTGTTCTAAATACCATGTTCCAATGTGGTAACTGTTTTGTGAAATTTTTTTTTAAGATTTATTTATTTATTTTATATGAGTATACTGTATGTGTCTTCCGACATACCATTACAGATGGTTGTGAGCTGCCATCCCAGCTGTTCATCCCAGCTGTGGTTGCTGGGAATTGAACTCAGGACCCTGGAAGAACAGTCAGTGCTATTAACTGCTAAGCCATCTTTCCAGCCCCTCATGAAAAATAGGAAAATTTTAGAAGACAAGTCATAAATCAAGGCACTTTTCAAATATGTGTCTAGGAATCTCTGGGAGGTGGGCCAGGAAATCTCTGTGGAAGCCTCAGATGTTATCTATCTGATGACATCTCAGCTTTTAGGGTAGGTGGAACCCCACAATTCCCCCATCCCAGTATATCACAAGGATGTTAGGTCAGACACAGAAGTGGCCAGTGAATGGCTTCCCCGCACCCCCCCCCCCCAGACAGGGTTTCCCTGTGTAGCCCTTTCTGTCCTGGAACTCACTCTGTAGACCAGGCTGGCCTTGAACTCAGAAATCTGCCTGCCTCTGTCTCCCAAATGCTGGGATTAAAGGCATGTGCCACCACTGCCTGGCACTAGTGCATGGCTTTTAAGAGAAGTAAATATATGCCAAGATCATTTGGGCTCCAAAGTTTCAACATCTGGATTCTTCATGATCATGAGGTCCTAATTGGTCAAATCAGTCATGAAGCATCTTTAAAGCAGGTGTGGAACCCGCCCACCCCAACCTTACAGACTTCAGTTTGCATCCACATTCAGCCTATAGCACCGTCCTCAGTTCTGTTTTCAGAGATACTTCTGCTTTCGCCTTTGCCTAAGTTCCAGGTCCATGCTTCTGGCTGCTGAACCCCTGAAGAGGGTAAACCTCTATTCTACTTTTAGTGGAGTGGGTCATTGCCTGGAACAGGGAAAGCCCTTCATTCTGGCACCAACTGCTTCCTAAGATGGCGTTGACTAACCTCCCTCAGACCTCCTTGCCCTCAGAAATCTTGCTAGCTGGACACTGACATCACTCACTGGATAAAAGCACTCCATCTCAAGCCTGAAGACCCGAGTTCAATCTCCTAGAGCCACATAGTAGAAGAGAATTGACTCCCAAAGTTGTCCCCTGAAACTCCACACCACAGCATATGCATGCCTCTATACATGCACAGATGCTTTTTTTTTTTTTTTTTTTTTTTTTTTTTAATGAAGACATTTTGCTGACAGATGGCAGCTTCAATCTTAAGAGTGGAATGTACGGTTTGACCTACAGAGAACGTCACACATGAAAAGACAAAGCTTTATTTTTCAGAGGAAAGGAAGACTGCTGGGAGACAAGGAGAAGAAATGCATTGCATTGCAGCCCATGTCCTTGGCCCCAGGCTGCTCAGGGCCTGGGTGGGACCATGTTTTCCCTGTAGCCAATGGGAGACTGTTCTACTTCCTCCTAGATGGAGTTTCTCTTACCTGTTGTCTGGGAGTCTGTTCTTTGTGGTGGATGGAATTTCTGTGTTACGCGTTGTCTCTTTCCATTCTTTTTGCATTGGGGTTATTTCTCACTTAATTCTTTTGCTGTCATTTTGGTGGGTTTTAAGAAGGAAGTAGAGATGAATGATGGTTTACTTTATCAGAAGCCACACCCACAGACTCTTAATGTGGATATGCAGATATGCAGATATGCAGATGTCTGGATCTCTTATTCAGGCACCTGGGGTGAGAATCTCCCCAATTCTACAATCTTCTTCCCAGGAAGCTAGCAGGCAAGCACACCCCTGACCCCAGCAGAGTGTGGCTTTGAATGATCTCAACTTTCCTCCAGCTTGCCAAGAGCACAGCAGGGGGAAACAGCAGGAGGCGAAAGTGTTTATTAGGTGTGCCCCCTGTCACTGGTACTGCAGTAAAGGATGTGTTCTGCTGCAGACCATCAAACCACATTGGCTGTGTAAAGTTAGGGGGCATCACCACGTGAGCCTCCTGGGGCCCACCAATTCTTCCCTGTGAGTGTTAGGCTTCCTTAGGGCTGGGACCATATCCACTGTCAGATCCAACCGTTTTTCTCAGATTCACAGCTGGAGGGAAAGGGTCTTCCATCCACATTGCTGAGTCTCCACGCAGGTATTGAGCAGTGCTAGGGCGGATTCTGAACTCCTCCCACTGTCTGGGTTTTTAATCCCTTGGCCACTGGTGGTAGATGAGTCAGGATCTTATAGAACAGTGACAGCCTTCCACCTTAGAGAGAAGAACAGGGGATGGATGGGTCTTTTAAGGGAGGCTCTCAGTAAAGGATAGAGAAAGGCTTGTTTTCCAAAGAAGCTGGGTAACCATAAAAAATGAATCCAATACAGCCTGTGTACTTATCTGTTCAATGTCCCACAGCAACAACCAGAGTTCTTCCAAGACATTTCAAAACAAATCTCATTTACTTGAATTTAAATGTAGCATGCAAAACCTACAACCACACTTACCTTAGCATTATTATCATTTCTGTTTTACATTTATTTGTGTGTTTATGCATGTGTCTTCTGCTGCACGGAGGTCAGGAAAGACTTTTCTAAAATCAGTTCTCTTTCTGCTGAGTGGACCGCAGGGAAGGAATTCAGGTAACCAGACATGGTGGCAAGCGTTCATACCCTGAGAGCCACCTCACCAGGCCCTCCTCTCAGCCTTTCGAAATGTTCTGAAATCACGGCTCACTCTGGTCTCCCTTTGGCTCTTTGGTTCTTTTGATTTCCATGGAAAGAATTCAGGTGAGACACAAAGGGTAATGTAGAATACAGGAGGAGTTTATTACCAGGTCAAGCATGACATTCTCAGGATTGAGAATGACTGAAGGCCCAAGGGACTGCTGTGTCAACCCGAACTTTCATGTAGGCTTTATTCGATCTCTTAAATTCTTTAGAACAGACAGATGGTTTAACCAAGCAACCATCCAACCAACCAACCATCCAACCAGGGTCTGTCTAAGCAATTGACAGGCACGTAGTGATTGACTTGTACACGAAAGGGCAGTGGTCCATCTTTATTCTTCACCAGAAAGCCTCAGCTTGATGGCAACCTTATGATCTGCCAGGCCACACAGAATGTCTTGTTGCTACCAAGTCCTGAGCTAGGACTTGGATCCTATTCTTGTAACATGAAGCACAGCAGATTAAGAGAATTAAAGAAAGAGAGAATGAAAATGAATTTATGATGATAGCAATGCGTCAGTAGGGAAAGCAATAGCCTTTCCTTGACAAGACACAACAAAGCTTGGCTGTTTCTACTTCCATCCCCTTTGTCCTATCTGTAACTCTCCCTACACACGGCCTTTAACACCTATCACTGTGGTTTCTTTACTTGCAAATGTATACATTAATGAGGACAGCGTAGGTGAGTCCTGAAGATGACTTTGAAGGAAAGGGTAGATCAAGCGGCCACCCTATAGATCTGCCAGCCACAGATGATGTCAAAGCACTCAGTCAAGTGTCAAAGCACTCTTCCACCCATCGCCCACATGACACTCTGAGACCATTCATTCTCCTTTTGGGTATGTTAGCCTTTGAGCTTTACAGGCTTAACACCGTCTCCTCAAAACCAGACTTGAATAAAATGAATCTCATCTTCCGATTTCTGTTTGGGTAGAGCTGATGGTAGGTTGTAGCATGTCCAGTACCAGCAGCAGTGGAGTCTAGAAACTTCAGTCCTTGACTGTATAAGCTGCTGTTTATGTCAGAAGGATCCATCCTCAATGGACCCTCAAGCTTGCTAGTATTTGTCACGCTACCTAATATGGTTCAGCTAAGCATCCTTGTGTATCTTGGGTGATAGCTACTTCTTTTCATGGGTTCCAGAAGTAGCTTCTCACTGTTCTGCAATGTATAGGTACCATGATGCATTAAATCATTGCAACTTGCTTAAGTCCCTAAAGCTTTAATCTCAGTGCGCCTAGTCTCCCGACATAAGTAGTGATAATTTAGCAAACAGCTAACTACTGGTTCTTAGCAAAGCCTGCTGTCAAAAGGAGGGCCCCTGACTTTCCCCTTCCTAGTCATCTGCTTCCACTTGGTAATGCATTCCACACAGTGGCTGAAAAATACAATCAATTATTTGATCAGGATTCTGGGGACATTTATTGGTCTCAGAGAGGCACTTCTCAGTCAAGGTGGCAGATAAAAGCTAGGGTTGGTTGGGGTCCTTTGAAAGGTCCCTTTATCTCACAAAGAGTGCCTAGCTTGAAAAGATCGCACCAGGCCAGACTCTTTGGACAACTTTCTCCACATGGTTCTCTCCCTCAGGTAGACACATATGTGACTGCCTTCCTTTAGGACTAAGACTTCAGACTGAATGTCCTAGAGAAACTGTAGAAGCCCCACGGTGTCTTCTTTCCTGACTTCAGGAACCATGCGGTGTCATTTCTACAAGATTCCTTTATCCAGGTGGGTGCCAAGAACAGAGGACCTACCTCTTAAAGGCAGGAGTGTCAAAAGATTGCAGACATGTTAAAACTGCTCTACCAGCCACCGGCCTGTCTGAATAATGTCAGATTTCTCAGTGGAAACTTGAAAAGCCAGAAGGGCTTGGGATGTTGTTTTGGGGGCTCTGAAAGACAACAACTGCCTTATTACAATTAGCTCCATATTTTAGGCTCTGTCACGCTAAGCACCCCACTTCTGGCTTTCACAGAATGATTTTCCTCATGCTACGATACCACAGTTCAAATTAGTAGGTAATCAAGTCATGGGAAAGCAAAGCAGGATAGCCAAAGCCAGGGGTTTGAACATCTGTACTCCTGCTCCTTTCAAAGAGTCCAGGTACTTAGGCTGTATACCCATCCTAGAGTCAAGGATGGATCCTAGGAGAAACATGTCATGCTTAGGATACCTTGGGGTGGGTGAGTACCACGTGGTTTGCCACCACCATTAAAGTCATATGAAAAAGTAGCAAGTCTTACCAGACAACATGACTAAAGTTTAAGTGGAAATGCGGTTTCCTGAAAGAAGCAAGTTTTTTTTCAGAATTAGAAGGGTAACAGGTTGACTGAACTCTGAAATCCCATAGAAGGTCTACACATATCATCTCGTGTTACCCTAGCAACAGGCTAGGTCTGTTGCTATAGACCTATAGGTCTGATGTAGGTGCTACTATAAACAAATGAAAACAATAGAAGCTTAGAGATGCTCAATGTTGTGTGTAAGGTCATTGAGTCCAAGTCAGTCTGGGTGCAAAGCTTTTCTCCTCAGTCTGTAGCCCACACTCTTCATTGTAGGCTGTAGACTCCAGGAGCTGCAGATGCTGAGAGGGAGTTCCAAAGGATGAGGGGGATCCAGGACCATCTCTAACCTCTGATTCTCAGTTTGTTCTCTTTTCCTGCCTCCGCTATGCTGCATCCATCTCTTCTGCCCTGACTCACCTTTGGTGTTGTTCCTCCAAGTACCTGGGCAGGGGTAGGGCATGGTCTGATTTCTGATGGTTAAGCCAGACCAGATACCTGCATCTTGACCCTTGGCTGAAGTGAGGCCATGTGTGTGTGTGTGTGTGTGTGTGTCTGTCTGTCTGTCTATCTGTCTGTCTTTCTGTCTGTCTCTGTGTGTGAACTGGAGGTTAGACTGTGCTATAATAGCCATCGTGGAATCTGAAGCCATCTTCAGCTCACTCTGAAGCGTAGAGCTTGGGAGCTCTCTGGAAGGCACTAGGGTTGGATGTGCATAGAGAGCAGCGGTGGCTGAAGACACTGAGAGTGAGGCTTGCGCACACTGCCTTGTTTCTTCCCCTTCTCACTTTTTGCTCCACTGTGGCCCTCCAGCTACAGATGACATTCTGGGTGGTCTTTCCACTTCGGTTGCTGTCCCCATAAGAATAACTGTCTCTAGTATCTCTCTACCCCAGGCACAGTCAGGCACGATATCTTATCAATCCCTTAGGTGGTTCTCAGTCCAGTTGAACCAACAACCAAACCTAACCATCAGAGCGGGCGCACGGTTTTCATGGTGGGCACCGTCGTTCTTTGATAATGTCACATTCTCCTTTGAAGAGGACTGGGAGGTTCATTCATTTCACCACAGGGGGTGTAAAGATCACCTTGAAAGTTCCTGAGTTCCTTCCATGCAGCTCATCAGCAAGTCCAAGATCGTTGCCATGGCCATAACTGCAGAGAGATGAAGAGAGATGGACACACACGAGTGTATCCGTAGCACACCATAAACGTACTCTCCTCGCCCCTCCTCCACCCTCGACTTTCCCAAGGGCTTCAAGGACTCCTACTGGAGTGTAGTGTAGCAGAATTCTGATGGCTGTCATTTTTCAGTCTCCAAGCTTTCCACATACATAGTGACACAGCCTACAAATAGTCAGGGGAGGGGGAGCTTGAACACTCTCCCAGGGGACCTTTGTGGACTTCAATATTTGAGGAAGACCCTCTGTGTACATGAGAGAGAAACCGGAAGACTCGAGGCAAGTGCGGCTTCCAAGCTTGAGTCCAAAGGCTGGGGAACGAACCCTGTTTCTAAACAACTAGAAGTGCCACAGAGTGAAATTACAACACTTTGACAGCATCATTTTAGTAAGTTTAGTTTTATTTCTGGCACCGAGATTCATCAAATCATGGCTTGGAGCAATAGCGGCGTGGTAAGGAGGGGTCCAGTGTTGAAACAGGAGCTACTGCTGCGGGGAGGACCTGGGAATGTTATTTGGTTGTGCGAGTTGTTCATGTCGCAAATATTCTCAAATAAATGCTTTATTGACTTAAATTTTATAAAATATTGTTTAGTGCATTCGGTTCTTCTGTCTGCCCTTGAGAGAACACTACTGTCAATTTCCACAGTGGTGGAGGTGGGGTGGGGGGCGGCGTAGGAGTTACCTCTCTGCCACATGCCGGTCTGTGCAAATAGGGTCACACTCTGCTCTTTCTGAGGGTGTAGCAGAAGCTAGAGAGCTCACTTCTCTCTAAAATACTCAAAAAAAAAAAAAAAAAAAAAAAAAAGCAGGGCAATGATGTTCGTCACAGGGCAGTAGCTGCTACGGTCTCCAGAGAGTGCTTGGCCATTCTGGGATGACTCATCCGATGACTAAATCATTTACTTCTGTGTGTCTACTACATGCTAGACCTTGTTCTGAGTTGCAAGGATGAAGATGGGAAAGGTGACATTTCTATTTTCTGTCCTCTGTAGGTGATTTTGTGTCTCTCTGTTGAGCCTTGGGGCGACTTCTTTAGGAAGGAAGCTCTGAAACAGGCTTGCCTCAAGGTGCGGTCCAGGCATGACAGAGCCTGCGGGAACTCAAGAACACAGAGACACCTGCCCAGGTCTTCCTCTTGGGATTAGAGGTATGGGAGTCTGACCTTGTTCAGGGTGTACAGGTGTAAGTAGAGGACTGGTCCTGGCCATGCAATATTACCTTATTTGGGGGACTTGAGAGGTGGTGGCTCAGTTCATTTGCCGATTTTCCAGCTGACATGAGTTCAGTTCACAGCACTCAAGTCAGGTAGCTTACAACCATCTGTAACTCTAGTTCCTCAAGGGTATCTGTGTTCACTCATGCATTCCCACTTCCCCACAGGACCACATGCTTTTGTCTAATGAATTATAAAAATAGCTGGGCAGTGGTGGCGCACGCCTTTAATCTCAGCACTGGGGAGGCAGAGGCAGGCGGATTTCTGAGTTCGAGGCCAGCCTAGTCTACTGATCGAGTTCTAGGACAGCCAGGGCTACACAGAGAAACCCTATCTCAAAAAACAAACCAAAACAAACCAATACAAGACAAACAGAACAGAACAAAGCAAAACACCACTATCAAAAGAATGATTAAAAATAAATCTTAAAAAGATATTCCCTTACTTCTCTGAGTGTGGGGTCTCTGGGTTCCTGGCAGTCGGCTTTAAATGTGGAATAAAACCTGACTTATTCATTAGCATTAATGACAGATGGTCTGCTGATCCCAGCGGCCCTTAGAAACACTGAGTAGGAACGATACACATGTTTGTGAAGGATTTCTTACTTAGGGCTGTCAAATCATGTCAGTGTTCTGCGCTGGCATTTCTCTCCCATCCATCAGTTTTTCTCCTTCCCATCTCGGCTGGCCCAGTTCAATCCCTCATTATCTTCTGCCCAGGATCATTCTGTCTGTTGCTTATTCTTCTTGCCCCCATTCTCTCTGCCTCTGAACCCATCCCACATAATGCTGCCGGATCAATCTCTTTAAAGTATAGCTCAGATCGAGTCATTCTTTGCCTCAGATAGATTTTTATGACTTCTTCCCAGGGCCTATTAAATTAAGAGAACCCATTCAGCCGAGCACAAAGCAGCCCCCAACTGTATCTTCCCACAGTTTACAGTTATGCACACGACAGCTCAGCAGGACTGCATGTCCCTGTTCTTGGCTTTGCTTTTCCCAGCTCTCTGGCTGGAATGTTCCTTCTGATCTTTGTCTCCTTATCCTTTAGGTTCCTCACAAAATGCCCCCTCGGGCCCCGGGGAGACGGTTTGCTGGGAGGCAGGAAGCCCTGAGCGTAAAGCATTCACATAGAGAAAAGGAAATAAAACAAAACCAACAAATTGGGTGCAGTGGTGCTCACCTGTAATCCCAGCCGTTGGGAGTGGAGACAGGGGCATTAGGGGCTTGCTGGTCGGTCAGTTTAGCAGAACCCATGAGTTCCAGGTTCAGCGAGAGACCTCTCTTTCAAAATATGAGGTAGAGAGTGATTAAAGATGATTCTTGACATCAGCCTCTGGCCCCCATATGCACACATCCACAAACACTTATGCATATACATGCAACTTCTCCATCGTAAAGCCTTCTCTGCGCCTACAACAGAATGTCACTGCTCTGGCAAACATTTTGTTCCTTTCTTATGACAGCCATCATGTCATCTTAATTAATGACGAGTGCCCTCTTGGGATAGCAAGCTCCCGAGGGCAGTGATTTATATCAGATGCAAAAGCCTTCCATTGGTGACAGTAGCTCACAGATCTGTCCATGGTGGGCAGGCAGCACTCATCAGTGGGGCTCCGTTATTTTGAAGAAAATAGACTGAGGCCCTTCAAACCTTGTCCCAGTGTGATGATAAAATGAAGTTTACATCTTGCATGTTCACCAACTATCATGGGGTGTATGTAGTGTGTGGACAGAAACCCAATTCAAGCTATTTACAAAGGGACTAGATAGAAGGACATAATTTTGCAGAACTGACCCAAAAGGTGAAGCAACTGCGGCACTTTCAGGGACATGGAGGGTCAAATACATCAGTTGTGTGGGTTGGATAGACTCTTATGTTTTTGCTGTGATTTCTTCCTGGAGCTTAACTTTAGAGTAAGGGCGGAGGGCTGAGCACTGATGAAGGTGTAGGAGGAGGCAGACTCAGGTTGCTTATGACCAAATAAGGTGACCAAGGAAACAAGCAACCCCAGTTCTATTGCTTTGGAACTAAACTGCAAGATCTGTGTGAGGACAACCTTCAGAGTTCCCAACTGTCTCCGCTGGCTCTTGCAGAGAAAGCAGACTCACGGGGATAGGGATGTATTGGGGGTGGGGGTGGGGGTCGGGGCAGGTTGTTTCTTCCTTTGGCAGTTGGATGTGAGAGTAGAAGGGTCATAGAATGTCTCCCCAAATCCATATGTTAAAAATCTTCATCCCAAAGTGATGTTATTAAGAGGTAGAAACTTTTGGAGGTCAGAAAGTCATGAAATTTATAGTTCTCATGAATGGTGGTCTTGTAAATAAAAGGTCTGGGCAGCTGGAGAGATGGCTCCGTGGTCAAGAGCACAGGCTGCTCTTCTACAGGACCCAGGTTTGGTCCCCAGCACCTACATAGCACTTCACAAACATCTTTAACTCCATTCTCAGGAGATCTGATGCCCTCTTCTGGCCTCTGTAAGCACTGCATGTGTGTGGTACACAGACATACATTAAGCAAACGCTCATACATGTATAAATGAATAAATAAATAAATAAAATCTAAAAAATATTTTAAAAAGAGACCTGCAAGTGTTGCCTAACCCTGTCCACTACGGGAAGACACAGTGAGTTGGCAGCACCCATGAACCAGGACATAGGCCCCCACTAGATACCAAATCTACAGGTACTTTGGTCTTGAGATTCTTAGCCTTGAGAAGGGTGACGATTATGTGTCTGTTCTTTATAAAATACACAGTATGGGACAGTTCATTGTAGGGTCCTGAAGGGGCTGAGACAAAGAAGGACAGAAAGGATAAGCCCACATTGTAGCTGGAGAGGGCTAGCCGTGACGGAGGAACATGGAGAGGGTAGGGAATGAGGGCAAGGGGAAGTCATGGTTCCAGACTTATTTTAGCTTTGGGTACAGTGCAGAGAGGTTGAGTGATTTAGTTACCAGCAACTGATAAAAATGTCCTGGTTCCTGGAGCAATTAAATCACTTGAAAGGACTTGTAAGAATAACCGAAGAAGCAGGTAATGAGATATTCGGATCTGTGAGTCTATGGTTGATGATAAGAAACATCTGCCTACAGAGGTAACCTGAATATTTAACGTTGTGAATCTATAAATATTTTAATACATTCAAATATTTAGCTACTAAAATTGCCTCTCTGTCTGTCTCTCTCTCTCTGTTTCTCTGTCAAAAAAAAAAAGAGAGAGAGATTTTTCTGAACACAGGGCCATTTTTCTTAGGTCACAATCTAGTCTAAGCAATTCATTTTAAAAAAAAATCCTTTTTGACAACGTATCATTGATTACAGAATACAGCTCAGTGCGTGGTAGAATTCCTTCTGATACACTGATCAGATAGAGTGTAATAAAAATCCCGACCTGGCTATCTCTCATCATGCCGCAGGATGTTAGAAAGCCTCTCCTGGCTTCTTGACATTTACAGATCATACCCTTTCCTTGTGTTCCCCACAGGAGGCTTGCAAGTCTCCCCACCGGGCAAAGCTGTGCCCCTATGCAGAAGATGCATGCTCTGAGCAAATGACCAACCACAATGAGGACGTGATAGCTAACGATGGGCTAGGCGCTTAGGAAGGGCAGGTGGGGACGGCGTGGCTCTAGTATTTTTTTTTTTTAAAGATTTATTTTATTTATTATATGTAAGTACACTGTAGCTGTCTTCAGACACTCCAGAAGAGGGAGTAAGATCTCATTAAGGATGGTTGTGAGCCACCATGTGGTTGCTGGGATTTGAACTCTGCACCTTTGGAAGAGCAGTCGGGTGCTCTTACCCGCTGAGCCATCTCACCAGCCCCGTGGCTCTAGTATTGAGCCATTGTCATTGCAAGGCAAAGGTCTATAGACAACCTGCAACAGAATAGTAAGCTCCACAGGACTTGACAAGTCTGGAGCTCTTTGTAAGGCCTCATCCCACGGCACTCCCACATAGTATGTTCTTGTCCTTGTGTCTATTTATGGGTAGAGGCCCAGAGGTCACTTGTCTTGGGGTCTGGCTGGTGGTGAGTTTGGAGTTGGAGTCAAGATCTGGTGGGCTGTTCCAGGTGGGTGGCCATGAACCAGTCCTCCAGGTGGTGACTCTGGATTAGACAGAGGGGATGGAGAGGGTGGGGATTCAGTTCAGGAGCAGAACATTCATCTAGCACACGTGAAACCCCCAGTTCAGTTACCAGTCCCTCCCAAACCGAAAGCAACTTAACCGAACCAAACCGAATCAAACAGAATCAAACCGAGCCAAACCAACCCAACCCAACCCAACCCAACCCAACCCAAAAGACCTCAAAGTAGATAGAGGAAAGGAAATGTCCCTTCTCTTCAGAAGCTGCCCCAATATAGAGACACAATGTCTGGGCTACAGGCACTGTCCTTGGCATGGTTGTAGCTCAGCTGTGCAGGCTGTGTGTCTGAGGAAGGAGCACAGGGCTGAGAACTGGGGTGGTAGTCTGTTCCTTCCAAACACTGCCTGTCCCCAAACTACATTTTTGGCCTCCTCTGCTGCAATTTAAAGGACAGGCTCCCCGGAAGCTGCTTCCTGCTTCCTCTTACAGATCTGCTCCTGGCTGCTCTCTCCTAATCCTCAAGGCATGGAGTCAGATCTTTAGAGAGTGTTTATTAGATGTCCAATGTTCATGTCTTTTGATGGAACAATTCTAAAGTAGAGAAAGAAGTAGGAATGGGAAAGATTCAGCTTTGAGGATATCTACTGTAACTTTGTTAGAAACATCGAGAAGTGGAAACGAACTAAATGCCCATTGAGCAGGGAGGGTGGAATAAATTTTGAGAACTTCCCGTTACAGAAGTGTGAGGAAGTCTGGAAAACTGAGATGGATACAACCCAGAGAATGTTGTAACAAGATAGAGTCATGCAACGAAGGAGGTACTTCATACACTGCCATGGTCCCATACAATGATGTCACCTAGTGATATGGCCATCTTAGGTCAACTGCATCCTATGTATGATGCACTTAGAATGACACATCGGGTATCGCGACACATTCCTGAGAATATATGCCCACTGTTAGGGACCTGTACTTTTAAAACAAAACAAAATGCGTTGTGAATACAATATTGACTATCACTTAGTTTTCTTTTAAGAAGAATGGATGGATGGATGGATGGATGGATGGATGGATGGAAGGGCTGGGGTTGTAGCTCAGGGGTGGAGTGTTTACCTGACCCAGGGCTCACTCTCCAGTACTTCAAGCAAGCAAAGAAAGAAAGAAAAGTAGAGTTTTGGGAAAAGTCGGGAACACACTAAACTATAAGCATACATTATGTTTAGAGAGGAAGTCCCAGTAAGGGAATTAAAAAAAACAACCTTGCATAATCTTAGGGGTTTTGTTTGTTTGTTTGTTTTTCAAGGCCTTATATAGCCTTGGCTGTCTTGGAACTCACCATGCAGCCTCAAGTGGCCTTGAACTTTTGACAATCTTTCTGTCTTTGTCTCCCAAGGGCTAAGATCACAGGCATGTATAACTATGTCCAGGTGATTGTGTGTGCGTGTGTATGTGTGTATGTATGTATATATCATATTTATATAAGCTATGTTTTTAAACAGAATATAAAAACTACAGACTTCACTTCCATGCGGCATTGGACCTGACTGCTGTCCCTTAGCTCATGCTTGTGCCTTGTGAAGCTCTTGCTTCTTCAACCTTGGTTGTCTCACCTAATAGTGTTCCCCTGAACCTAGGGTGCATACCATTCATTTTCTTGTGAGGTGAGCCATACTGAGATGCCAGCGCTTGACCCTCCTCTCCCTACCAAGGCAGCGTGGACAGAAGCCAGCCCCCTGCTCCTCAGCTCCCACGTGGTGCCAGGCTCTTGGTGTTTTTTGGCTTGAGCTGATTTCACACTGACCTTAGGGAGTTAGAAATAGGCTGATTTGTGGTCTCACTGGAACATCTTTAAATTTATTCACAGTGTTAATACGATTTGCAGGATATTTTATACTCACGTTTTGTAAATATAGTTCAGGTGTGTGTGTGTAATTGGACAATTATTGATATGTTTGTGCAGGAAGAAAGAGATTGAAAGTGGGACCTCAGGATAAATTCTAGAAGCTGTAAGGCTTCTGACAGAGGGGGAAATAGGCAAACCTTTAATTCTTTCTGGTTCCTGGTTTCTTTTTAAGTCTTGTCAGCTGAAGAGAGTGAGGATGCCTGAGACAAGGCCGGTGTAATTTTTTTCCACCCAGGGAAAAAGCCTTCAAGCTGCCTGGATGTGAGAGGGGATGATTGCCGGTGGACCGGGCTAACTGTTTGTCAGCCTGTGACATCTTTAAAGATAGCTCATTTGTCTGGAAGAGCGCTTGTGTTTCTTGGTTAAGGTTTTGTCCTGCTTTCTTTTCTTCACTACAAACAAGTGTGATAGTAGATTTAAGTGGCTATTCTCCAGCCCCAAATCTTCCCCAGGCACAGGTAGGCTGTTGTAAACATAAAAGAATCAAATCAAATCAAAACAAACAAACAAAACACATCAGGGGGTCAGTCAGCTATGGAAAAAAAAAAATCAAATACGCAGACTTGGAAACCAGGGAAAGACCTTTCCCGTGAGCACGTGTGGTTAAAGAAGAGACTGCTCGCTGCTCAGGGATGATGAGGTCACCTTGGGGGAAGCTGTGTCACAGATGCATGGATCAGAGGCAGCAGAGGAACAGGGCGAACCAGTGGCCAGACAGTGTGTGTCTGCGCCAGCCCTGCTTAGCACATGGCGAGTAGGGTCAAGGCTGGGAAGCAGAGTGGTAATTCAACTGGAAGAGGCTTGATCAGTGTGTGTGTGTGTGTGTGTGTGTGTGTGTGTGTGTTAGGGGGGATAAAGTTGATTAATCTAACCTTTTATAGTTGTGTCCTTCAATAGCATTAAACAATTCATATTTTTGTTTGCATATCATGATTTGTTCCTATCTTGACCATTTTTCCCAATTCAAACTTCACACTCATCAATTAAATCCTACTTCCCTTTCCTCCTGTCTGCTGGAATTCTTTCCATCTCTATGAATTTGGCTACTATCCGTACCTCATCTAAATGAACTCACACTGCCCCTTCCTGTCTGACTTATTTCAGTCAATCCTGTCTCTGTGTCTAGATCATATTTTGCGTTCACCGATTGAACTGGTCAACTTTCTACTGCTATAACAAATACTCGAACCAACCAGCTCACCAAAAGAAAAGCTGGTGTGGGATTTTAGATTTTTGCCTTTTTTTTTTTTTTTTTAAATCTTCTTTCTTTCTGGCTCTGTTTTCAGGGTTTCCAGTGTGTGATTGTCTGGGATGATTGCTGTCGGCCCTGCCAGAAGATAGCACATCACGATGACAGCGTATGGCATAACTGTTATCTTGTGGCTAGGACCAGGAAGGCAGAGAGGGTGGGTAGCATCAAGGCTGAAAAGCAAAGTGGTAATTCAACTGGAAGGGGCTTGATCAATGTGTGTGTGTGTGTGTGTGTGTGTGTGAGTGTGTGTGTGTGAGGGGGTATATGTTTTGGAGACAGGGTTACACTGCGGAGCCCTAGCTTTCCTGTAACTCACTTCATAGAACCAGACTGGCCCCAAACTCCTAGAGATCCGCCTGCCTCTGTCTCTTGAGTGCTGGGATTAAAGGCCTGTGCCACCACCGGCAGGTATCTCTTAACTTTGATCATATCCACCCCACCCCCCATCCCCAGTTGACTTTTAATGATTTCTATCTTAATGTCTCCAAATGTCTTACCCACGTGAACATCTAACTCAGTAAACTTGGTTCTCTAGCACAGGGAAGGTAGAAGCTGACTCTCTGACTGGCAAGATCGGTGTCACCTGGGAGCTTGTTAGAAACGCAAGCTCCTGGGCCTTCCTTGCCTCAGAGCCTGCGTCTACTCAGGTCCCCAGGTGATGCTCGTGACGAGGAAGCTGAAGTCACTCAACTGCTCAGGGGCAGTGTGGCTCTATCAAACCAGAATGGGAATTTCTATTTATTTTATTTTATTTTTTGGTTGTAGGACGATCTAGATTCCTGCCATTTCTTCTATTAAATCTTGAGACCAGACTGTGCATTTCTGATGGCACAGGCCATGAAAGTCTGGCCCTTCTTGGCCCTGAGATGGAATACTTCTCACTAGGATTTAGTCAGATCAATCCATGTCTACACATTTTCTATTTCTCTTTCTTTCCCTGTTTCAGACATAAATGTAGCCAGTAGCTGCACCTTTCTGTTCTTTTCAGGTGTGTGTATGTGTGTGTATGTGTGTGTGTCGGGGGGGGGGGGAGACACAGATTCCCAGGTTTGCTTTTAGTGGCCTATCTGACACTGGGTTTTAGTCCTCAGCTGCTCTGTAAATTGCTTGTATGCAGTTCCCTTCTTAACCTCCAGCTGGGCCTTTGTGCAGCTCAGCAAGTCAGTGACATCAATCCATTCCTTGTCTTATGGGACTGTATGCCTTTAATGAGACCACTCCCTCGGTGTCCGCTTCTTAGCTCCCATGGCAGGCACAGAGGTCAGAGGTCAGTCACTTGTCTCACACCACACAAAGCCTCTTAGAATCAATGACACCGTACAACGTACATGGCATGCGACCATTAGCGTTCGAAAATGGCTTTGAGGAGGATAGAGCTCTGAAAATGGCAGTGGTGCCCACGATACCCGTCCTAATAGATGCAGCCACCTCGAACCTGGGGCTGACTTCTTGCTGTGTGCTCTCATGACAAATTTGCTCTCAGTGGCTTGCTGAACTCCCCTTGCACTGAGAGTTGACTTAGTGATGCGAGCGTTATCTTTGTTTAAACTTAGTTTTAATCACAGGAAGCACTCAGGAAGCAAGAACTGGAAGCTAAAACACATAGCTCCCGTCTTGCCCTTCTGAAGCAGAAGTAAACCCAGGGGGAAGGACTGAGAAGGAGCCATCTCCGGGTAAATTGATTCTCAGTGCCAATAAGTAATTGCAGTCTACTCTGCTACAGGTGAGTGTGTGAGCATGTGTGTGTGTGTGTGTGTATGTATGTGTGTGTGTGTATGTATGTATGTGTGTGTGTGTATGTATGTATGTATGTATGTGTGTGTGTATGTGTGTGTGTGTGTGTGTGTGTATGT
>NC_034597.1:70083603-70106546 GCF_900095145.1 Mus pahari
TGTGTGTGTGTGTGTGTGTGTGTGTGTGTTGGGGAGAGGGTGGCATTTAGGGGGAGTTTTGATTGGGCTGCATCTGTTCCTCCCTTTAATGTCTCTAAGTCCACTCCTTCTGTGAGCTAGTGGCTCTTTCTGGAATGCATAGGATGAAAGGAGGCACGCTCTGATTTCACCAGACAGAGTGAGAATTCTCAGAGAGGTTTTTCTTGTTCTATGAAAGATGCTCCCCCTAACCCCCCCCCCTGACATCCTACCTGGAGGTGAAGCTTAGCATCCACACCTGTGATATTCCCAGGAGTCCAAGCCTGAGGCCCGCCCTGTCAACAGCAGAGTAAATGATAGAAAGAAATGATAGGAAGACTGGGTACCTCGGTGGCTTTGCTGATCATCACCGAGCCCTAAGAACCTGACCTGGGGCCTCTGCTGTGGGATGGCAAATCGGCTCATTGTTTAAGTCAACTTCAGTGGAGCCCTTGTTTCCAGAAGCCAAAGGCATCCTAAGAAGCACATGGAGAAAATAAAATAGCCTCCAATATATCAGTCCTTGGGGCTGCTTTAGTGATCAGCGCTAGATGTTTCTGGGAGGAAGAATCTGCATTCCAAAGGGGACAACACATTCCAACACAAAATAGAAAATTTTATGTTTATTTACATTTTAGGTTCTTGACTCTGGACTTTCCTTCACTAACATAGTGTCTAAGTCAGGGTTTCTATTCCTGTACAAACATCATGACCAAGAAGCAAGTTGGGGAGGAAAGGGTTTATTCAGCTTACATTTCCACATTGCTGTTCATCACTGAAGGAAGTCAGGACTGGAACTCAAGCAGATCAAGGAGCAGGAGCTGATGCAGAGGCCATGGAGGGATGTTCTTTACTGGCTTGCTTCCTCTGGCTTGCTCAGCCTGCTCTCTTATAAACACAAGACTACCAGCCCAGAGATGGCACCACCCACAAGGGGAGCCCCCCTCGATCACTAATTGAAAAAAATGCCTTACAGCTGGAGCTCATGGAGGCATTTCCCCAACTGAAGCTCCTTTCTTTGTGATAACTCCAGCTGGGTCAAGTTGACACAAAACTAGCCAGTACACATAGATAGTTAAGATTTGGTTATTTCAGTCCCACTGAGTTCCAGTCTCTTTGGGTGTGGAAGGCAAATGTATATCCAGTGTCTTTCCTCTCCCTGGAGTCCATGGGTAAGGTGTGGGCCCATCTACCTCATGGCTCATGGGCTCTCATGTGAGCTGAGGACTGTGGTAATCACAGTAAATGGTTTAACAACGTTGCTTTGGCGGTACGGGAAATTTTGTTGGTAAAATAATTTCTGAATAGTTGATCCATGCCCATGGCACACAGTTCAAAGGCACAGAAGAGTGCCATCCATAGAGATAAAGAGGTCATTCTCCTACTCATGGCCCCAGCCACCCGTGAGGTCATTATTCTCATAGCAACTGTGGGTACTGTTTCTCAAAGGAGAACCCACCACCCCAGTGCATGTACCCCGGCCTCAAGCCAACACACCACACGGGCCTTCCAGGGATCTTCACTGTTTTGGAGAAGTTGCATAGAGCCCCTAGATAGAGGTCCACCACATCTGCTCTGGTCCTGCTGCGGGGAGGGAGGGGGGGAGAAGCTCACTAGCTGACTATATCTGCCTGTCCGCACTGAACTGGTTCCATCACCTATGGAGTGGGGAGGCTGAGCCGGCTCTGCTCTTCTCAGACTCCTAGCGAAGCAGATGGGGTAAGGCTGAGAGTTCTCTAGGAAACCAGAAGACCAACACCAACTGAATGCAGAAAACTGAACATGGCTCACCTCACCGGGGACCCCAGATGGGATAAATGTTTTCTTTGGAAAGTCAGAAGTCCGTAATGCTTAGATAGCTTTTGTATGAGTAAGGCATAAATGTAAAAATAAAGGAGTATGGGGTCACTGTCACAAGTTCAAATTAGTTGGTTCTGCTATTTGAAACCCTTGGAAGTCCAGGAACCCTTAGAATTTGGGTAGCCCCGTGGCCCACTCTAGGCATTGAGTGTTTTTGTTGGCATCTTGTTGATGAGACAGGGGTAAAACATGAAAAAAGCAGTACCTACTTTGTGTGGCAGCCCAGGAGGAGTGTAAGCCCCTTGTATCTTATCTTCTTCTCTAGATTTCAGGAAGCATCCTAGGTATGGAGAGTCTGGGTATGTGTGCTAGGCAGGGCCTCAGAGGAAGCGCTGCTGGGGAAGAGAGGTGTCAGGACTCCTCACACTGGGCCACAATGGTTCCAGACCGTGAGGGCTTCATCCGTGAAGTGGAATTACAACGCAGCCTCTGTTGAAACGGGCCGTGATGGCTGCGGGCAGTTGAGTAGGAAAGCACCAAGAGCCAGGGGCTTAGCTTGGGTCAATAAACGACAGCCGACTGGCTAGGAGAAAGCCAGCATTGTGAGGGTCCAACTGCAGTCGGCCGCGGGGGACCCACAACTGGAACGGGATCCTGTCAGAGCAGTGTGTCATATTTGTTCTGGCAGCTTCTTTGGTAAAGCCACTCTAAGCTCCATCTGGGATACTGTCAGGTATGAAAACCCACTTCATCTTCTGCAGACGCCTTTCACAGGCCTCGAGGCGCTGGCGGTTAATCTGTTTAGATTGTGTGGCTGCCAGGGACACTGCCCCTCTGTGGAAGGCTGCCATAGCTCAGGGGGGACTCTGATTTGCTTTATTTCATTTTTCCCCCCTCTGGAAAAGCAGGCCTCTCTGAATTAAGACTCAATCCACTGGGCCAAGAATTTGTAGTCGCCATGGCAACCCTGCCTTTTCCACTTGAGAAGGTTCCAGTTACTTTCTCACAAGGCTGTTTTTGTTTGTTTGTTTGTTTTTCTGAGACTCCACCCCAGCTAGGTCTCCCCGTGGGCTCATATGACCACTTTGGAGAGGGTGTTGTCCCTGTGGACAGTGTCATCCCTTTTGTCCCCTACTGTCCCCCTTGTTCAGGCCCAACTCAAACAATTGTTTATAAAGTGGCAAAATGGGGTTTTAGCAGTCGGCCCTCCAGCCGCCACAGCTCTCCTTTTCTCCTTGAGGTAGGGCTGCCAGACTTCTCCTGGAGCAGCACAGATAGCAGTTCCAGGGAAGGTTCCAGAATTCAAGGGCCTTCGTTTGAAATGGAGCTTCCCCGCCATTGAGTTAATTTCCTGGGGTAAGGATTTTAGTCCCTTGATTTCCTTGGATAAACTGAGGCTAACAGGGCTCTCCTCCTCGGGCTCAGAGAGGATGAGATCAGAATTCCGTATGGGAAGTTCTTGGCGCGTTGCCTGGCCTGTAGTGAGAACTCACAGAGAAGCTGTTCCTATGACAGTGATGTTCTGAGTCTCTGCATAGTCCTGCTAGGCTGAAACAAAACAAAGAGAGCCATAAAAAGAGGATGCCTGTTGCCACAGGCTTTATACCAGCTATGGGCAGGTCTTACCAGCAGCTTCCACACTCACTTGGTTCCTGGCCTGACCCTGGATGGTCAGTTCTCACGCTGGTCATCATCATCGTTCATAGTCAAATGTGCATAGCCTCACTTGGCACAGCCCTGTAACAGCTGCCCTTCCTTGACGCATCCTCACAAGTGGATTGTTCCCTGATTCTGGCTCATTCTTGGTGTGGTACAGGCTCCAGAGCTGGGTTCCTATTGCCCATGCAGTTAGATGTGCCCATACAGGAGAGTCTTATTCTAGATTTATGTATTTGGCTCAGCATCTCCATAAACAACCTTGTAGGCTCTTCCCAGTGTGGGGTGTGGGTGGGGAAGCTCAGGCTAGTGCACCTGGCACCACAACAGCAGCCTGCACCCTTAGGAAATGCCCACCTTCTGCCCTGCACTTAGTTTACCTCAGCCCAGGACAGACCTCTCAGAGCCCCGGGCTCTACTTTACATGATGGAATTTCCTCTGTGTTTTGAGAGTGCCTATAGACTTACATTCACCTTCATATAGAAGGCTGCTTACAAGAGACTGCCTTCAGCTCAATGTATTGAGCTTTATTGGACAGATACCAATAGGCAGATGAAGAGGTGAAGCAGCTGCATTGGCAAAAGCCAATTCTCTGCGAAGCCCCAAGCTCACTTAGTAACAACACGATGATCTGCCATTACACTGTGTTGTAGACAATCTTATAATTTACATCATTTGTTAATATATTTATTAATTTGTGAGCACCAGCATTCATTTGTAGTAATAAGCAGTTTTTGGTTTGGGGGAGGTCTTAGTGTGTCTATTGCTATGATGGAACACTGTTGACCAAAAAGCAAGTTGGGGAGGAAAGGGTTCATTCAGCTAACACTTCCATATCACTGTTCATCTTTGAAGGAAGTCAGAACAGGAATTCAAACAGGGCAGGAACCGAGAGGCAGGAGCTGATGCAGAGGCCATGGATGTGTGCTGCTTACTGGCTTGCTCCCCATGGCTTGCTCAGCCTGCTTCCTTATAGATTCCCAGGACTGCTAGCCCAGGGATGGCCCCACCCAGAGTGCACTGGGTCCTCCTCCTATTGATCACCCATTAAGAAAATGCTCCATAGATCTGTCTCCAGCCTGATCTTATAGAGGCAGTTTCTCAATCGAGGCCACCTCCTCTCTGATGATTCTAGTTTGCTTCAAGTTGACATAGAACTAGCCAGGACCTGGATAGTGTGAACTGAGATTTGCTATATCTACAGAACTTACCCTTTGGCATGGGTGAGATGGGTTAGAGGGTAAAGGTGCTTACTGCCAAGTCAGATGACCTCAGTTTGATCCCTGACATCTGCAGGTTGGAGAGAAGATGGACTTCTGCAAGTTAACTTCTGACCTCCCCAAGAACCCCATGATATGTGCTCCTCTTCCCACATATACTCACAGTGGATGAAAAAAAAAAGTAAAACAAATAAGTTAACATAAAAAAGAAACATACGTCTGGGGGAGGGGCAGGGACAAGGCTTGGTCAATAAAACGCTTGTTGTGTAAACATGAAGACCTGAGTTTTAGTCCCACCACTGATACAAAAGCCAAGCACTTCAACAGTCATCCTAGTATTAACCGGGAGGAGGGGAGAGGTGGACACAGGGGCATCCCTGATCAATCAGCTTCAGGGGCAGTGAGAGAGCATGCCTCAAAAAGTGAGGTGGAGACTGACTGGAGATGACATTCAGCATCAACATCTGGCTTGTATCTGCATGCATATGCACATGTGTGCATGCATACTAGCACAAAGACATGTACATGAGCACACACACATGTACAAAACACACTTCATCTCCAAGACTCGGCACATACTACCATGATTATATGTCAAGATGGTAATATTTTGGCTGTGTTCAATGGATGTCAATAAAGTCATTTCTCATATTTTTATTTGCTTTTTGGTACTAAGGACTGAATATAGGATCCCACCTTTGCTAAGCAAATGCTTACTCAAGTCACACCCTGGGCCCTCTTTTCACTTTTTAAATATAGTTACTTTGAGAGAAAAAATTTAAATTATGTGTACGGCTCATATTTCTACTGAACAGCACCGCTCTTCACTGCATTCTCTCACCAATAACTTAGGAATGAAGGAAATTGATATTAGTTTAGGTATTCTAATCAGGAAGGGATTTAACACAGGATATCAAGCATTTACAGTAACTACTAAGGAGACCGAAGCAATGAAAGGAGTGTGTCTGGGTCACTCCTTAACTTTTGGGTGAGAATTACAAAGTTGCTGCTTGGTGAGGGGTGAGGGGATAGAAAACTGCAGGTCCAATGTACTGGGGGGCCCCAGATGTCCCATAACACCAAAGCAGGTGACTGACAATAGACTAAGCTGGACAGGGCAGGCACTCACATCTGAAGATGCCCCACGTGTCCACGATTGCTAATGGAGGAAGGACAGTGATTATTGAACCTCCCTTCTGTCTACCAAGACTCAAACCCCACACAACCCAGTCATGGAAGATTGCAAATCACGCATAAGATCTTCCATAATGTGCAGGAATAAAAGGATGTACACTGATGGTCAGAAATAGAAATGAAACAACAAAGCTAAGCAAAAAGCTTAGTACTTGGAATCATATTCATCTTAGGGTCAGGCACAGTTCTTGGCTCCTCCATATGTTCAATAATTGTTGAAAAGTACATTCTCTCTCAATCTCTGTCTGTCTGTCTGTCTGTCTGTCTGTCTGTCTGTCTGTCTGTCTGTCTGACTCTCTTTCTCTCTGTTTATGCTGGCTCTACTATTTTTATACTGTAAAAAAGGCTGTGATGCCCCCCCCTCTCTCTCTCTCTCTGTGTGTGTGTGTGTGTGTGTGTGTGCTGGTAAGTTATGCTCCTCGTGTATATAAGTGTGGAGACTAGAGGTTGACTTTAGCCGTCTTCTCTGATCTCTCTGCACTCATTTTAAAAAAGAATTTTTATTTGTTCTGTGAGAATTATACACGTGTAAGTGATGAATCTTGATCATATACACCCTAACTCCCTACTCCTGCTCCCTCAGGTAGACCTACTATGTCCTCCTCCCTCTTTTTGTTTTTGATTTTTTTTTTTTGTCTTTTGTTGTTCCTGTTTAACCCACCTGAGTCCAACTAGTGGTACTGCCGGAGTGTTGTTGGCTGATCTTGCTGGCTTGATCTTTCTGCATTTTAGTATTTTCTTTTATATTTTTTAGGTAGGGTTTTACTGTGTAGCCCTGGCTGACCTAGAACTTGCTCTTTAGACTAGACTGGCTTCAGACTCGTAGAGACCCACCTGCCTCTGCTTCCTGAGCACCGTGCATCACCGTGACTGGCCTGCCCTTTAGTTTTTGAGTCAGAGTCTCTCACTGAACCTGGATCTCGTTAATTTGGCTTGACTGGTTGTCCAATGAGCTCTAGGGATCTCCATGTCTGCCTCCAGTGTTGGGGTGCCTGCCAGCTGTACATTGTCGTGACTGGCTTTGACATAGATGCTAGGGATCTGATCCCAGGTCATCTTTCTTGCCCGGCAAGCACTTTATCCTCTGAGCCATTGTCCTGACCCCTGGCTGTCTTCTTTAAAAATATATTTTCTAGAGATAAGAACTCAGGTGTGGGATTGCAGAGGTGGTTGTTACTTGATTTTGACATGAATACTGCATAGAGAGGCCGGCTTCATCGGGGTGTTACTAACCTTTGTGCAACCCACACTCGCTCACTTTTGTTCAGATTTAATGTATTTAAGGAGAGCTTCATTTTCTTTGGTTTGATATCAAAAGGCCCACTGACTTGGTGGTAGAAATCATTTCTTTTAGTTACCAAGAACTTTGTCCAGCTTAAGCCTTTCCCACTGTTTTATGTATTCCCCTATTAAGACTGACTAAAAGGAATGAAAAACTTTGAATTCCTGAATTCTTTCCTCTGCCAGTGGGAGTTAAGAATAATTATATAGACATTCGACATTTGTGCCAGAGAAGGAATTGATAGTTATACCTAAATGAACCTTCTATTTTCTTCTCAGAACCTTGCTGTGTTCCATGACAGGAGCCCACACGGTGATGCCTTACAAATTAAGAACTCACCTTTCTTCATTTCTGCATGAAGAGGAGATGGCCCAGAGGATGTGGCGATGATACAGATACAGCCAGAGAAGAAGTTGGTGTTCTTTCCTAAACTGGTAAAAATAACAGGACATCATGTAGGATGGTAAGGAGATTAAAGGATTGAATACACACAGGCTTAGCAATGTGCCTGGCTCAGTGTGAGCACTCGGCAAATGGTGACTGTTATTGGTGCAAGGAAAGGTGTGTGAGTTCCCTACTTGAGCACTAATGCTTTTGGTCACTTGCATCTTAAATGGTACTTTAGTTTTATGATCAGCAGTCAAGTGAAGAGACTGTTAACACAGAGCTGGGAAATGCAATCATCTGTAAAAGATGTGTGTTCATTCTGGGCTTTATGAGGAGGAAGATGTGTGCTAGACACCCAGAGTTACAATTTGTGGAGTCATAGAAAGGCTGAGCTGGCAAGGGTCTCTGCTCTCCTTCAGTGATAACATCATAGAAATGGAGACCTGAGAAAGTTAAGCATGCAAGATTCTCCAGCAAGTTTCCAGACTTCAGAGTGGAAGCTGGATCTTTGGACTCTCAGATCAGTGTCTATGTGACAAGCCTGCTGTCCCCCAAAATTGATGAATGCCATAAGAGTGAACAGGAAGTAATGATGAAAACCACTCTGTCTTTCCCTGCAAAGAGAAGAGAAGGTATTTTACTAAAGATCCAGCTTCCCTATAGTGATGCCAATGAGTGTGTTGTGTGTGTGTGGTATATGTCCACGTCCACATTTGTGTATGCTTCTTTGGCTGTTTTCCAGATATTTTTTTTGAGATAGAGATTCTCACTGAGACTCATTACTTCAGTTGGACTAGCCAGCCAGTGAACTCTGAGGGGTCTGTCTCTGCTTCCTCACATTCTGGGGGTTTCAGACACAGGCTGTTGTGCCTGGCTTTTTACCTGGGTTCTGGGGATTCAAACTCAAGTTCGCATGTTTCTGCTATAAGGCTTTTACTGACTGAACTATCTCCCCGGGCCCTGCAATCTTTCTGGTAACAGAGAATATACATATACATATACACATACATATACATATACATATACATATACATATACATATACATATACATATACATATACATATACATATACATATACATATACATATACATATACATATGTATATATATTACATTAACATATTACAGTGATACCTCCTATGCCAGTAGATACAGTGACTATAGACTTGAAATCCAGTGTTAGTGAAAGTGTACAATAATGCTAGCATCTGTAAGCACAGCATCGCTTTGCAGTGAAGATGTACATGCATTTGCAAAGTGGTTGCGCCTGTATTATGTATTTAAACTACCAGTGACGACTGACCGGCATCGAGATTCATGAACGGCTTGCAATCGCAACTGCCTCACCAGATGACTGTCGCATTGGGTGCTATGGAAGATGTTGCTTTCTTTCACTTTCTGAGGAGTCCAAACGGAGGATAATAGGGACCGTTAGTAGAAATAAAGGGGAGCAGCAGGCCAGTGTGAAGCTGTCGTCTGTAAGGTATGAGGTTTGGATAGAAAATAGTAAGCGAAACCCAGGCAAACAAAGGTCTTCCTTGTTCTGTTTTTTTTTTTTTTTTTTTTTTTTAAATAAGTAGTGGTAAATTGATATCCTGTTTGCAATGCTGGCCTCCATAATCTGAGAGCCAAAGTATTTGGGGCAGTTATGGTTCACTGACTGTACTGGAAAACAGGGTAACCACGAAAACCGAAGCTTCAGCAGCCAGACGTGATTTTTCTGCTATTAGACACTGGGCATAGGATAGATTCCTGTTCAACACCCCAAGGAGGAACTGGAGGGCACAGACAGATGCTCTCAGGGACAGTTTGGGGACCGATGTGGCCAGTGAACAAGAGTTAGCGGAGTGAGCCATGGAAGAGTTCTCAGTTCTGGCTTCCGGTGGGAGGGACTTCCGTTTTTCTTGCACTAGAAAGCCCCAATGGTTCCTCTTTATAAATCAAGCTGAAACTGGAAAAGAATTGTCCAGAAGATCCATCTCCAAACACTGCAAATTAACCATAGGTTTCCAACAAATAAAGGAACTTTTCATTTTCTTTTCAAAAAATCTCTGGAGCTTTGGGTAAAGAGTAGGAATTGCAGGGTGGTGGTGGCGCACGCCTTTAATCCCAGCACTTGGGAGGCAGAAGGAGGAGGATTTCTGAGTTTGAGGCCAGCCTGGTCTACAAAGTGAGTTCCAGGACAGTCAGGGATACACAGAGAAACCCTGTCTCGAAAAAACAAACAACCAACAAACAAAAGAGTAGGAATCTGCAACCCCTGAGTCTGAATATACTTCCATTCCTTCCCACCATCCCTGATGAACAGAGCTTTGAAAGCATGATGATGGCTGTGAAAAGGAGAATTTTGTTGTCAGAAGAGGTGTGTGTGTGTGTGTGTGTGTGTGTGTGTGTGTAAACCTGTGTTTTGCTAGTTTAAAGTGAAGAATTTGTAACTTTGATAGCCCTAGATCAAGTTCTCCTTTAGAGCGAGTACCAGAATTTTAGTGGGTGATGTCCAGGAAATAAAAGAAATGAATGCTCCAGGAGTCTGAGATGAATTCTCCACAGATCCTTACCTGTCTGGAAGATAATGTATGCCTGGAGGAGTCTCAAAAGAACCGAGGAAACATAAACATGAAGGAGAGTTGAGAAAAGGCTGCGACGGTCTCTGTTCCTCATACCTAGAGGAACATGATGGCGACCTGGCAGGTCCTGGGCCAGTGCTGTTCCCTTGCTTCTATACATCCAAGGCATCGGAGACTCCCAAGGATATGGAGTGACTCTGGGTATCAGCACATGTTATTTTGGGTGTTTCAACAGTGACACAACTGAGGTAGTGTGGCTTAGTGGAGGAATGTGGGTTTGGGTTGGATAGAATGGGGTTGTCATTCCACAGTTATAAATTAACATTCTTATTAACTTGGACAAACATGTGACTACTCAGTATCCTATTTAAATCTTACAAATGCCCACTGAAGTAGGCATGAACTACTTCTGTGTTGTGGATACTTTTTAAATCTGCGAGATAGTTATTTTGGGTGATGATTAAAAAGTCAGAATGGCTATAAAGTATGTATCACATGATAGGTGACCTATAAATAGGTGTATTGTTGCTGTTAGTCCTGGTATAGAAAAGGATTGTCAGACTGATAAACACAGAGAATTTGACCTCTCAGTCACGTGGAAAAACACTGGATCTGGTATTAATAGCATAGGTGAAGTAACTGCACTGTCTGTAAGTGTCTGACCTCAGCTATAACAAGTGACTATAAAGTTTATGGCTTAAGACAATGTAACTCATTACTTCATAGTGCTCCAGGTATAGCATAGTCCACCAGGGCTTTCTGCCTCTGGTCTCTGATGCTTAAAATGAAAGTATGGGCAAAGCGAGATGCTTTTAGCCTCATTGAAACTGCTATCTGAATTAGGTTCCTGGCAAGTTGTTGGACTAGAGCTCCCGTTTATTTGATGGTTGCCAGGCAGAGGCTGCTCCTCCAAGTGGCTGCTTGGATCCTTCTTATGTATGGCACAGTTTATATCTTTTGCTCTCTGAGTCCCTTCTTGCTCAGAATTTCCCCATCTTTTCCTTTGTCTGAATCTCTCTGCCACATTAGGTTCACTGGATAACTGAAGCTGATCTTTGTGTTTTATTGCCCATTGCCTTATTCATATCTGCACGAAGGCTTCTGATCACAGTCTAGGGGTTAGGGTACAGACTCATTTGAAGGGGACAGTCTGCCTCCCAGATATCCTGAGGGATGAGCAGCAAAGACAAAGCCACATCCAGATGAAACTTAGAGCAGTGAGACTTTGCAGGCTGTCCCCAGAGCACCTCTGAGGGGCTAGCCAGCTGTCTTCAGAGCTTGTTTTTCACCCAGCACTCCTTTCTTTGTGAAAAACGTGCCTTCTTCATTTTCTGTGGTCTTTGTGGTTTTACCAACTACAGGATTACATCCTGCCTACCACAGGAATAGACCCATGGCCCTCCCCCCAAATGGACCAATTAGATTCTTTCCCTCCC
Organism: Mus pahari; assembly: GCF_900095145.1. Taxonomy (NCBI): domain Eukaryota; kingdom Metazoa; phylum Chordata; class Mammalia; order Rodentia; family Muridae; genus Mus; species Mus pahari. Next base: position 70,095,167 of record NC_034597.1, read on the forward strand.
AGGAATTACAGAGATCTGCAGGCACTGAGAGTGGCTGGAGTGCAGCCTGAGGGGTACCCACTGTCCTGGAGTGCTGGGGTGGCCTGCAAGTGATGGTGTGGGTCAGCCATCATCATTCAGTTCTTCCTGGATCCTGCTTACGCAAGGACCTCCGTGTTCTCCCTGCAAAATCCGCTTCTCAGCTTGAGTCATTCAGATCTGGGTTTTTCCTGTTCCTATCAAACGGATCTTCACTGCCGTGCCGTCTCTCCACATTCTGGCTGCTCCCAGCATTATGCAAAAGATCAATGATTCAGGTTTCTGTGCTCGAAACGATGCTGAGAACTAATAACCATCAGCAATGTCTGATGTGCGATGGCGTTTCTTACCCCGAACCATGCCTTTTTAATGCTTCTTTCATTAACCCCGATAAACTTGGAACAGATACACAGAAAAGTATTTAATAACACGGAATGCTTCAGAAATCAGGTCACATTAAAAGCATCGGCTGGCCGGCTAGAAGTCAGCCTCGCTTTTAACCTGTTATTACCTAGTGCATACGAATTACGACTGCACAATACCCTTTCCATCTAGCATGATGGCCTGAATTGTAAAACTTCAAGTAGGAAATATTTTCTGTTTATTTCAGCAGGACAGTGAGCAATACAACCAGTCTCCTTGTTTGCTTGTTTGTTTATCACTTGCTGCTTTATGGGTAAGTTGAAATGACAAGGCAAGTTCGTTCCTCATGAGGAGATCCAGGTCATGGCATCCAGAGGAAACTGAGATTCAAATTGCGTACAAGGCACCTACAGTTGTATTTCTGGAGGGGTGAGTCTAAGAGCTTGTTCCCAAGATCTCTATTGTAGACGGGAGGATCGAAGGAAGTCGCTTCTCCTCTTATGTTCCCAAGATCTCTATTGTAGACGGGAGGATCGAAGGAAGTCGCTTCTCCTCTTATGTTGAGCAGAACTGACTCTCAGTGCAGGGGGTTTGGGATCTGTTCTGATCATTTGAAAGCCAGTGATTATGCAGGGGCAGAATACTAGCCCTTTCTTGGTGCTCTTCAAAATAAAGCTTTGATGTACAATATGATATTCATTCCAATTCTTTCTGAAGAGAGTTTCAGCAAACTTGGTTCATTCCACCCAGCCTCTCACAAGGTCACACACCCGGTGCTCAAGTTAGTTCTCTGTGAAGATTAGGATACAATGAGTCTGCCTGCTGAGGTATCTACCCAGACCCCTCACTATGCCTCTTCATACCCCAGGAACCTAATTTTTCTATAGAAGAAATTCAGAGAAACAATTCCCTTCCCCAGCCTGATTTCCCTCTTAGACAGGAGAACACTTTCTCAAAGACAATTCAGCCCAATAATAATAGTAATAGAGGTACCATAACCACCTCCTGGATTTATACCATGCTGCCTTTCCAAGGAGACCGAGAGCTCTGAAGAGCTCTCTCATTCAGCAGGCAAGGGGCCTCGGCTCCCTCTTGAGTTCTCAGGAAACCCCATGGTGATTAGCCTGAAAGCTTGCATGCTCTTCACAAAACTGTCCCCACTCTTGTTATATTTTCAGGGTGTGGAGCGAGTATGTATATGGAACAGTCAATGTCAGGTGTTTTCCTCAGTTATGCTTCTAGTTTGGTTTTTTGAGATAGGGTCTCTCACTGATTCGACTCTGCTGTCTTGCGGCAAACTCCCAGTGTTCTCCCATCTCTGCCTTCTTGGCACTGGCCTTACAGACATATATACCTGGCTCTTTATCGGAGTGCAGGGAGTCTGAACTCAAGTTCTACATCTGCATAGCTCTTTCTAACGGCGGCGCCATCTCTCTAGCCCTGCAAAGGGAGTTTTTGGTGCTACATTGCATGGGAATCTCTCTCTCTTTCTCTCTCTCTCTCTCCCTTCTTTCTCTTCATTCTTCTCTTCAGTAGGTTGGTACTGTCAGTCTGCTGTTCTTAAAGCCATCTTCCGGGTGGCTTCTATTCCAGTTCATGGTACGTCCACGGTGCTTTTCTAGCTTTGGAGCCTCTCCGCAGTCCTCTGGTCATGCTTAGGATAATGGCCTCCTAAGACGGAGTCAGCTGCCTTTTCGACTGCTGGGATGCACTGTTTTCCTCCATGGCGACTAGGCTAACATTGCATTTCTTTAACACAGAGGCATTGTTATTGACTAGTTTTGAAGGAAAATTTATTTTCCTCCACCCCCAGAAACCATAACTTTGACACTCCCTCCTCCTCCTCTTCATAATGGGCACAGTAGGATGTTCAATTACAGCTAAAAGCCCTAGATTTAAGTGACAGATTAAGAGGCTTGGCAGGTTGCAGCTCTAATGCGCGTTTCACCTGTTAGTTTATTTTTTAACCCTTAGGCGCCAGGCTTTAGAAAAGTCTTTTTGACAAGATGCTATCTGCTAGTTACTCTGTGGGGTGCCAGGGTTGACATTTGCAGGGTGTCTGTGTGCAGGGCACTTCCCCCAGATGTGGCATTTTGGGTTCCTGGCCTAGGTTAGAGACTTCAGTCACATAAGATGACTTAAGAGTAAGGAGTTTGCCAGATGCCCCTTCCCGCAACAGCTGCCAGCCTGGCCCGGCCTGGTGCACAGTGGTCTCTCCGTACAGGCTACAGAATTAAAGAATACAGTGCGGAGGCATAAGCAGCAGCTTAAGGGGACAACCACAGACGCACGCACCCACTCTTGTCCAAATTACAAAAGGAAAAAAAAAAAACAAAAACCCAGCCCCTTCTACCCCCTTCCCCAGCGTGGCTTACAGGCTGCAGGGCTTCAAAGGGCGTATTTCTTCCTCACACTCTGCCCCCTTTGCTCTCCACAAACAAGCCCTCCCGGGAGTCTTTGGTCTCCGGGGAGCCTCTGTTCTTTTGACTTGAGAACAGGGGGTTTCTCCCTAGGGGACCTCAGACCTTGAGTAAAGATGCAAAACTTCTGATTCCTAGGTCAGGCAAGTGGGTGCCTGTCGACAGGGTTGGAACTTGGGAACCCGAGGCAGGAGGGGTTGAGTTGGGGAGGTAGTTTTGAGGCTACATGGTGAAATCCTGTCTCCAGTAAACAAAACAACAACCCAAAATACAAACAGAAAGATCCTAGATTCCAAAGGCTAAATTGCTATCTAGATGTGGTATTCCAGATACTCTTGAGGTCAAAATTTCTGCCAGGAGACCTGTGTGGTCTTTCAGGGCCCACTCGATCCAGTGGCAGGATGTGGCAGCTACCCCAGACCTGGCAGTTTCTCGTGGTTCCAGCTGGGGTTATGGTCTCAGGATGTTCACAACTGTTTTCTGGGGCATTGGCTGAGCACACCTTTGCCTTCTGCTAGAATATCACTAGATGGTTCGAGGCCCCAGGGTCCCTGTGCCATTATGGAGTGTATCAGGCCACTGCTTTCTTTGGGGGGCCTTCCTTGGATTAGACCAGGTTCTTATTTTTGTCTGAGTAGGTCGCCTCCAGCTGTGTCTGGGGAGCCTGCTACTTCCGTTCTGTGCATTCACTCTTCCTGTGGGTTCTCTTTTCCTCTTGAGCTTTATATTCCTTGAGAGTAGACACAGTCTTTTCTACCTCATGTTTTCAGTGTTCAATACAGTACACAGACTATTATAAGCATGGGCGGAAACTGCTGAGAAAGACAAGGGAGGAGAGGGGGATGAGCGAGGGAGGGAAGAGGGTGGGAAGAATGACACAGGTTAGGAAGCTGGTTTCTGTCTTTAATTAGTCCGGCAACTAACTGTCAACATAGTCCTAAAAGAAAGCAAGGGCTGTACATTCCCCTATGCATATGAGCTTCTCACTTAAGAGCTGAGGGTTAAAGAATCTCTCATAAAGGATTGTAGCTCTTGTTTCCTTGATGTGATGGGACCATTGTTACTTCCAGATCTTCCCTCTCATCTCCCCCATGGCTTATTGTTAGTAACTACTCTAGTCTTATTGTTAGTAACTACTCTAGTCTTATTGTTAGTAACTACTCTAGTCTTATTGTTAGTAACTACTCTAGTCTTAAGCCCAATTTTGAAGTCAGAGACTGTTGGTGTTCTACATTTAGCTTTTATCAGCAGCCAGTTGGTGTCTAGTAATGGCAAATTATTTGAACAAGATGCAAATTGTATAGTAAGGACCTGAAAAGGTCAGAGCAGTTGTGTCTAGAAACTGTAGCGAGTGAACAGAAAACCTTGCACTGGGAACATTAATTTGTAGACAATTACTATGCCCCACTAAATTAGACTAGAGGTAGATAGATCTTCCAGTTAGTCTCTGGTCCTTTTGCAGTGAGCAGGGTGGGGCAGAACTTTCTGGCATAAATGATGTGTCTGGTTAGGGTATAGTACTGACTTGGATGTTCCCAGTGGTCCTCAGATCCTGGAAAAATTACGAAAATGTGTTAATTACTTTTCAATTGCTATGAAGAGACACAATGACCAAGGTGACTTATAAAGGAAAGCATTTATTTTTCACAATGGCAGACTATGACCGTCATGGTCCATGACCATCAAGGCTGGTAGCAGGATAGATAGAAGAATAGATAGATAGATAGATATACATACACACAGAGAGATACAGATACACACAGATACAGACAAACAGACAGACAGACAGACAGACAGACAGACAGACACACACACACACACACACACACACACATGCGTGTGCGCACGTACACAGAGCACAAGTGAGCTAACTAGAATGGCAAGGGGTTTTGAAACCTCAAATCCCACCCTGAGTGACACACCTCCTTCAACAAGGTCACACCTCCTAATCCTTCACAGTTTCACTGAGGACCACACACGCATGCAAACCTACAAGCCAATGGAGGTCGTTCAAACTGCCACACACTTGTCTGAGAGAGCTGAGCAGCCCGCTCATCCTCTGTGGTCACTCCACCCTGCTGAGAGCCTTGAGCACATGCTGGTAACTTTGTGGGGGTGGAGAGGTGGGGGGGGGAGGGGTAGTGCAGGAAGCAGAGGAGCCTGCCCTTGGTGGCTGACCCCCTGCTAGGAGATAGCTTTCTCCTCCTCTAGCTGGAAGGTTCAGAGGACCCACCTGTTCTCACCCCCAGGGTAAGGCCACAGAGCTGCTGGGTGACAGTGGTAGGACCCACCTGTTCTCACCCCCAGGGTAAGGCCACAGAGCTGCTGGGTGAAGGTATTGGGCTGTTGTCACCTAACTGGGAATAGGATCCTCCTGAGTATTGAGCACAATCTATGCCCAATGGTGGGCGACACAGCCATTCTAAGTGTCACGGTTATGAGCAGGCATTTGGAGTCACAGAGACCTCAGTTCAGGTTCCTCACTGACTTTGTGACTGTGGCTGTTATCGCACTCCTCTTGAGATTCAGTTTACCCACTGGTGAGTCCCCATGATAATCCCCACATCATTCATGTTATAGCACAGGAGAACACGTGACTAACCCGTAATAGAGGCCAGGGGAAAGGCCCTTAGGAAAACACATGGGGCCCGGAGACAGAGTGTCTGGCAGATGTAGCCATCCTTTTGACTTTGTAACATGACAACATCATCTATCAAGTTCATGCTCGGCAAACAAGCGATGTAATTGCAAAAACAGAGAAAAGAATGCAGTCACACAAAGCACCCTCATAATCTTTTAAATAAGTTTACAATTTTGATCTCATAGTCATCTCAGCGGCCTACAGCCCATGAGCCACAGGTTGGATGCATCTGTGTCTATGGCTTGCTGCCCAGAGAAGAACGTGAAGTTGGGGGCTTTCTATAGGACCTATAGCCCCGTGGTCATCTGTCTGAGTGACTGGCTTCTCCCTCTGTGGGATGCTCATGTTCATGAGATGTGAAACACAGCCTGCACTGACATCATTTTAATAAGGCCCAGGCACTTCCACACGAAGCCCCAGAGTCTCCACTGAAACCATCCTGCTGTCAAACGCTGACATTATAACGACATTTCAGAAGGGACTCCCCGGGAAATCACTGCTCATTTCCTTCCAGGCAGTTCGTTTACCTGCAGACTCTGGACCTGCTGCCCTGCTCTGCAGCATCTGCCGAATGGCGCGATCCCGTAAGTTAATTTTGCAGCTGAGTGGTCTGAGGTCCCAGAAAGCCAAGGGCCTGAAGTGGAAACTATTGAGCGGGTGACTCATTAAGCCTTGAGTCTAGGACTCGAGGCCCTCGGAACGGCCTATGCACTACTGATCTTATTGGATATTAGGAAGCCTGATTGGTCTGTGGCCTCATTTTAGGCCAGTGTGAGGAGGGAGGGGAGGAGGGGTGGGGGGAGAGAAAGGAAGGGAGAGAGAGGGTGCTTCCAGGCTTTTAAATGCATTTCTTTTCCAATTCAGCTCACTTTGATTCCTCATATAATCGCTGTCACCTACCTATGACACTAAAACTCCACTCTTCTGCCTCTATTCTCTTCTGTCTGGGGTGTTAGGAAACATACCAGTTCTTTAGCTGTCCCCTTTCTCTGTCCTAGCTAGGCAGTAGCCACGCCTTTGCTTGCTTGAGAAGTTGAGACCCATGCCGTGATTTCCAGTTATCTCCCATCTACCCTAATGCGCACCTCAACTCCATTTTATGGTTTCAGAGTGGGGGACACTCTCCCCAGTAAAGCCAGCAATGGGCGCCATCTTTTTTGATCTGGGCCATGGGCCACCTCCTTCGGCTTGGACTATCTCATTCTCTCTTCTTTCTCCTTACAGGTTTCCAGGTGTTTACCCTGCCAGTTCATCCCAAGTTCTTGTTTTCCCTGTGAGCTTTCTAGCTTGTAATCTTGTCATCTGTCACATGCACTTTCTCCCCTGGGGGGGGCACCTCAGAGTTCCACTTCCCCCAGCTTATTCAAATGGCACGTCTGGAAGTCATCCAGGGTCCTGGATCCTCAGATATCCTCAACAACCATTTTTCTTGACACTCCTTTGTGTATGTCCACCTGGCCTGTTCCTCCCCATTCCTGTCCTCTCTGTGTCCCTCTGTGAACTCTTCAGGGTTTCCCACATTACCCTCATAGTTCATTCTCTTTCTCTGAGAACAAACTCATCCCTCTGCTTCCAGGCTGGATGTTGGGGAGCAGTGGCCCTCAGAGATGGACCGGGGATAAGGAGAGGTTTTGAGATGAAAATAGATATTAGTTGGCAAAGGAACAAGATATAGAGGATGAAAAAGGAGCTTGCTTTCAGGGGTGGGGTTCCTTGGTATTTTGAGGGATTTCTCTAATCCAAACCATAATTGCTCTTTCCCTGGGTTCCTATTTCTTTCTTTATGTGGTACAAATAGTAATTTGACATTCTATATATATAGATCTGGTAATCAGACTTAGGCCGTGTTGTTAATTGGTTGCCTTCTGCTTGAGTTCTTTCTGGTTTGTGAAAACCAACTTTCTGTGCTTCAGTCATTCGGACTAACCATGAGGCAGGGGTGACCACTGAAGGGATCAGTGGGTGCTGGGATGCACGGCTCCTCAATCAGGCAAGGAGACTGTTTGTGCATAAGGACAGCTTCACCTAGCTTCATTGTCAGGAGTATTCCTGTGTTGGAGTAGAAGACTGCCTTGGGAGAGAAAATGCCACCTGCCCCTTGTTCCTACCTCTCTCTTCAAAGGACCAACATTTGAATAATACCCAAGTCAAGCATCTCTGAAACTTGACCTTAAGACCAAGAGGCTTCCTTTTCTTGGGAAAACCAATCTCAGCTCGAAGTCAGCCTGTGTCTGTCCCTGGCTTCCCAGGAGATTTCTGTGAACTTCATCAACATCACTGACAAACTGGGAGATGCCCAAATCTCACCAGAAATCAATCAACCGTTACAACTTTGGGGGGGGGGAGCTGCTTTGTTTCTGATTTGTACCACAAACGGCGGCTCCAATCTGTCACCATGACTGAGAACATGTCACAACAATCTGTTTTTATTCTTTAGGAGGGAAAAGCAACATCTCCCTCTCCTCTAGCTACAGCTAATTTGGAAAATTTGCAAGCTGACATGCAACTTGATTAAAATGACCCGGAGCCACTGATTCTTTCAAAATGCAACTCGGTGCTCACAACCCCAGACCTTCTGTGGTCCAGTTAATCTTCAAAAATCTCTCTCTCTGTCTGTCTCTCTCTGTGTGTCTCTCTCTGTCTCTGTCTCTCTCATGTGTGTGTATGTGTGTGTGTAGAAAAAACAAGATCTGTGAGCTACAATCTAAAACGATTTTAAATTATTTCTACTTCTCCTTTTCAACTCTGCTGTCACCGTGGATTTCCTTCATAGGAGAGAGACCAAGACCAGGATGACATGCCTGGAACTTGTGGATTTCACAGTCCTGGGCAGGAGTGCAGGTCCACAATGCAAACAAAGCATTGTGTTGGACCTGGAGACTATTTTACAGATAGAGTTTGCCCCCTTCCCATTGTTGTATGTAGGAATTTACTCCAGCTTACATGAGTTCCCTCCATTTGCTAACCATTTTTTTAAAGGCATTTTATTGACTCTTTATGAATTTCATACCATACACCCCAATCCCATTCATTCCCCCATTCCTTCACATCTGCCCACAGACCTTGTGCTCGCTACACAAAATTAAACAAAACAAACAAGCAAACAGAATGTCATCGTGGAATGTGTGTGTTGTAGTGCGTCCCACACTATACCTTCTACATATTTTCACTACTATAAGTCACTGGTCTGGTTCAAGGCCTCCAGCTTCAGGTACATTATAAACACTGGATCCTAGCCAGGACTCCTCTCAGATATTCTATTGTTGCCCTGTGTCATGGAGATCCTGCAGCTTTGGATCTGTGAGACCAGCCCCTTATCATGCTCCAGCAGTCCACAGATGGGATAGATGTTAGAGTGGGCCACCTCGAAGCCCTGGTTCTGGGTCTCCTTGGTAGCTGGGCCTCTGTGCTAAGCCTGCCAGCTCTCCTGTACCAGTACCATCAGGGGATATTTCCTTCCTTAAAAAGAAACAATTTTGATCTGGGGATGTAGCTCAGTTGGCAACACTCTTGCTTAGACTGTGTGATGCCCTGGGGACCCATAAACTAAATGTGGTGGCACATGTCGGTGACCCTAGCATTTGGGAGATAAAGGGAGGACAACCAGAAGTTTAAGGTGATCCTTGGCTACATGACAAGTTTGAAGCTAGCCTGGGCTGCATGAGACTCTATTTTTAAATAAATAAATATGAAAAAAGTATGAGAGAAAGCAATAACTGTTTGGTTGATGGCAGCCCTGGGAGACACAGGGTTCTATACACTGGAAACTGAGGTAGCATTTAGGAGTCAGAGTGTAGGTTTGGTTTATAAATACGCTTATGTGACTATTGGCTTTCTTTATGATTTTGACAAATGTGCATTTTTGGGAAGGAGGGAGGGTGTTACTGTAAGAGGTGTTAATGTGGGTTGACATGGGTGCCCACAGCTGTTTTGTTCACCAAGACAATGCATAATTATCAGGAGACAATATATAATTACACGTTGAATTGTGTGCCGCACACTGTAAGTGTTGGCATTGTGGCTCTGAGAGGGGAGAGCTAATACCGGTTGAGATCGTGCAAAGGCAGACACTCATTTGTCGGGACTGTACAGTAATGAGAATCATTCCTGAATCCCGTTGCCTTGGCAACCAATTCTAAAATGATGTCGATAAAGAGCTAGCAACACTTATCAATGGAGCCAGTGTGCCTTGGGAAGGAAAGCCGATGCAAACAAGGCAGGCCAAACTGGCCTTTGGGGGCATGTCCCTGCTGAAAGCCTGACAGAGATATGAAGGGAGGGGCCAAGCCTTAAGGTCTTGGCTACCATCAGTAGCCCCCTGCCACCCTGCCAAATGCGTATCTACTGCCGAGGTTGAGGTTGTGGGGCTTTAGTCGGCTCTTGCTCAGGGCAAATCTTCTACAAGGGTTATTTTCCTATGGAAGGGCTGTCGCTGAGATACAGGAAGGCGACCTAGGGTGGGTGAATGTGGAGCAGCGCCCCTGTTCATAAGGCACAGAAAGGTCCCGGCAAGCATGGACATCTGGAAGCCTTCTTTCCTCTGGCCTTTGTTTCCTTCAGTACTCTGAGGTGGTGAGGGGGGCCAGGGTGTCTGTTTGTTGCAGACCCAGCAGAAGCCTGGCAAGGGTTTCCTTGTGGTTCTTGGTTTAAAATCTGCAAGAATCAAGGATCTTGGTATGGGGGTTGTGTAGGGGATAGCAGACTCCTGTGACCCCTTAGGCAGAGGCTTGTGAGGTACCTGATGACGTGATTTATTGAAATGGACGGTCCTCTTGGGGTATAATATTCCACCCTGGCAACATCAGTACGGAGATTGTGAGGTTCCATTTTAAAAGTTTATCTTTTTTTTATGTTAGCACATCTTGTCCAGATTTTTCTCACCCGTCTTAATTAGGCTCCCTTAAATTATATACCGTCAAGTGCAGACTGGCTACATCCAGATCAAAACAATAACTCAGCCATCTTCCTGATATGGAACTTCGAGAATTGTTTACATTAGTGTCAAGTCTGAGATGCAAAGAGTGAAGGGGACTGATTTGCATGCTGCTAAAGGCCGTCTATAAAAAAACTCCCAGAGAGAAAGATGAACACACACTGCCATCAGAGGCTTCTGTTTAACCCTTGGACTTCTACATGGAACAAAACTGTACAAAAAGTCCCTATGCCCTTGTTAATTACAGAGTACCAGTTTAGATGGTGATACTTCCACTATGTTTCCCCATGAAAGCCATTGCCCCTCCTTTCCTATTTATCAAGTCTAGACTACTTGTCAAATGCAGCTCTTTGTACTGGAGAACAGAATAGTTGGACCTTGTTCACACAGGGTTACTCTTCTGGCCATAAATGCATGCATGTTTTAATGACTCCTGCTTAGAGTCTTACAGGCTCACAAGGAAGAGAACTGGACAGGGCTTGCAGAGACAGCTTCTCTATCCTTTGCTCTAGAGTGAAAGACTTTTTGGGGAAAGGACTTTGTAGATGGAGGAGAGGCTTTCTTGGCAAAGGAATGAGAAGACTAAAGGACTGATAGTGAATGGGAAAGGCCTAGGGGATTGTGGAGTGTGAGTTGGTTCAGTGGGTGTGCTGGCTAATTTTAGATCAATTTGACCCAAACTAGAGTCATCTGAAAAAAGGGAGCCCCTGTTGAGAAAATGCCTCCATAAGATGCTTTTTAGGGCATTTTCTTAATTAGTGAGCGATGGGGGATGGCTCATACATAATGGGTAGGGCCATCCCTGGACTGTGGTCCTGGCTTGTATAAGAAAGCAGGCTGAAACTTGTAATAGGACACATTTTCCACTATGTTCATAGCAGCCTTATTTATAATAACAAGAAGCTAGAAAGAACCCAGATGTCCCTCAACAGAGGAATGGATACAGAAAATGTGGTACATTTACACAATGGAGTACTACTCAGCTATTAAAAACAATGAATTCAT
>NC_034597.1:70107741-70123530 GCF_900095145.1 Mus pahari
GGGGGGGGGGGAGGGGGGGAGACGTGTCGTGTGATGGAGATAGGAGGATTCTGTGTGCTCATTGGTGAGAAAATAGGGCCAAAATGGTGAGCTTCCAGTCCGGTGAGAGACCCTGTCACAAAAATAATGTGAAGATGTATTAACAGAGTGATCTCTGGCTTCCACACCCACACACATGAATAATGAACACACACATGCACATGCACGCACATGCGCGCGCGCACACACACACACATGCACATGCACGCACATGCGCGCGCGCGCACACACACACACACACACACGCAGAGAGAGAGAGAGAGAGAGACAGAGACAGAGACAGAGACAGAGACAGAGATAAATTAAGAAATAAATTTACTATTGGACATAATAAAGAGTACCTCCCAAGAACTGCCACAGTGGCACCCCCAGGGACTGCATGTCCTGTGTGTTTGTATCTAATTAGAGTAGGTGACTAGTGCTCATCATGCTTAAGGTGATATGCAACTGATCCTGCTAATCCACTCTGCCTTCCAATCCATGAATTCTCAGCAGGAGGGAAAGTGGAGATGGCTCAGTGGGTAAATTGCTTGTTGTACAATCACAAGGACCTAAGTTTGAGTCCCAGAACCCATGGCATGGTAGTAGGGACCTATAACCCCAGTGCTGAGGAGCCAGAGACCGGAGGATCTCTGGGGCTTACTGTCCATGGCTGTCCAAATCAGCTGGCTTCACATTCAGTGAGAGACCCTGTCTTAAGAAATGAGATGAAGAGTGGATGAGAAAGACACTTGACATCTGCCGCTGCTCTTTACATGCACTTACAGCTATGTACATGTACACATACACACAGAAAGCCACAAAGCAAGCTAGACCTGGGCCTTGAGTCATCACGCATCCATCCCCCACCCTCACCCCAGTATCATGTGCATTGTACTAGCATGTGAGTGAAGAGGTAATAAGTAAATATGGATCCTGGAGGACACTGAGTTTGTTGTTGTTATGGTGGTCGGTATTCTCCTAACCAGTCTACTCATATAACTGAGTGGCATCTTAATATTCGTTCAACTAAAAATGGAAGTGAAAAGACTTCACAGTGCAGGTTGGGAAGCAGTGACTTCGGCATCATTGCAGGATGCAGCCAAGTTTTAATTTACCAAAGCATTTTCACAATTTCCCTAAGAGAACTGTAGAGTAATATTCTTTAAACATCTGGACATATGACCCATTTTCAATAACTTGCTGTCCCATGGTCATTCTGCAGAGGCCAGCTAGAAGAACCTGGTGTGCCCTGAGGGGTGGCCACACCGCATGGGAATGAGGTAGAAGATATGGGAATTGGCCTCCTCCTCTCTTCCTTCCCCTCCCTCTCACACTCTGACTCTCAGGGTTTCTCTTAGCTCACAGATGACTCACATTCTACACTGTGTTTCCACTCTCTACACACGGCTCTGCCTCCATCACTCTCATATGCAAATATTATTTTCTTCTTAAAGCTCAGCTTCCTTGTGAACTGTTATCTCTCTCCCAAGTCAGAACAAGTCCCTCCGTACCCATCGTATACCACATCTGTCTTCTTTCCCTACAGATGTTGTTCTACTATCCAGTGTGAGAAGGGACTCAGTGTTTGTGACCCTCATTAGAACCAAGTCCCCCACGAAGAAGCTACCACATCAAATGCCTTTGTGATAACCTTCACATTGAAGTTTAATACATTCACAACACAGAACCCATGGTGTGACTATCAACTTGAGTAGATTTTCATAGCATCTTCCCACTTGAATAAACAACATTCCAATCAAGATACCATTACCAGCACTTGACCCCCTGGGGCTCCTTTCCAGTCACCATCCCGACCAGGACAGCTTCCAGCCTGCCTTCTACCTCTATAGATTATGGTTTCCTTGACAATTATACAGTATCGGCCCTTTTGAGTCTGAAGCTTATGAATTATAGACAAATGTTGCAGGCAAGGATTGTTTCCCATTCCCAAAGTAAAACATCATCCATTTGCCGCCTCTGCTGAGCGTTTAGGTGGTTTCCAGTTTTATTTTACAGATAGTGCAGCTGTTTGTGTTTGTTGATGGCTTTCTGCTGGGTGTGGTCCTGGGAGTGGGATTCTGGGTGGCATGGTGTGTCTATGCTTGGTTTTAGCGGATATTGTTAACTGATTTCTGAGGCGCTTTTCCAAGTCACTCCCCCCTCCTGCCCCGCCCGGGAGCATATTTGTCCCAGGTGCTCTGTGTCCCTGCAACTCTTGGTAATTTCTCATATGTTCTTTTGAGCATCCTGGCAGTGTATTAGAGTTCTAGCTAACATTTCCCTCATGGTTAGCAATAGATTATGAATGTTCACCAGCCAGGAGGGTATATGAGGCTGTTGGCAGTATGATAAGGAGGTGAGCTTGGGGGTTGGCAAGTTGGCTCAGTGGTTAAAAGCTCTTTCTGCTTTTATGGATGATCTGAGCTCAATATCCAGTATTCATGCCAGGTGGCTCACAACTGCCTATAATTCCAGTTCTAGAATGTCTCATGTCATCTTTTAGTCTTCAAAGGTACCTGTACCCATGTATGCATGCACATACATGCACACACATGCATGCGCACAATTGAAAAATAAAACAAATCTTTTTTAAAAAAATAATGTGATCTTGGGATGCCTGCTGAGCATCTGTTGAAGAGAGAGCTCCTGCAGAGACCCTCAGTGGGAGTGTGTCTGCCATATCCAGGGAATGTCAAGACAGAAATGAGGTCACTGGGGGAAGAAGAGCGACACCATGGCGGATCCGGGAAGGCCATCCTAAAGGGCTTTTGTGACATCATGAGAGATGGAGGGTCATTGGAGATTTCTGCGCAGAAGAGACATCATCTCCTTAAGCAGCACAGGGCTCCAACAGCCATGTTGAGAGTGAAGGGACCGTGGGCAGACATGCAGAGACTCAAGGGGAAGGGCGTGGCTTGGTGAGAGATGCTGCTGGCCAGAACGAGAGCTGCAGCAGGACGGGTGGGAAGAGGTGGCCAGGTTCGGAGTGTCTGGCAGGTGAGACAGGGTCTCGTGGAGAGGATGCAGGTGTGAGGACAGGTATCAGCTACTCCTAAGCACTGAGGAAAGCTTTGGAGCTAGCCTCTGCTCACCGTGGTTTCTCCTGGCTGTGGGATGCACCAGCCTCATCCACTCTGGCGACCCCCTGTCAACCTTACCCTATCCATTCTGCGTCCTTCACCCAGTCCTCACCAAGGGCCACCTTTGCTTTCCTTCCGAGCCGTTATTATGACAAAAACTCTTCTCCGATTCCCACAGAGCTCTGCTGTGAGCACTGCAAGTTAGTTCTGAAAGATATATATATATATATATATGCCTTTTCTTTGCATTCCTATGAAAGCATTCGTAATTTTCCCTGAGGCCACACGGATGCCTCCGACTGATCAAAAAAAATGAGCCGCAGAAAGGAAAGTACAATTGATTAATATTTTAAAGTAACCTTCCTTTGTTTACTTGCTCTTTGCATATTTCTTTCTGCTTGGAAACAGGAGAATGTACAGCATTAGAGCTAAAGATAACCAAAAGATTATGTAACTGTCCATGAAGAACTAAGACATGGCCCAGGGTGGTAAACAGTTCCCAGAGGGTGAACTACTACACGCTCCCCAGGTTGACTTGATTATTAGTAACTGGACCACACACTTTCCACTCTGAGGGAAATGATCCTACTAGAACAACCATCTAAAGTCCGCTCTTGAACTTTTATCTGGGTCTTAAGTTCCTTCTGCGCTCTCTCTCTCTCTCTCTCTCTCTCTCTCTCTCTCTCTCTCTCTCTGTCTCTGTCTCTCNGAACTTTTATCTGGGTCTTAAGTTCCTTCTGCGCTCTCTCTCTCTCTCTCTCTCTCTCTCTCTCTCTCTCTCTCTCTCTGTCTCTGTCTCTCTCTCTGTGTCTCTCTCTCTCTGTCTCTGTATCTCTCTCTGTTTCTCTCTCCTTCCCCTGTCCCCACGTGTGTGTGTGTGTGTGTGTGTGTGTGTGTGTGTGTGTAAGTATATGGAGATCAGGAAAACCTCCGATGCTGGTCCTCACCTTCAGTTGGGACTTCTTTGTGTTTCAGCACTGTGTATGCCTGCCTTACTCACTGGCCTGTGGAATTCTGGCAATTCTTCTCCTCTCCTGTCATGGTAGAAACACTGGAATTACAAATATACACTCCCACACCTTGATGATATGGGTTCAAGGGATTTGAACTCAGATCTTCATGCTTGAATGGCAAACCCTTTGTCCACTGGGCCACCTCTTTGGCCCCCCCTGTTGGTCTCTTACCTGTTGCTTCTCTCTCCCTTCAGACCTGCTCTGTAGCTAAGGTTTCTCAGTTTCAGCTCATCCAGTATCTCACAGAGTTGTGCTGTTAGCAGATGTGTTCCTAAAAGACCTTAGCTGCCATTGGGTCCTCCATGGTAAGCTGAGCTTTTAGCAGGCCCTGGAGATTGCATACTGTCTGGAAGGGAAACTGTCTTTTGCCTACCTCCCAACCCAGTACCCTTGGCAGGCTTTGTTCAGCTTGCCCAGGGCAGACTTCTTTGCTGGCCCACCCTTCCTACTCAGAGTACAGACACTGACTAAGGCTACTTACTGCTTCCCCTCTGCCAGTCCTGGGTCTCTGTTACAATAGCAGTACTGTTTTCTTTTGCTTAGATGGGACTGTGTGAGCTTAAACAGATATTGGCAAAGCTGCTGGTTAGTGGCAGTTAAAAAAATTGAACTGGATAGTCTGTGATGCCGCTACATAATTTGCAGCCACTTCTGGGTACAGGAATCCAGAATTTGTTAAACTGAATTTGTTGTTTATGCCCTTGGAAAAGGTGCAGATCATGGTTGGCTGGTCAGTTACTGATTGCATTAAAAAATATTTGCAAATGGAAGCCACAGTATTAAAATGCACCAATTCTTGATGTGGCCTGCTAAACAAGGATGTCTGAATGTGCATACGGAGTCCTGAGACCTAGGAAGGTGAAGGAAGGTGAGCCTGTAAAGTCAAAGGCATCCAGCTGGGAGGCTCACACTCAGGCTTGTGAGAATCTACATCCCATCTTTTCCTAGTCAGGGGTTTGGCAATGTCTCTATAAAATGCTCCTCTTTAGGCTAGAGATGGAGCTCAGTTGGTAGAATTCTGGTCTAGCATGCAGAGATCCCTGGTTTCAGTCTCCAGTACGATGTAAAACTGTGGTCTGGCACTTGGAAGAGGAAGGAAAGATTGTAGCCAGCTTGTGCTACAATAGCAAGACTCATTCTCAAATAATAAACTAAATAGAGCTGCACAAGGCCCTGTGTTCACACCCAGGAGCACATAAACTAGGTGGGGTGGGTTTGTCTCCTAAAGCCTCAGGCACTTCAATACTTGGTCCCCGGTTCTTTATTCCGGGAGGCTTAGGCCTTGCTGAAGGAAGTCTGTCACTAGCAGTAGCCTTTAAGAGTTCAAGATCTAGGGCTGCACTCTAGAGGCAGACGTAGGTGGATCTCTGAGTTCCAGGCCTGCCTGGTCTACAGAGTGAGTTCCAGGACAGCCAGGGCTACACAGAGAAACCTTGTCTCTAGAAATCTCTCCCCCAAACAAAAACAAACAAACAAACAAACAAACAAAACAAAAGACACAACAAGAGCAACAACAGAAAGAGTTCAGAGTCTCACAGCATTGCCAGTGCAGTCTCTGATACCTCCTGTGGCTTAGGATACGGGCTCTTCAGCCTGCTAACTCGGTCACCCTGCCTGCCCGCTGCTTTGCAGTCTCTGATACCTCCTGTGGCTTAGGATACGGGCTCTTCAGCCTGCTAACTCGGTCACCCTGCCTGCCCGCTGCTTTGCTTCCCTACCATTTTGGTGATAGACTCATAGGAGTGGAAAAGTATCTCATACACCAGGCGTGGTGGCCCATACCCACAATCCCAGCACTTGAGACTTGGAAGTAGGAAGATCGGAAGTTTAAGGGGATCCTCTGTAATATAAGGGATTAGAAGCCAGCACGGGCTTCTTGAGACCCTCTCTCCAAAAGGAAAAATAATTCAAATAAAAAGAAGTTGGGGTTGGCGAGACGGCCTTACTCTAAGCCTGAGGACTGGGTTCGATTCTCTTCATAGGGTAGGATGAGAGAATCAACACTCCCCCCGAGTTGTTTAAAAAAAGTGCTTGAAAAAGAAGACAAGAAACAAACAACAAACAAAGAACAGCAGCAGCAGCAGCAGCAGCAACTACAATACCAACGACAAACAAACCCAAACAGATGGTGTTCTCTGTCACTTTTTATCCTAGGGAGTGAATGACCAGTGTTGGTCTCCCTCGAGCTGTTCCACGCATCCTCCCTCGCTGCTTCCCGTGGCATGTAGATGCTTTCCTTTTTTGTGGGGTGTGTCTTTACAATTTCTGGGGCTCTGATTGTCCCTCTGGAACATTCATCAATAGCATGGTCTCCTGAGTCCCCCTCTCCTGTGCGTCTGTGGAGCGCGACGGCACGAGAGAGGTGCTCGGGGGTGGAGGGTCATGTGACCAGTCTGAGTCCCGCTTATGCAGTTCTGTATGACCTTGGGAACGCTCCTGGACTTGGGCCCAATTTCTTCATCTTGAAGGCACCGGTGTAGGCTGAGAATAATCTTTCTGGTTCCTCCCAGTTTTAAAATTCTGTGCTTATCTTTTTGAAAGGCAAGCACACAGACTAAACAACAAAGGGAAGAGTCCCTGGGGACAGACACACCCTCACACGGGCGCACTGGGGTTGGCGTTTATGTGTATGGTTATTAGATTTTCATATGGTGACTGCTAAAATTGTCAGAAAATCTGAGGCAACGTGCACAGGTCAACCCTGATCCCTGAAAATCCTGTAAGAATATTTCTAATCTATATTTTGCCAAAGACATTCTCACTTAGCTATTTCTAACAAACACTCTCTCTGAACAAATCTCTTTGGAAATGCATTAGATAACGCAGTTTCCTCCCTTCAATTCCATATCTTCCTTGCTGTCTGAACAGAAAAAGCCAGTTTGTGTTATTAATGACAAGTCATTTTGCAGAGTGCCCAGGTTAATAGAAGAGATAACTGGCAAAATATAAATGTGTAATACGAACATGCTGAAGATAAAACCGAGGTCAGATGCAGAATGCAGAGTGTGAAGACGGGAAGATGTTCCCAGTGGGGACAGAATTCCAGCAAAGTGACCAGGACAACCATGGCTGTCAGCTCATCGGCTGCTCTACAAAGCACTGGTTTCCTATCCCTAATTTTTGGATCTCCATCACTCTTATAAATGAAGGGTAGATGAGGCATTCTACTTGTGATCCCAGAACACAGGAGGCAGAGACGGGAGATCCCCAGAGAAAGCTGGCTAGCTAGACTAGCTGAAACATTAAGTTGTGGGTTCAAGTGAAAGACCCTTCCTCAATTAATAATGTGGAGAGCTATTGATGAAGACACTAGGTATCAACTTCTGGTGCCCACACATGGTTGGTTGCACACATGTGTACATGTACCCATTCGAATATGCCCCCCATGAACATACAGGCATGAATACTCTACATATACACATCAGACTCAATGGTAACTCTTATTTTAGTGGTTTGGCCAGTGTGGTGGTTTGAATGAGAATGGCCCCTACAGATGCATATGTTTGAACACCTGGTCCTCAGTTGGTGGAACTCTTTGGGAAGGATCTGGAGGTGTGGTCTTGTTTGAGGAGATATGCTGCTGGAGGTAAATTTGAAGTTTCAAAAGAGTCCTGGCCACTCATTCCTGGTGTGCTTTCTGCCTCCTGCTTGTGCGCCAAGATGTGAGTTACCAGCTGCCATGAGTTCCAGTGCTTGCCATGTCTGCCTGCCTGCCTGCTGCTGTGCTTCTGTCATGATGGTGATGGACTCCTATCCCTCTGAAACTGTAAGCCCCAAATAAATCCCTCCTTCTATACGCTGCCTTGGTCATGGTGTTTTATTCCAGCAATCAAAAAGTAACAGATACACTGAGGATGCTCCTATTACAAGTGTGTTAGTCAGCGTTCCATCACTGTAACAAAATGCCCGAGACCAAGTTAATTTTGATTCACAGTTCTTAAGGTTCCAGTTCAGTTGGTACTACTATTGCTTTGGGGCAAGGCAGCATATCATGGAAGGAGCTGCTCTCCTCATGACCAAGAAGACAAAGGGACAGAGGTCCCACAGTCCCCTTCAAGAACTTGCTCCCAATGACCATATGCTTACTGTGTGGATTATCTCCTAAAAGTTTTACCACCTCTCAATAGTCCCAATGTGATGAACAAGGAGGGCCTTGGGGCACGTTAAGATCTAAGCTTCATTTAAGGTCTAAGATGGTAGTGGTGCATGCTTATGATTCTAGCGCGTAGAGAGGCGGAGTCATGGCTACAAGTGTGAGGCCAGGGTAGGATACATGAGGTTCTAAGCCAGCTAGGGTCACATAGTGAGATCCTCGTTCAAACAACAGCAATGAAAAGCTAAGTTAATTGACTGAACCATTTTCAGAAGACAACTAGGTTCCTGCCCTAATGTCTCCTACCACCTAAAGTGAGGGAGAGAGAGGGGAGAATGCCAGCTTTTTTTCTTATTAAGGTAAGAGTCGCTACAAGCATGCGACTTACTGTCTGGCTCGTCGTGAATTCTCAGTCATGATGCTACTTGGAATTAACTTTCGAAAGTGTGGTTTGAAACAGCAAACTAATACTTTATCTAATTACAAACTCCAAGCATTAAAACTTAAAAAATAAATAAAAAATAAAAAAGCCTCAGCCCAGATATTACCTGGGAAAGGATTTTTATCTTTTATCTCTCAGTTCGCCCTCCTGGTTAGCATTCTGCTAAATAAGATTCTGAATGCTCACCTCCTAGACCGGGCTTTCTCAGAAAACCCTCTCCTGGTTCTCAACTACCAACACTGTCTAGAAAACAAAACAAAACAAAACAAACAAACAAACAAAAAAAAATAAAGTCGTCCTGATCACAGTTGATTACTTTGAGAAATAACACATTGGCAGGATTTCCTCCCTCCCCCACCAGCTTAGGGTAGATAGCGCTTCACTATGGAATCCCACTGGGCTACAGATACCAACAGCCTGGAATGTTTCAGGGGAAGACCTTGAATGGTCTCCCAGCAAGGAATGGAGGCTGAGAGAGCCAGATTTTCAGTTTTGAATGACCTTTGATTAGTTCCCAGCAACAGAACAATCAGTTTCCAGTGACCTTGACTGGCATATTTTGACAAAACAAAATTGCCGATTACAGAATGTCATTCTCTTCCCAACTAGGTGACTGGACCTTCTCTTCCCTGTCTGGAAAGATCACTGCAAGAAATGTCTGGGACAGGAGGCGGCAGCCCCACTTTCTATCACCAAGGAAGCAGAGATCTAATGTGTTCGCACAACCACCGTCTTTAACATCTTTCTCTTTGTCTCAACCCAAAGAGAGCAATATTTTCTTTGAGCAGGAGCTGTTGAGGCAGCTCCACCCACTTTCCAGTTTCCAAGCTATTTGTGACAAAACAGGAAGGAATCTTTATTAAAATGTGAAAGTGGACCGTCCCAAAGGCTCAGTAGGTAAAGATGCTTTGCCACATGAACCGCTCAACTTGGATTTCCATCTCCACAACCCACTTAGGTGGAAGGAGAGAACTGACTTCTACAAAGCTGTCCTCTGACATTCACTTGTGAGACACACACACACACACACACACACACACACACACACGCACACACACCATCTCTTAGGATCATTAGATATCTGTTTTCCAGTGAGTTGGGGAGGAGGAGGTAGGGTATCCAGGGTCATGGTATTGTAGAAGTCGGGTTTGGGGGTGGAGTGGGGGGGTTGCCACTAGGCAGGCGCAGTAGACCTTCACTGCCACCTTGTGGTCACCTGGGACCCCCAGAGGGTCATTTTTCTGGACTGTCTTCCTCACTCTCTTTGGTTGCCTCTCCCACTGTGATTGGCGTTATTTCAATGGATCCTTTGTTATAGTTTTTCTTACCAGTGCATTTTAACTTTAGGGGGAATCATGGAAAGCCAGCACATTTCTATATACTGAAAAAAAAATTCTCTGTAGGGAAGAAGAAGTCAGGTTCACGAGGACTCTTTAAGATGAACCGGCTCAAAGTCTTGCAAGGTTCCTGTTTCTCCAGGCTGCAGCCAGTCTCAGCCGCAGCAGAGATGCTCAAGGCAGAAGGCAGGCCCTGGGGTGGTACCTGTCTTTGCTATCACCTGGCCAATTGGGGGAAGTCAGGACAGATGAGGGTTTGTTCATTATCTCATTTATCACCCTCGTCTGCGGTCCAAATTAGTTCTCACATCAGATTCTGATAGTATCAGATTCAATATCATCAGCTGGAATATGAACGGTATTTCTCAGCACACACACACAAAATGACTTTCAAGGCATGTATTATGGGCAGGATTATAATAAATTAAATGCCTAAACTGGCAGAGTGCAAACAATTTTGACTCAGATCTAAATGTTTGCACTGGCTGTTTAAACATTTAATTTGTTCCAATGGAGGTAGCGGCACAGACTAAGCATGTTAATTAAACTCGGGCTTTGGCAACGTGAGTCATCTCGTGGACACAGAGCGTGACAAACCAGGATGGAGAAAGCCATTATGTGTGGTTTCCTCGTGCTCCAAATGAACACTGTACATCCTTCAACCCTGCAGACATTAGTAATTGTTAATGAATTGTTCCATCTTTCTGAAGTGACTTTTAGATGATGCTGTGGTACTGTTACTCTGGGAAACAACTTTGCTAATTAAGTTGCAGGGAAGTTCATCAACTACAGATAATTGGTTGAAGTGATTACGTGGATAATCTGTTTCATGTTCCATTAAAAATGGAAAATGTACAGAGGAGGAGGGCTAAGAATGATATCTCAAAAGGCATCTTGCCCCAAATTATTGCCTTCACTGCCCTTAAATCACTACCATCACCATCATCAACTGCATCACCACACCTTTTGGGGCAGGGGGGATGCTCAGGCGTGATTTTCTTGACTGGTCTTAGTTCTGCTACAGATTGGTACAGCACACTGGCTAAGTCTTCTCTAAGCCCCCGGTTCCTTTGTAAAATGAGGGCATTCCTGTGCTAAGTTAGGGCTAAGTGATCTATTTCCCAAATGCAGTGATTTAAATAGGAAAGCGGTTCTGTTCCACTCTTTCTTAGAAGTATCTCAGGTATTTGGGGCTGGCAGGGGAGCACTCTATTCTCTCACTACAAAGCCTTTGGTAGCTCCCCAATGCTTGCAGAGCCACGTTCAAAGCTGCTCACCATCTGACCCCAGTCTACAGTTCTAACTTCATCCTCCTTAGCCAGTCTGCTGGAATCTGTCTTTAATGTGCTGCTCCGCCCACCTGGAAGGCCCATTTCTCCTTCACCTCTGCACTTCATTCTGTGTTTATGATCTGCACTCCTTCAAGTGCCCCTTCATAAATCTGTGTAATTATTCTCTTGCCTCTGGCTGACCCCTGCTATAACATTCATTGTCTTTTCCTTCGAATTCTGAAATTTTTGGCTCCATGTCCAATTTCATTTGTTATTCATACAAACAGCACTCATGTTTCTGGAGACAAAAAACTGTATGTTATTTATGTTATTATAAATAATATTAATTATATAATTATATTAATATGAAGAAAACAGTATATTATTTATTTCTTGGGATTTTTCTTTTTAAAGACAAGACTTCATGTATCTCAGGCTAACCCCAAACTCTGTGTAAGTGAAGATGACCTTGAGCTCCCTCTTCCACATCTCAAGTCCTGGAGTTACAGCTCCAGTTTATGATGTGCTGGAGAGCAAAGTTGGAGCAAAATATTCTTCTCAACTGAGCTATATCCCCAGTCTTCACAGCATTTATCTTTATTCCCCAGTCCTTCTCTTCTTCCTTCCTTTGATATCTAGCATTGTTCTGTGTGAAAAAATAACAGCAATAATAATTAAACTTAAATTAAATTAAATTTAAAAAGAATGTCGAACTAAATGCAACAAAATGTTGTTCCAGATAAGAAAACCCAGTCACCAAATAGCAACTGTTTGTTAACTCAAGGGGCCAATTAGGCAATGGGTTTGTCATTGGAAAATTCCAGATGTGAATCACAACAGTTCCAATTAGGTTTACATCCTGTGTTAAACTAAGAACAGCAAACAGAAATAACTCCTTGGGCCCCCACATCCATGTGGAATAGTGTGCTGCTCAGTTCATTAGGAAGACGGCTTTTCTGGAGATGGCCATGGTTTTGTTTGTTTGTTCATTTGTTTTTAAAAAAAACTTTTGTTCATGGGGATGGAGAGATGGTTCAATGGTTATGTGCCCTGGCTGCTCCTCTAGAGGACCCAGGTTCCATTTCCAGTACCCAGAAAGCAGCTCACAACTGTCTGTTACAGGGGATCTGACACCTTCATACAGACATGCATTCGAGTTAAACAGCAAAGCACATAAAAACCAAAAGCATAGCAAAGCAAAGCAAAGCAAAGCAAAGCAAAGCAAAGCAAAGCAAAGCAAAGCAAAGCAAACCAAACCAAACCAAACCAAACCAAACCAAACCAAACCACAAACCCCCCTTTGTTCATGAATCACGTGGAAAAAGTAGGGTTACCTTAGATATATGTACATAGACATTGTATGTGGTAGAGCTAAAGTCTATCTCTATTGGTGACATTTCTGCTTCTGTGCTTGCCCTTGCCATGCTAGATTTAAGAGTGGACTGTGTGGCAGGGGTTCATTTAAGAGGTAATCTTAGATTATGGGGTCACGTAGAGGTGGCTCAGAGGTTGTGGCCCTGCTATGGCTTTACTGTGCCACTGGGAAAACTTAGCACTTCTCCTCAAACCTCATTCTTGTCCTTTGCACAGCTACACTGTTCTCCTCTTACAGGGCTGTTTGTGTGGATGCTGGCAGCTCATTAGTGTGGAGCTTTGAAAAGATCATGGGACAGCCTGTTGGGTACTGCTGGGGGCCCACCTCTAGGGCTCTGAGAGTGGCTATTAAAGCCATGCATTTGCTCGCTCCAGTCACTGAGCCCACACCAACAGACCCTTGGTTGTATTTATAACATTGCAGCTTAAAAAAAAAAAAAGAAAAAGAAATTAAATTTTGCTTTTTCAAATTTTACAGATAAGCCATGAGTTCTTCTGCTTGAACGGATTTTGAATCATAATTTAGTTAACGCCAGGATGGCAGTAAACCCAGTGGAATTGAGCAAGGGCAAGGGAAGGAGAAAGCTGAAGGGTGAGACCCGCAGGACTTCTTGGATCTGCCTGTTGCTTCTCATCCTTTCCCCCCCCCCTCTATGCCTTTCATTTCTCTTGAACACGTAAGCCTTTCTTCCTCTTCATTTTGACAGATCTGGTCAGGTGGCATGGATGCTCATAAAAGCTAAGACGGTCTGTGGGATCTGTCACCCAGTTCAGAAATCCTCAATTCTTTATGACTGTTGTCCTACAGCTCACCTGTGATTGGGACTAATCTACTTCAAACTGGTGAGGCTCAGAACCTCTGAGTGGATGTCTCCCCTCACCCACCTACAGGTTGTCACTCAACCTATGCATTCCAGAGCAGTGTGAGGCTGCTGGGTTTCTTCTCTCGAAGGATCCCACGCATAGGGATAGCTCGGTTACCAGCAGGGATGGCGTGGTGGTTAGACTAGGGTTGCTCCCTGTAGACTCATGCATTGGAATGCTTGGCCACAGGAAGTGGCACTATGAGGAGGTGTGGCCTTGTTGGAGGAAGTGTGCCACTGTGTTGGTGGGTTTTGAAGTTCCCAATGTGGAAGACAGTCTTTTCCTGGCTCCCTTGGATCAAGATGTAGAATTCTCGGTTCCTCCGGCACTATGTCTGCTTACAAGCTGCCGTGCTTACTGCCATGATGATAATTGACTGAACTTCTGAACCTGTAAGCCAGCCACAATTAAACGATTTCCTTTATATGAGTTGCCTTGGTCATGGTGTCTCTTCACAGAAATAAAACCCATAACTAAGATAGATGGGCTTACAGCAGAGCTGGCTTGGGAGGCATGGGTGCAAGTGAGTCAGCTTGAGGACATGAGATGCAGGAGAGCTGACCCTGCCTCTGATTGATGGCAGCAGCATTGGGTGGCCTAGCCAGAGCAGTGCTTTAGAACTCATCCCAGTGGTGCAGATAAGAGACAACCTATGGCCGACCAGCTCAGCTACCACCCAGGGCTCTAAATTAGCCCACCCCCAAATGTACATAATCTGTGAACAGTTAGGACTTGTGAAACAGAAAGGGCTAGTCCTGCTGATCCAAAGCTGCAGGATCTCCATGACACAGGGCAACAACAGGATAATCAAGAGGAAGCCTGGTGAAGATCCAGTATTGATGATGTCACAGAAGCCAGAGACCTTGAACCAGACTCTCAGTGACTCATTGCAATGAGTATTTACTAGTGAAGATGTGCAGACAGAGGTATACACTGTGGGATACACTGCGACGTGTTACAGCTCCCACAATGAGATGTTTTCTAGGCTTTTTTGGTATTTTGTTTGTTTGTTTGTTTGTTTGTTTTCAGGGGCTGGGAGAGGTTGCAAGGGTGAAGGGAGATGAGTGGGACCAGTGCTTGATGTGAACTCACAAGAAGTTAAAAAGAGAAGAATGATAATAAAAAAAAAAACCCCAAAGACATTAGACACCACGATTATCTCCAATCACAAGAAAAAAATAGCATTGATCACCTCCATATGTAAGTAAAGAGGCCTTCGGATGCCATAAGTAACCTTTCTTTCCTCCTCTCCCCACACACAGATAGGGTGGGGTGGGGGAGTGAAAGAAGAGGAGGAGAACACTGTACATGTGCCCTCAGAAGCCATTTGGTCACAATTTGCTCAAGCCAGTTTAGACAGAAGGAGAATTTGTCTTACAACATTCAGGAGCAAAAAGGTTTGTGGAACTCCCACAGGGCTGAATTCCCCAATCTAAAGCTACCAAAGACTCCCCATGGTTTCTCTATCCCCCGCCAGATGGAATCATAGCCTCTCCTCCTGGTTCTCTAAGTGACCCATGCATACATCTAAGTGACCAAACACCTCTACACCTTTCTTGATCTATAGATAATCCTGGGCTCCTTTGGAAGCTTTGGTCAACTTGCCCTGGATGGACAGCTCTGATTGACGGATAGGATTAGTCTAAAGGAAATCATTTGGCCAATTTGGTTTCATCAGCATGATCTACTAAGGTGCCAGGTTTACATCAATCATCCTTGGCCAGGGTCTGAGCAAGCCTCTGGGACAGTATTCTCCAGAAGTCAGTTTGCAGAGGGTAAGAGAATGGAGTCTATGGTTCAATATTTAACTCTCGGTTATTTATGAAATCAGGCTGTGTTAACCAGGTCACTTGTTTTTTTCAGCTCTCTTCCTTTCATAACTTTGGTTTGGGGAAGTTTACTTCTCTTTACTTCTTAATAACAGCAAGGGTTTAACTAACAGGTCTAATAAGGAAGGGCTGATGTGAGAAGTGCGGGTTCATTCCTGGAGCCTACAATTTCGTGGGGAGACCGACTAAACCCAAAACATCCAGCAGTAAACAAGGTAATTACAAGTTGTGTTCTGAAGAGGAATATTGAATTAGAGGCAATAGACTGAGGAGGGGGGACCTCTTTAGATGACTTCCCAGGAATGCTGCCACTGGGAGCTCATTTCTTATGAGGGTTGGGGGAAGGGAACAGTCATAAGAAGGTCATAGGGAGGATGAGTCCAAAGGCATTTTAGGGACAGGGAAAGAGAGATTGGACACACACACACACGCACACGCACACACACACACACACACACACACACA
>NC_034597.1:70123950-70126069 GCF_900095145.1 Mus pahari
GCCAATCCATCAGCGCCACGTCTGAGGCGGAGTAGAGCTCCTATATAAGGGAGGCGGTTTTGTTGCTCAGGGTCTCTGTTTTTGGAAGCTTGTGCTCTCCCTCTCAAGAGTATAAAAGCTTTGCTACAGAAGGATCCTGTTTGTGTGCCGCGTCGTTCTTGCTGGCGAGACGGTTGGCGCGGGACACTTGGGTTTTGGGACTGGCAAGATCTGGGTTTGGGTCTGGACTTTGCTCCTTCCCAGATATGTGACTCTGAACAAAACCTGCAGGTTCTCTCTGCATCTTTGGCTCATAGATTTTATTTTATCAGGAGAATTGGGCTGCATTAAAGAACTGTATAGAAAGCAATACAGTGCCTGACACCATCTATTAAAAGCATTTTTCAAAGGTTCACATTACCCCTGCATATAAATCAAATTCTAGAAAGCAGACTTAACTGATGCTTCACGAGGGATTCAGTATATAAAGAGATTGTGTGATGAACAGCTCCAAACACTCGTGAGGGTGGATTGGGCTAGGGGGCACTTCGATTCTCTTCAATTCTCTCTCTGCAGGGAAAGACACAGGGAGAAGAGACAGTCTTCAAGTGGATAGCATTGGTCAGGATTGAGAAGATTCACTTAGTCTAGACTCACTTAGGTAAATATGACTTTACAAGAGAAGAAAACGACAGCTCCCCCCTCCCCCACCAAGTTTAGCTTCAGCAGATAGATTGAACAGGAAAAGGGTTCTAGGGAACCCATAGGGACTGAGGAGAACATAGAAAATGCCGCACCAGAAGGGCCTGTCAGCAACTCTCACTAAACCAGTGCTGCAGAGCAGGACACCCACAAAGCAGGGGAGGAAGAATGTTCTACAGGGAGGGCTCCTCCAGGGAGAGGACAATTAGAATAGGTGACAGAAGTGATCTGTAAGACAAGACACAGAGTGTCTTAAGATCCAGAGGAAATCTGCAAGCAGATAGAGAGCACAGGGGAAAGTAATACAAAAAGAAAGAATCCAGGAATTGTCCAAGCAATCCAGGAAGGCCAGAATGCCAACTGAACAGGAATTCCAGCGCTAGAGTGCAGAGGTAAAGCAGTAAAGAAATAAGAGAAGAAATATTTCTTCAGGCTAAAGAGATAATAAGGATCATTTATTTTAAAAGAGCCATTGAAAGTCAGCAGAACCAATGTGAAAATATTTGCACGTGCGCATACACACACACACACACACACACACACACACACACACACACACATGAGATTATTTTAGAGAAAGATTTTATCCGCTGTGGACCACAGTGGTGCTCATCTGTGTGCTGTTTCTGCTTCCTTTTTCTGTTCCTTTCTCTCACTAAAAGTCCACAGCTCCTTCTTCCCTCTGTCTTTCTCTTCCACCACTCCCTTCTCTCTCTTGCCCTCAGTTCTTTACTTCCTCCCTTTCCCCATCTCTTTCTGTGTCTTTCAGGTGGAATTACTGATTAGGGGATTATCCAGCACAACCCAGGCCATTGGGATCGAGAGAACTACATTTTTGGTTACTGTGGTTAGGGGTGGGAACACGCGTCTATGGGCCCAATCTGAGTGGTTCTGGGCTTTTCAGGCGGTGCCTTCCTGCCGGAGGGTTACAGCAGAGGCTTGAGCTGCTGCAGGAATGGGGAGTAGACTTAAATCTTATATGTCAAATGTGATGCCAACTAAAGTAGCAATGAGATGTGTAATTTCCAGACTGTTAAAGAGGGGCAACCCCAACTTAATTACAGGCAAATGAAGGGATGGAGAAGGACACACAGAAAGAGACAGAATTAACGGAGATGACAGAGTAAACCTAAGAGCGGGCAGGGTGGCAGGAGCGCATGCGCATGCGCAGGTCAGTCCATGAGCACAGGCGTGCCAGGAAAACAGGCATCTGAACAGGCCCTGCTTCCTGCTTCCTGCTTCCTGCTTCCTGCTTCCTGCTTCCTGTCGAGTCAGACAAGTATTTATTTAAAAAAAAAAATGAACAAATGCTTTAAAATTTGATTTTCAACAATTCTGTTAAATAAAGAGTTCTTTTAAATTTTTTAAAATTTATTTATTAATGTGAGTACACTGTAGCTGCCTTCAGACACTCCAGAAGAGGGCATCAAATTTCATT
>NC_034597.1:70127134-70183721 GCF_900095145.1 Mus pahari
CTAATCGGCCATCATTGGGAAGAGAGGCCCCTTGGTCTTGCAAACTTTATATGACCCAGCACAGGGGAAGGCCAGGGCCAAGTAGTGGGAGTGGGTGGATAGGGGAGCAGGTGTGGGGGGAGGGTATAGGGAACTTTTGGGATAGCATTTGAAATGTAAATAAAGAAAATATCTAATAAAAAATTTTTAATAGAAAAAAAAATGACACTGATACCATTACACAAAAGGCAAGAAATAAAACCATGAACCAATGAAGAGATATTTCCTAGCAGAGTTGACCAGCAAGGTAAAGATGACAGCCTGCAACCAGCAGTCTACAAATTTAGTGCAAGCCAAATAAAGCTGTGAGCTTGTTGAACTCCTTCTAAAACTAATCTGGGAAGAAAGGAGCATGAGAATTACTAAGAAACACATCAAAATAGGGGACAAATGTTAAAGATTTCAAGGAGGATGAAGTTAATGCTGACCCTAGCAGGTTAAAAGAGAGCAGAGATAGAGGAATGAACAGGTCAGTCGATGAGAGTTTAGTTAATGTGATAAAGATGACATACCGATTTGTTATCCACTACTGTCTTACGTTTTTAATGCTGCGATAAAACATGATGACCAAGGCAACTTGTAGAAGAATGTTTAATTTGAGGGCTTGTGGTTTCAGAGGGTCAGAGTCCATGGCCATCATGGTCAGAAGCACGGAGGCAGGCAGGCAGGTAGCACTGGTGCAGCAGCTGAGAGATTACATCTTGATCCACAAACATGAGGCAGAAAGAGACATCAGGGAGTAGTGTGGGCTTTTGAAACCTCCAAGCCTGTCCTCAGTGACACACCTTCTCCGACAAGGGCACACCCCTTAATCCTTCCCAAACAGTTCCATCAACTGGGGACCAAGTATTCAAATATATGAACCTATGGCAGCCGTTTTTGTTCAGACCATTACAAGTATCAGATGGTCACCATTCAATATATACACCCCAGTAACATTACACAGGCTGAGCAGGTTATATTTACATATAGAAATAAATAAGAAAAAGGTGGCCGTGATTTGAAAGAGAATAAGAAGAGGTCTGTGGGACGGTTTGGAGGGAGGAAATGATGTAGTTATAATCTCAAAATACAAAACAAATAATTGAAAAAAAAAAAAAAGAACAAGCACATTCAACTTTTTTTTTAATGGCATTTCGGTTCTGGGGAAACGATGTTGGAGGCAGTGCTTACTGCATCTTCAAGAAAAACATTAGGATGCAAGCTTGCACCATGACAAAAATGAAAACCACACAAAACAGTAAAAAAACCTAACAAATAAACAAAACCTCATAAAATCCACTGAGAGAAAACATAGAAAAAAATAAGGGAAATATGACAGTGGCATGGAAAAAGTCTTATGTCACACCTCAACCAAGGTATCCTGGTAGGAGTACCAGAGAGAGGGAGGGGGTCCCATGGGAGGGCCCATGGTATGCACGAAGCCAGGCCAGGTTCCAGATGAAAGGGTTAATCCCTTTGACTGAGCAGCCACAGGATGACCCCATCACTTGCCAGGGGGTCCCAGGTTGGGCTTGTGATGAGTGAAGCTGTTAAGAACACACAGGAAGAAGTCTGCGAAGATGAGTCTTTTTTTTTTTTTTCTTATATGTCTCTGTTTCTCCTCCTCAGAAAAAGATATTTCCAGAAGGTCCTTCCGTCTGCTCCCAGCAGACTTTCACCTAGGTTCCTGGAGCTGGTTCCAATATCCTCAAACCGAATCGCCTAAGAGGAGGGCTTAGGGTCAAGCCCAATTACATTCACTGTGGCTGGTCCTTGCCCAGGATTGAGGTACTCTCCATCCCCAAATAAAACCAGTGTCAGGACTGTACAGGAGAGAGGGAGTAAACTCTAGGGGCACAGCCCCCTGTCCCTCTGCTTTTATATAGGAGTATTTCCCGACAGAGGGCGCAGGGTCGATGTTCACATTTCATAGTAAGAATCTGTCCTTTGACCGCAAGGTGTCTGTGTAGATCTGTGGCTGACAGATATTCAACAGTAGTTCAAGCCATAAGTAAACAGGACAAAAACAAAGTAGGAAAAAACCTTGACAGAAATAGCATTGCTCTGGGGACTATGATGTAAAGACATGTGTTTCCTAGGGACAGAATCCCACCAACTGGCTGCCAGATGTGGTTCCGCCCTGGGATGGGGCACACTGTTCTGCCCTACGGCAAGTCAGATGCAGAGGCAAGAGCCACCTGGCATGTAAACCTGGCAAAGCATGGAAAAGATGGGCTAACTCATGTGGCAGGCTATTGTTATTTTTCGGGGTTATTATGGTGCTTGTGGCAGGGTGAGCTGACTACCCCACTCCCCATCTTCTCTTCTGCAGCTACCACAGAACAGTTGGCACAGGCTCCTGGCTTTGGGGTGCTTCTCCTTCAGCAGGGTGGATGGCTTTGTAGTTGCTATGTGTTAACCGCTAACCTTCGCAGCTCTGTCTTCGCTTAGCATTTCTCTCCTTTCTCACGCTCCCCTCCCTGAGTTCTCTGCTGAAGGGTGTCTCTGCAGCTTGAAAGCAAGGGCGCAGATCTTATATATTACGCTCCCAGCATCCTGCCTTGAACAAAGTAGGTGCTCAGGAGTCATTTCAAACATGTCCTCGCCACATGGATCCGGAGAGACCACTGTGGCTGTGATGTATCCACCACTCTCTGATCCAGTTTCTACATACTTATTTACTGGTAACAGCTAAGGGGGCTACATCAAATACATCTTTGGTGCACAGTTCAGATACCAAACATTGTCCAGACATCTTATTCACCATGATTCTCAATTAGGCGCTGCTAAGAATCAGAATGCACTAGAGCTGGAAAGCTCCCCGGAGGTGGCATTTTCCGGGGAAGACCAAAGCTGTTGGATCTGTTCAAGGCCCTAAGGCCGCCATGTTAGCAGAAGGCAGAGCAAAACCAGTTGTTTATAATCCCCTGTATTCCCGGGAGGATATCGGTGTTTTCAAGGGCTCCTAAAACCTAAAAGCAAAATTACAATTACAATCAGGAACAAATGAGAAAGAAATGACTTTCCAAAGAGCAGAGGGCAAGGTCAAACCAACACATTAGGGAGACAAGCAGCAAAAGGTGATCCACAAACTTGGTCGGCTCTGAATACTTCTGTGTCAATGTCAAAACAGAAAGACAAATCCAAACAGACGCAAATCCGTGATACACATGTAAGAAAAAGAGACCAGGAACTCTGGGAAGCCCAATCATTGCTGGCATCAGTATCTGGCAGGCATGGCCCACACAAAGAGCTCTGTGGGTTGTGACAATGGGTCCTTAACAATATCCTAATGGTGCATCCATCGAACAAGCGGGCGCTCCTCAGTGCAGGGCTGGTAACCTAACGGCAACACAGCAAAGCTCCGGTCTGAAAAAGAAAATCATTTTATGTGGGTGTAAGGAGAGAACCGAGAGTCAAAGCCAGGATTACTGGAGAGGGAGAAAGCTTGCCAAATTGAGATGTGAGAGAACTTACCTCGGAACGCTGTGACATCAGGAGTACAATAATAATTACTGTTCTTAATTATGACCCAGAGGCACTGCAGACCCAAAAGAATTTCTAAATCATCTAAGAGAAATTTTAAAAAGTTCAATCTGGTTTCAGATTAATTTAGCACTTAATTAGATACTGTCATCTGTTCCAGTTTTTATTCTGCATATTTGTTTTATTCCTTTAATTAGGTTGTCATGTTTTTGAGGACTGGGGCCTACATCTAGGGGAAGTGCCATTTTACTTTAATGTAATATTAATCTTCTACTCTTGACTATGGAGGAGATCCCTGCCTGGGAGGGTCAGCTGGACATCTTAGCTCTGATTATTCTGAGCTTTTTGTGTGTGTGTGTGTGTGTGAATTTTTACTGCTTTCTATTCCAGGAATGGGAGATGGCTACTGCTTTATTATTAAAAACATCTCCTAACTCCAGTCCTGTATCTCATAGTGCACTGGAGACTGATTTGTAATATTAGAATTTAAAGGGGCCTAGGATAACAAGAGGAAAACAGACTAACTCGAGAGGGTGGAATTCCATTTATAAGCAGCACTACTCATTGCCAATGCCAACAAACACTAACAATATTTAGAATTGGGAGCACAGACTCTGGAGCCAATCTGCCTGGTGTGAAATTCCTTCTCTGCCACGTACCTGCTATTTAGCCTAGAGTGGGCTGCTTAACCTCATGGTCTTTTCCCTCATCTTCAAAAGAGGCTGATGGTACTCGTCAAGTAGGTACATAGGGTGCCAGTAACTCATCTCATCCCCGTGATCTGACAAGGCAACTCGAGGGAGGAGTTCCTTCTGATCCTGGTTCCAGACAGTTCAGTCTATGGTTGCAGGAAGCAAAGAGGGGATACAGAAAAAGGTCAGAACAAGGCATAGCCAAGGCCATGGCCCTGATGAACTCTTACCTTCTGTACTGGATAGCTTTGTGTCAACTTGACACAGCTGGAGTTATCACAGAGAAAGGAGCTTCAGTTGGGGAAATGGACGTTGTACATCGTGGTGCGGAGCCTAGTGCGCACCACGATGTACAACGTCCACAAGCAGTTTAGCCTAGAGTGGGCTGCTTAACCTCATGGTCTTTTCCCTCATCTTCAAAAGAGGCTGATGGTACTCGTCAAGTAGGTACATAGGGTGCCAGTAACTCATCTCATCCCCGTGATCTGACAAGGCAACTCGAGGGAGGAGTTCCTTCTGATCCTGGTTCCAGACAGTTCAGTCTATGGTTGCAGGAAGCAAAGAGGGGATACAGAAAAAGGTCAGAACAAGGCATAGCCAAGGCCATGGCCCTGATGAACTCTTACCTTCTGTACTGGATAGCTTTGTGTCAACTTGACACAGCTGGAGTTATCACAGAGAAAGGAGCTTCAGTTGGGGAAATGCCTCCATGAGATCCAGCTGTAAGGCATTTTCTCAATTAGTGATCAAGGGGGAGAGCCCCTTGTGGGTGGTGCCATCTCTGGGCTGGTAGTCTTGGGTTCTATAAGAGAGTGGACTGAGTAAGCCAGAATAGGCAAGCCAGTAAAGAACATCCTGCCATGGCCTCTGCATCAGCTCCTGCTTTCTGACCTGTTTGAGTTCCAGTCCTGCATCCTTGGGTGATCTACAGCAGTATGGAAATGTAAGCAGAATAAACCCTTTCCTCCCCAACTTGCTTCTTGGTCATGATGTTTGTGCAGGAATAGAAACCCTGACTAAGACACCTTCAACCAGGCTCGATTTGCCACCTTCCCATAGTGCCATGATGTTATGAATCCATCCAAGGATTGATCCATTTGTTAGGTCAGAGCTCTTGTGATCTGATTGTCTCTGGAAAGGTCTTCAGAGAATCGAAAAGAAATGCACTTCATTGATCTCCTGTATCTGTCAATCCTGTCAAGCTGACAATGGGTTCAGCTATTATAGAAGTATTGGGAAGGTAGAATGAATGTGGAAAATGGTAGTTTTGAACGGCCAATACATGCTGCCTATCAATACGGCAAAGTACTTTTCTCTGAGCAAAGGTCTTCTTGTATAGCCCAGGATGGCCTCAATTTTGTGACTCTCCCGTGAGTTCTGGGATTATAAGCCACCACACCTACCACCAAACACTTTTTTACACTGGATATTTCATATGCTGTCATTCAGTATTTAAATAATGTACTAACTCAGTTACTTGCAAATATCTCAGTCTTTACACTCTTTAAAATTAAGGATTCCAAGAACTTTTGTTAATATGGGTTATATCTAAATATTTACTTTATTAAAATTTAAAATGAGGAAATTAGAAATTAGTTAATTAATTAAAAATAACAATATGCCTCATATCCATAAGCAAAATAATATAATTATTGGAGAAAATAATTGCATTTTCAAAACAAAAACGCTCAGGAAATAGAGGCATTGTTTTATAATTTTTTCAAGGTTCTTTAAGGCCTCACTTAATATAAGATAATTGGATTCTTATAATTGCTCCTATGTTCAAACTGTTGCAGTGTTACATATAGTGTTTGAGTTTAAGTATACTAGGAAAATCCAGGGCACACAGATAAATAATTGGAAAGGGCCCAGCTGTTTCTCTCCTCTGTCACATAATTGCAGCCCCTTTTGTGGTCTTCTCCATACTAGATGGTTACAAGTTTCCTTTCTTTCCTCCCTCCTTTCCCCTTTCTCTCTCTTAATTCTGATACAGAGTTTCACTAAAGTGGCCTTGAACTCATGACCTTCCTACCTCAGTTCCTTGAGTATTGGGATCACAGGCATGTGAACCACATATGGATAGGTACATTTTTAAAGCTAAGTTACATTGTGGAATCTGAAATCTTATTAGTGAACTTTTCATCCTCCATTGCCTTAAAATATTCTTCTATCTCATACCTTGAATGGGCCATTCTTCCATGCATGACACACATATATATATCATAACATTTGTTGGCCAATTGGAAAAGGTTGATTCACTGAGTTATATAGATCAGCTAAGTTCACATTTATTAATATCAGCAACAATCTCATTATAAACTTGTTCCTAAATATTGGATAGCTATCATGAGCACAGGTTTCTGCAAATTCTAATTTTCTTTTGAAAGCTCACAGTTTGTTATCGGAACAAATATTATCAATGATTCCTTCAAAATACAGACCAACTTTGACTATTTTCAAGACAATGTCTGCCAAATATCTGAGCCCGAGTAGCTGTAGTTTGCTTGTCAGTCATTCTTTCCAGTTAAAATGATGTCCATCAGAAGACAGTGAACTCACTGGTAATTTAAACACCATGCCGTGTCTTAGCTCGACACAGCTGTGCACTTGGGAGTTTAGTAAAGGAATTGTTAGTGCATTAATGAATTTGGTAGTGAGTTTGTTGCTGTAACAAAATACCTGAGGCAGGGTAACTTTATTCACAGTCATAGAGGCTAAATGTATAATCACTAAGGGTCCTAAGTATATGGCCAGAGTACAAGGGAGGAAGATCTCTCATAGCCAATAGGATGCCAGAAACACGGCCCCCACCCCCATGGCTTATACATCACTCATTTGATTCACTTCTTAAAGGTTCCATGCTACCTCTTCTCTGCTAAACGAGGACCAAACTCCCAACACATGAAGCCTAGAGCCAAACCATGTCTAAGACATCTCAATTATGAAAACTATCTTCTGTACTAATAGATTACCAAGAACTCTAGGTCTTCTCCAGGGACCTCATTGCTATATTGAAAGCCACGCCTTCATCTTTCCAGTTCCTAAGAGCCACCTTAAACCCAGCTCGGATCTTTCCCAGCCTAACAGTCTGGGGGCAGTTCTCTTACCTCTGTTACTGTAATTTGTAATTCAAACATGGACTCCAGTGCCTCAGCTTGAGGCAATCGCTACACTTCTGAGTGCAGCAAAGGTATTCTACGCATGTTTCTGAATTCTCTTTTCCTGTCTCTTCCTCAGATGTTTAATGCTAACGCTCTTCAGATAAAAACGAAGCACGACGCTGCTCGATTGGGTGTAGACATTGTACATTCATAGAAAGATACCTTCATGTTCGTTCAGAAACCCATCCTAGGTTGGTGGGTTCTGCTAGCCCCGCCCCTCCGCCCGCCCCCAGTTCCTGGAATGGTTCTACTTGTACCCAGGGAACAGTGTCCTCCAAGGACTGCCCGGACCCTGCCTCCACATTCTCTCCTCACCGCTTGGATGGAATGGCCATTCTGGTTTTGAGCTGATCCCTGAAGGAGAGGTGGCCTTTCAGAAGCGTCACACATATATCCCAGACTTTCACACAGATCTATATATGCTCCTGTCTTTGCATCTGTGATTATGGCTACTGCTCCTATGTGATCTTTCTCCTGCTCAGTGCTCAGTCGGGGACGAGAAGTGGGCGGTGAGTGGGAGGAAGAGAGCGTGGCTACCATCACAGAATAAAGATCTTAGGGAGCTGGGACTTGGCAGGGGGAAGCTGAGGACTGGAGTGATCTTGCGGAGCAGTAATCGTTCGTTATAGTTGAAAAATTAAAAAATACATACATAACAAGCACTTGTGTTGCCTCGCCAACCAGAACTGACAAATGTTAATGTTTTGTCATATTTATTGTAGATCTATTCAAATAAAAGAAATAAAGCATTACAAATAAGATTTAGGTCCCCTAAGTCTATATTCTTTAAATATTCATTTCACATTTACTTTGAAGAATGGCAGAGCCCTGTGCAAGAAAGGGCAGAGGAGGATAATCTCTCCTGCCAGTGGCTCAGCTCTCTCCACCCCAGCTGCCCAATCAGCAAACAAAAGCAACACAGCCACTGGTCCGATGCCCCATAGAAAGCAGTGGAGTCACTAAGCCTCCATTCCTGCATCTCACAGACCAGTCACTTACAGGACTTTTTCTGAGAGGCAAACAGGAACCTTCTGGACCCTTTTGCATTTCCCCACCTCTCTCCCTTCCCCCTCTCTTCTTTCTCCTCTACCTCCTTCCTGCCTCCTCCTCCAATGTCTTATGAATTCCAGGCTGGTCTTAAAGGTGCTGTTAGCTGAGGATGACCTTGACTATGTGATCCTCCTGCCTCCACCACCAGCGTGTTAGGATTATAGGAACATGCTACCACACTCTAAGGAAGCCAGTTCTTGTGGTGCTGAAGATCCATCCCAGGACTTAGTGGATGTTAGGCAGCCTCTGCCCACTCGACTATATCCCCAGCTGAGCTGGCTTCCTTGCCCTGCACAGGCCTGCTAATTCCTCTTTGTCAGACTAGAGCCCTGTGAGCTCACCAGTCTTCACACGGATGACTTGGTCAAGCAAATGGCAGTTGTCTGTGTGCACAGCTTCAGGAGAAAAGAGCACAAATAAACCAGATTTTTTTTTTCTTTCCCCTTCTCATCGCCACAGCTATAATAAATCAGGCTGCCTGATGTGTTTTTTTTTTTTTTTCCAGTTGCATCTGAGTCTAATGCCCTCTGCCTAGAAATCTCTGCTATATTACTCTGTGAGTGGCAAGAGCTATGGGCTCTTCTGATTAGGGAAGCTCAAGAGCAGAAATGAATCACGGTGCCTTTGTATTCTAGGACATAGGTCCAGGATGAGTGAATGCAGGAGGTCGGCCAAAACACAGCCCCGGTGACTCAATTCTTAAATGATTTACAATGAACATAACTCCAGAGACTTATGCTGAATAAATAGCCCCATTTAATAAGTATTAAGGAGAGAGGTAAGGCAGAAGGGCCAAGGCAGGGGGTGGGGAGCCAGCCGCTCCTGCTGATCTCTCCCCCTCAGTTTCCCTTTGCAGGACAGGGCTGCTCACGAACAGATTTGAGAAGTGAGTGCAAGTGACTTGGAAAATTCCTCATCAAAGCCAATTTCACAGGGAAAGAGTTGGGCTTTGCAGCACAAGAAGACAAAATGAGAGACAGACTGACTCTAGCAGAGCAGCTAAGCATCCAGCCAGAGAGGAAGGATGGATCTGACTTGTCAGAACTCGGGGTACAATGTAGCAGCTCTTCCAAGCCACGTGGAATAAAACAGCAAGAAGGTTAAGCTTTCTACCATCCGAGAATCAGGTAAAGCAGGATTGGCTGATCAAAACATCTCCCTGTGAAAGAAAGGTCACACCAGGCATCTATGGAAAGCCACTAGATTGGATTCAAGAGAAACAAAACCTACCAACATGGTGTGTGTGTGTGTGTGTGTTTGTATGTGTGTATATATTTGTATATGTTTGTGTATTTATGTGTGTATGTATTTGTGTATGTTTGTGGTGTGTGTGTGTGTGTGTGTGTGTGTGTGTGTGTGTGTGAGAGAGAGAGAGAGAGAGAGAGAGAGAGAGAGAGAGAGAGAGAGAAGAGAGCTGGGAGGCCCCCAAATTTATTGTGTGACCACCGAAGGAAGAAAGTGAAGACTAACTCAGTTGGAGGCTTCAGGCTTGAGGACGAGGTACAGATGGGCAGTGGGTGAGGGGAAGGTGCCCAGTGCTGTAAGGATCGGGGTGCCAGTGGGTGAGGGGAAGGTGCCTAGTGCTGTAAGGATCGGGGTGCTTGATATCCTCAGACAGAAAAAAGATGGACGGTTAAGTTGGAGAAGAGACAAAAGTTGCCCATCATGCCTTAGTTTTGTTTTGGTGCTGGTGCTGGGCTTCAGATGCGGAGCCCTGAGCTGCCAGGGAGGCGCTCTACTTCTGAGCCATAGCCCCACCCCTCCCCTGGCCTTTTGTTCTGTGTGACCGCTCACTGGGTTGGATGATACCCTCCAAGGTGGTCAGGGCAGAGATCCTTTCCTCAGCTATTGATTCCAATGCTGAGCTCTTCCCACAGACACACTCTGCAATTACATTTACCAACTGTATGGGCATCCCTTAGCCCAGGCACACTGATACCTCAAACTGCTCATGGCGATCAATTGTTAGGCTCTGGAGGAAACCTAGGAGTGGCCCACCCAACTCCCACTCCAGGTTTCCACGGCTCCCTCATTCCATTCTCTAGTTATTTCCTTGGCTTAGAGGTTTTCAGTGCCAGGGAATTACCATCTCTTGAGGATGGCATCATCAGGTGTGAATATCTAGCACCATTGATGGTTTGCCATATCTCCCCCAGGAAAAAACATTATTGCACAGATTCCCCCCCTCTTTTTCCTAGTTTTTTTTTTTTTTTNNTTTTTTAAATATTCATTTCACATTTACTTTGAAGAATGGCAGAGCACTGTTGCAATTCCCAGTTGCTCAGTTCTTGACGTGTTCCAATCAGAGCAGTGTGCAGCACTCCTCCAGTGTGTGTGTGTGTGTGTGTGTGTGTGTGT
Organism: Mus pahari; assembly: GCF_900095145.1. NCBI lineage: Eukaryota > Metazoa > Chordata > Mammalia > Rodentia > Muridae > Mus > Mus pahari. Next base: position 70,137,903 of record NC_034597.1, read on the forward strand.
GTGTATCCCATATATGTATATATATAAAATAGTTATTGCCAGAGTTGGCCAGGCTCTCTTTTGGCTCCTTCCAGACATCAAGCTGTGTGCTGTGATATGGAAAGAGAAAAGGTGAAGTGTTGGTGAGGCCTTTTAGATGAGACCAGGCCCTACCTCTTGAGCTCTGAGCCCCATCTTATCTCCTTTTTACCAAGGGGTATTACGCGTGTGTGCTTTATGTGAGTGCTAACCCAGGAATTCAGCACTCTAGGGAGAATGATTGAAGGGTATATACTGTAACTGAAATACTTTGAGGTAAAACCTGACCCAATCCAAGCATGTTAGAAAGAAAGACTTGGCCCAACAGCACAGACGTTCTACGAAACAGTGCTTCTCAAAGGTAGTCTTCGGATTAGCAGCATTAGCGCCATCTGTGAACTGGATAAAATGGGAGTCGAGGCCCCTACCCCCTCCTTGTTGTATGATAAACACCTGGTTAGATTTCCAGTGCTCTACCGAAGAGCATCACTTCTAGGCGATTGTCATTTGAAGGTGGCTGGTCTGTTCATGCTCTACCTATTGGTACCCACGAGGGCTTTTATAGTCCTTCCTTCCTGTGAGTACTGGTTGCTTATTGGCTTGTGATAGCCCCCTTCCTGGAGACCAGCCCCCAGCCAAACAGGAAGCCTTCTTGACAATAGGCAACCCCCCCCCCCGCCCCCACTGCAGAGGCCAACAACTGACATAGAGTTCAAAAGGCTAGCACCTCACACAGTAGAGAGCCAGTTTGTGCTCTAGAGCTCTGGGTCGGATCCAGACGCAAACTAGGGCTACCACCTTTGTGGAGTGTCCTCCCCCACCCCCACCTTTTCCTCTTTGCTTCTCCACCCTTCCTAGAATACTTTCTCAGCGACGGACTCTCAGAAGAATCTCCACCCTGACCCCAGGTCTCTGGCACTTGACAGTCGTCAAAAATTGAGTGAAGAGTGAAAGGATTTCTGAAGTAATTTTAGAGTCCCATATGAACACCTGAAGTGTTTCGACAACTCTGCGGAGTGTGATCCTTGACTAGCTTCTACATGGATCATAGTTTGCAAGACAGGCTACCATGCACATCAGGAGTAATACCAGTGATGGAACGGTGACATTTAATTTCTTTAGTGCCAGAGGAGGGCTGACAGGGTCCTTAGTATTCCTGGAGGAGCCCAAGCATCTTCATTGTTTCCAGACCTCTAGTGAAGGTGGTGATTAACGGCTTTTGGCTGATAAGAGGAACAAATTATGGGAAGGGTAAGTGATGGCTGGGAGCCAGTGACTAAGTGAAATGAGAGTCTACTTCCCTACCCATCTCCACTCCCACCCACTATACCCCATCCCTTCCTCTGATGGTCTTGAGACATTCATTAGATATAAATCTTCACCCCTCTAACAGAGACTTTGAGAAAAAAAGAATTCCGGGCAGTGAATGTGGCACAATAAAATTTCAGCAGAATAAGAACTATCATCCAATATTTAGCACAGAAAACAATTCGATGTTTTCATCCACTTTATAGTTTACTGCACTCACACAGAACAGCGAGGGATTTCGACAGTTATCTGGGTAATAAGGGCTATGTGGATTTGGCAGCAAAATGGGCAAGATTATTCCAAATCTCTATGGGTATGTCCTTCTAAATAGGAACTCTCTGGAGCTGTGTCTAAGGCACTACTGCAGCAGCGAGACTGGAATCGGGGGAGCTTCATTTTCTGTAGCCAAGGTTCCTTTGCACTTGGCCAGGACTGATGCTGTAGTCATTAGGGCAGTCCCCGGGGTGCGTGGGATGCTGAATCTACCGAGTGGGTCTGATTTGGAAATGTATCTAGCATGAGCCTTAGGTAGGAGACGTACAGTGACTCGTGGATGTAGTTTCTTTTGTAAGATATTTCACCATGACCTTTTGCGCTCTGTGAATACTTCCATTTAGCGAGCACTTTTTATTGAATTCCTGTTATGCGCCAGCCAGTGTAGCCAGTGCTGTGGATGCGGGCATGAAAGACACAGGCAGTCCTTGACTTCCCCGGGGCTGAAAAGGTAAGACAGATAAGTGGAGAAACAATCGCCTTTGGTTTAGGCCAAATGCTGAGGAAACACACAGGAATGGGCTCTCCCTTGTGTGGCTGGCAGGCTGGGAGAGGGACCTGGAGAAACTATAGGATAGAAGCATTCTCTAAGGGAGTGGTTTTTGAATTATCTTAAAGAACGGCTGGTTGGGAGAGAGGAGAAGAGAACAGGGTGGAGAGATGAAGCACAGTAGTAGTGTGTGAGGGTGAGGAAGGAGACCGGCTTTAGAGCGTGAAAGGACCTGGACATGATCATAAAGTCATAAGGACGTCAATGAGATGGATGAGAAGATGGGGCTCCGGGAAGATTTTTAGGGTAGAGATGTGACAGATACAAGGGCAGGTTATCAATGCAAAGATGACAGACAGAAGTTAGTGCTGGAATGGAAGAGAGAAGCAATCAAGGTTTAAGTAGGGTGTGGTGAAGGATGCCTCATTCTTTCTATTATCTATCTATCTATCTATCTATCTATCTATCTATCTATCTATCTATCTATCTATCTATCTATCTATCATCCATCTCTCTCTCTCTCTCTCTCTCTCTCTCTATCTATCTATCTATCTATCTATCTAATTATTCATTCATTTATTCATTTTGTTAGATATTTACTTTATTTACATTTCAAATGTTGTCCCCTTTCCTGGTTTCCCCCCCAAAAATCTCCTATCCCCTCCCCATCCCCCTTCTCCCCAACTCACCCACACCTGCTTCCTTCCCCTGGCATCCCCCTACACTGGGGCATAGAACCTTCACAGGAACAAGGGCTTCTTCTCCCATTGATGTTCGACTAGGCCATCCTCTGCTACATATTCAGTACAGCCATGAGTCCCACTATGTGTTTTCTTTGTTTGGTGATTTAGTCCCTGGGAGCTCTGGGACTAAATTAGTTCATATTGTTGTTCCTCCTATGGGGCTGCAAACCCTTTCAGCTCCTTGGGTCCTTTCTCTAGCTCCTCCACTGGGGACACCGTGCTCAGTCCAATGGTAGGCTGTGAGGATCCACCTCTGTATTTGTCAGGCTCTGGTGGAGCCTCTCTGGAGACAGCTGTAACACTCGTTGGAGGATGCCTCATTCTTACCAGACAGACAGATTCTGATTTTAACCTTAGCTATTTTTTTTTTAACACTGTCCACCTGAGCTGTGGTAGACTGAACCACTTCTGTAAGCCTCACTTGTTTTGAGTGAAAGATGGCTCAGTGTAAGGTCGTAAGGATGGGATGAGGTAATACCAGTAATGGGTTTGGTGTGGTGACCAAATCACAAAATACAATAAAAATGAATGTGGGTCTGGGATGCAGGTCAGTTGAAACATTTACTTGGTTCACAGTCTAAGATGGAGCGGTAAGATGGACCCAGCCTGGCTTCATCTCACCAGGGGGAATAGCATCTTTAGGAAAAGCAGAGAAAGTGGAGAGATCCTGTGGCAAGACAAGACATGAGAGCAGAGTCAGCTCAATCTTTCTTTCGTTTTTTTGAGCAGTCTCCCCTCTTGGGAATGAAATGCATACCTCTGTGGGAATTTCCTGAACTCTTCCCAGGGCAACCCCACCATTGCTCAGTTGCCTCATACTAGGTCCTATCTCTTAAATATTCACCATCTCTCTCTTTTTTCATATTTTTTATTGGTTATTTTTATTGATTTACATTTCAAATGCTATCCCCCTTCCCAGTTTCCCCTCCACAAGCCCCCTATCCCCTCTCTCAACCCCTGCCTCTATGAGGGTGCTCCCCCACATACTCCCCCCTCAGCATTCTAGCATTCTCCTAAGCTGAGTCATCAAGCCTCCAGTGATGCCAAATAAGGCCATCCACTACTACATATCAAGCTGGAGCCATGGGTCCCGTCATGTGTACTCCGCGGTTGGTGGTTTACTCCCTGGGAGCTCTGAGAGGTCTGGCTGGTTGATATTGTTGTTCCTCCTATGGGGTTGCAAACTCCTTCAGCATCTTCAGTCCTTCCACTAGCTCTTCCAAGTCATCATCTCTTAATATTGATGGCTATGTAGGGAGCAAGCTTCCCGCACATAACCCCTGCTCAGGTTGGACAGCTCCTTTGAAAGCAGAATTGGAAACAAAGATACGGATCCTGGGAACCTAGAGATGAATACTACTGACAGTCCTTTACTTCCCAGACTGGATGGAAGACAGACAACTGGAGCACACCTGCCCTCAGTTCGGGCCATGCCGAGGAAGCAGGATGTACCCGTGACCTTCTCATCGCTGTGATCGATACCTGATGGGAAGAACTTGCTGGGAGATGACTTACAGGGGAGGAAGGATTTATTCTGCTTATCATGCCAGAGGATTAAATCCCTCAGCACAAGGAGGACATGGCAGAGTAACTCACCTTATGTCCTGACAGACCAGGAGGCAAACAAGCCGATCCTCTCTCCGCTGGTTGTCTTTCTTTCAGTGGCATCTGCCATCTAAGCCTCCTGCCCATGGGATATCTGCCCGAGTTCAGGACGGATCTTCCTGCTCAGTTAGCCTTCCCTGGAAATACCTTCAAAGACACACCCAGAGTGTCCTCTTCAATCTCCCAGTGACGGTGAAGATTAATTATCACACTAGGGGCAGTTCGTCTACTTGGAAAGGAGTCACAGACACCACTCATGAGAGGTTGGGGGAGAGTGGAGCAGGGTGACCTTACCAAGCCAGTAGAGGTTCGTTACTGGATGGGTAACTGGAGATCCTCAGGGGAACTTTTAGAACACAGATCAAAATGGGGTTTTTCCAAGGGATGGGAAGGCTGGGGTATTCCTGCCAGTCTCTTCTCTCATTGACTAGGGTTGATCTTGCAAGCTTTAAATCTCTCAGTGTGTTCAGGCTGCTCTGTGTGCAGACTGGACAAACGCCAGGTGGAATCTGAAGCTTTAGGCATTTCTTAAGCTTACACTGATGGATGTCTAAATCCTGACACCATCAAAGCTCAACTGGAAGAGGCTGCAGCATCTGATATGGACCCAGACATCAGCAGAAAGGATATGGGTAGATCATTGTATCTTCTACAACGGAGCGACAGGATAATTAAATAACGTTTATAAGGTAGAACCAGTAGGTCTTGATGAAAGATTGGTTATTAGGTCCAATAAGTTGGTTCAGCTGGTAAAAGGTGCTTGCTAGTAAGCCAGACAACCACCTTAATTTAATCCCCAGGGACCAACATGGTGGGAAGAGAGAACAGATTCCTGAAAGTTGTCCTCCAGTCTCTATCTGTGTGCTGTGGTGTGCACATGCAGACATATAAGACAAGCAAGCAAGCAAACAAATAAATGTAATTTAAAATAAAAAAAAGGAAGATTGGATAATAGGAGCAAGAAATAGGGGGGTATTAATACTCTGGTGAATAGCTACCAGAAATTAATGGCTGTCAAGGGAAGGCAAATCAGTCTTTCCTAGGAATCAGTCCCCCTTTAGGCCTTTCAATCCCAAGTGGTCAGCTCTAAACACATATACACAGGCACACACTTAGTGGGCTCAGCAGGTTGTTTTTAGATATATACATATACATGCATATACATAACAAACACAGCAGAAGAAGGGGCAAAGAAGTCATAAATTCTAGAGGGAGTGTGGGAGACACAGGAGGAGCTGGAGTTGGGAGGGAGAGAGATGGGAATGTAATAATTCAAACACAGTACCCATGTATAAAAACTTCAAAAAAATCAAAAAAGTAAAGAGCGGTATGAGAACAATGTTGGTAGCTTTGAGTTAGCACTTCCATTTACTGAGTTTTATACAAAGGCCATGGGGGTAATCTGGGATGAATGGTATCAGAGCAGAGGGGAGTATTTTCATTTGGATATGCTGCGGCGTGGGCAATCCAGACAGGTTGGGTTAGCAAGTGTTTTGGTTTTTTTTTTTTTTTTTTTTTTCACTATTTCTGTGTTATACTGTTCAGGTTTCGGTTTGACATGTTGAAAAAAAGCTAGGGAGGTTTTGTGGAGCGAGTCTTAATTCTGATAATAAGTGAAGCCCCTCCCCCGCTGAAGAAGCAGACTTCACGTGAGAGTTGACGACGTGGTGACTGCTAAGGTAGCTTGGCTCCTCTTCTTGTCTGCTGCTCACTTCCGAGTTGGTTTCGACCCTGTTGGTGAATTCTATCACAGTTTGTCTTCCAGTGAGGAAAGGGAACAATAAATACTCTCTGAGTTACTGCAAAGCTATTGAAAAATCAGGATGGCGTTTTGAGGTCTCTTCTGAGTTGTTGCTGAGCCCAGCGGTCCATTGGGTATCGCCTTACTCTGCTTCAGTTTGCTCTCAAAACTTAGTGCATCCCAATTATACTGTTGTTGCTGAATTCAGTACTAAAGTGAATATGCTAAAATGGAATTTTTAGATGATAAGAGCTTATATTTGCCAAGTGCAATAAGCCAGATAGTTATCTAATTATAGCACAGAACTCATCTTGATATATATATATATATCTCCATAGGCATATATCTTTGCATTTGGAGACATGCATCCTGTTTTTGCTCTATTTCAGAATGCATTTTTCAATAGATGTTGAAACCACTTACATTTTAATTTTCATAAGTGGTTTCTTTGATGGGTATTTTATTATAGGAAGAAGTTCAGGACACCCATGCCAAGGGACCCACAAACAGAGCTATCAAAGAGGTAACGTCTGGCTTAGCTTTCTTTCATGGTGACCTTCTTCTTCCCCCAGGGCCATTGCCCGTCCTGGTGCTCACTGTCAGGGAACAGTGAGCTTCCACCTTCAGAGAGATATTTCAGTTCCAGGCACAACCTGAAAGGTTTGTGAGTTTGTATTTGGTGTTTGCTTCAGCCATACTTGTTTATAAACTGTTGGCTACACAGGGGTGAGGGGGGTCTACTTGGTGGAGAGCAAAACCGAGTCACAGCAAGGCTAGATGCCCTAAGTCTACCTCTTCCTTTGTGGGGTGGGTTGGGTTGAGAGTAACAGAAGAGTCGGGTTCCAAAGGAAACAGCCAAGAGGAAGCAGGGCAGTGTGTAGTGAGTGGGCCATCACTCCAGACCAGGCTTAATGCTAAATGTTCTGCACATATATTATCTCATTTAACTCAACAGAAAAATACATTCCCTTTAAAATGTCATTTTAGTTACATTGAGTAGACATTTCTAGAGAAAACCATCCTCTTGCTGGCCCTTAGAACGGATCCTCTTCTTCTTTTTAATCTAAATCATTTTAATTGCATGTTTGCTTTGTAAAAACATGGTCTTCTATACAGTCCTTTTTCAAGGAAAGAATACGATAATACAATTTTTAGAGGTTTTGAATCTCAAATTTTGGGAGAAATAAAAATAACGTGCACATTTCAAAATAAAATGATGTTTCTACTGTTTTATTTTGAAAATTTAAAAGTTATACTTACCGATGGGTTTTGTGTGTTGGGGCACAGACATGTTAGGTTGCATATGGGGGGGTCAGACAGCAACTTTCAGGAGTCAGTTCTCTTCATCAGATGAGATGGGGATGGGGATCAAACTCAGATTTGGTGGCAAGCCTCTCTATCCACTGAGCCATCTTGCCGGCCCTCATTGTTTTTGTTTTGAATGCTCCAATCAGCAAATACAGAGACAGTCTGCTTCTAGAATCTTCTGCTCTGCACTTGATAGGACTGACCAAGAATAAAGCCCATTATTATGGGATATCTACTTGGGGAATCTATCTTCTAGAGCTGAGTTTTCCTGGCTAGGGAGACAGTTGGTAACTGACAGACATCAGTGTTTGCTTTTGGACCCTGAGAGCTGGGCAGCCAGCCTGTCAGGTGCATGCACAGCTCAGTTGCTGGCAGAAACCGCTGAACTTTGCCCAGGCAGTGGGTGGCGAAGCACCATGTGCCTGACCTGCTGTTCCGATTGGAGCTAACAATGCCTTCAATTATGACTTCAACAGGCAGCTTTGAGGGATGCTCTACTCATTACTGTGTTTCATGCTATAATTAGTAATAAAGGAACACAGACACTTACAGATATAAAACGCTAAATAATAATCAAGCAGTAAAGGCAAGACATTGGGCCCTTCCTCCTAACTTTTTTTTTCCGCATCAATAAACATTCTACAAGCTCCCCCCCCCCCCCTTCCTTCCTTTTTTTAGAAAACTCGTGTGCCCTTTCCCCCCTGGTTCTTTTTTTTTTTTTTTTTTTTTTGGTTTTTTCGAGACAGGGTTTCTCTGTATAGTCCTGGCTGTCCTGGAACTCACATTGTAGACCAGGCTGGCCTAGAACTCAGAAATCTGCCTGTCTCTGCCTCTCAAGTGCCAGGATTAAAGGTGTGCACCACCACCACCCGGCCTCACCCTGAATTCTCATTAGCTGTCTGATGAGCAATGCTTTGTCTAACTTGCTTATGCCTCAGTCTCTTATTTGCAAAAATAGAGTTAACCATGGTTCCTGTGGCAAGGAGGTAGAAGAGAATTTAATTCACACAGAACACTCTGTAAAGAGCTTTGCATATAGAAAAGCTTCCTCAGGAAATGCCAACTCTCATTATTCATTTTAATTTTAAATGCAATGCACACAAGGCTTTGACCTAGATGGGTTCATGTCTTTTCATCTTTTACATTTTGAAGGCATATAGCCCAGGCTGGCCTTGAACTCCTCATCTTCTGCCTCCATCTTCCAAGTGCTGGGATGAGAGGTGAGTGCCACCAGGTCTGACTCAATGGCTGTCTTAAACCTTCCACAGTGACCCTCTTCATACCCATGTGTGCCCATACCACCATTGACAATTATCAGTAGTATTTTATCAATCTTGTTTTCATACAGTTCTGTAGTTTTGTTTTGTTTTGCAACATGTTAAAGCAAATCCCAGGTATGTATCATTTCATCTTAAATGTATACGTTCCCTCATCCCTTTTATTTTTCTGCAGCGCAGGGGAATCAAACCGAGACAGAGCAAACATCCCAGCACCATATTCTATCCTATTTGTGTATCTTTTTGATACACCATCTTAATAAGCAGTTTTAGTCCATCTTTACCTCAAGCCCCAGCTCCTGAAGGAATTACTGGGCTCTGGTAAAATCTCTACAAATGTTTGCTTAATTCATGGATGAACAACTCAGATTTAGCCTTCCTCCACTTTTTAGTAAACGCTCAATAGCTGTTTGTGGAAGGGGTAAGAGAGGGCAGGAACTTTGCATAGCAGCAGATGCATACGGAGTCATAAATATTTTTACAAAGTCAACAAATGTTTTTAGTTCTTGGGCAAGATTTTGCAATACCCCAAATCCCACAGGCTCAGCATCCCCAGAAGCACCAACAATGCCCGAATAATTAGTTCTTGAAAGGAGGTTTAATTCTGGTACTGAAATTATTTGTGAATGCCTGACTTCAGGCAACTCTATGAGAAGCAATTAGCAGATTCTTCAAATACATGACAAATCCTTTATTACTGTGCTTATAAGTGACAGAGCTTACAGAGAATCGAATGTAATTAAATAACAGTAACTTGAAATCTACCACAGACTCAAGATCTACAAGTTGTTAGACTTGGCAAGGCAAAAACTTCTCAAACATTAGGTTGTTTCTGGTGAAAGATAAAATCCCATTGAGCAATTCCAACACGTTTTGTTTTTTGTCTTACAGACAATTCCTTTGGCAGTAACTTCCACTTAGCTTTTAATATATAAAAATATAACAAAATTTCAGTATATACAAACATTACATTACACAATGTACAGGTTAAAAACACTAAGAAAATTGCAAGCCACAAATGAAATTAAAGCCAATAGCATGATAAGAAAAATTAAATACTGCACACATTTCATAAAAATTACATTAACTACTTTTTTTTGTTTGCAAATACCAAACAGTACCAATGTGATTGGAAATAGCTTCCAACAACTTCATTTTAAGGCACATCTTGCATATTTATATATACAACACTGAAACCGGTCAATAACTTAGGGACGTCTCAGGGTGACCTGTATATGTGTGTGAAGACATGCATGATAAGATTACACATTTTCATTGGTTCCCTTCTTCGGGGACACATATCTGCCACCAGGAGGGGACTCATAGAGGGGTACTCCAATCTCCTGCAGGTCTGGGAGCCTTCCTGGACGGGGAGGGGAGAGTAAAGTGACTGTCCTGTCATAGTCTCTATGCAGTACTTTCTCATAGACGCTCTGCAACCCTACTGTCTTGGGGAGCTGGGCCTGATAGTAATTGTCCCTGCGCAGAGGATCCCGAGGCAGGGACGTGCTCTTACAGAAGGTTGACATCTGGGCTGGTGGGTGAGGAGGGGGGTGTACATTGGGTCCAGCACAAGATGGGCTCCAGCAGCGATCAGAATGACCTAGGATCTTGCACTCAGCAGTACAGGCCCACAGTCCTAGGGAGAAGAGAGAGAGAGAGAGAGAGAGAGAGAGAGAGAGAGAGAGAGAGAGAGAGAATTTCCCGAGGTTAGTATTCTAAGGCTGCATGCACAATGTCAGCCGGGTCAGGGCAGCTGGAGAGGACGGCACATGCTTTCCATGAAGATAACTTGACATAATGCAAAGTGTAGCTCCTTTGCTGAGAGAGCAGCAGCAGCAGCAATAGCAGCAGCAGCAGCAGCAACAACAACAACAACACAAAACGATAAATAGAATACCCTCCTTCCATGGCTAGCATCGCATTCAAAGGGAATGGGGTCCTGCTGGGACTGGAGTATTGGAGAGAGGGATGAAGAAGAGGGACTGAGAATAGAGGTTTTAAGCAGGCAAGAAGTTGGCAAGGGAAGATGGACCACCGGACTGGGTTGGGGAGAAGCATCCTTACCACTCTGCATGTGGTTGATGAGGTCTTTTTTCAAAGCGTCCCCGCTGATGTCCGAGTCACTGTCATTGAAATCACTGTCTCCTTTTCCGCTGTCTTTTCCACTGAACTTCTCAGCTTCTCGGCCCGAGATGGTGTTGAATGAATGACCCTTCCAGACTGCAACAGGGGGCGCAGCAGGCTCCTTCCCGAAGCCTGGAGAGGCACCGTAGGGCTGCAGCAGGGAAGGGGGGGGGAAGGTGTGAGGGTTGGACAGGACACAAAAAAGCAAGTGCGACAGGTTAAGCATCTCCCTGTGAGAGCCCACCCTTACCCCTCCGGTTTCCCTTCTCCCAGCCTGTCCGCAGAGCACGGAGGGGGGCGCCCAGCCGAAGGAAGGCCTCACCTCGGCGTGCGCGCCTCTGAGCCGCTGCTGCCCCTCGAAGTGACAGGCGCTTTCCCCAGTGGCGCTGCCGCCCTCCGAGCCCGGCACTTCGGCCGCGGCGACCGCGGGCGGGGGCGCGTCGGCCGCGGGGCTGCCAAAGGGCGCTTTGCCGCTGCCAGGGAAGGTGAGCACGTCGAACATGTTGGGCCTGGGCCCAGTTCCCCTGGCGGTCTCATCCGGGGAGCCAGGGGCCGAGGCTCCGCCGCCCGCCGCCCCGGGCCGCTCTTCCCGGAGGGCCCCCCCTTTGCGCACCTCCTTCTTGCGGCGGTTGCAGGTGGTGGCGATGGCGATGATGGCTGCAAGCAGCAGCGTGCAGCTCCCGGCTAACACGATGATGACGATCAGCGGCGTGTCCCACTGCAGCGAAGGCCCCGACGGCGCGAGGCGAGAGCCAGGTGGCCGGGAGTGCTCAGGGCTCCCAGCGCTGGCAGGCACAGCTGACCCGCCCCCGGCTGTTACCACGAAACTGACGGTTGCCGTGGTGGTGAGAGGGGGGCGGCCGCCGTCGGATATGACCAGCAGGGCCTTGAACACGCGGCCAGGAGGCTCCTGCGAGAGGTCTCCGGTGAGCACGATCTCCCCCGTGTGGCGGCCTATGGAGAAGGCCTCGCGTGGCTCCTGTTGTAGCAGCTCGAAGGCCAGTTCCCCATTGGCTCCTTCGTCCGCATCCCGGGCCTGGATGCGCGCCACAGCTGTGTCCTTGGTGGAACGTCCAGGGACGGCTACTTCTAGGGAGCCATTGGCCGGCGCCGGATGCACGAGGATCGGAGAATGGTCATTCTGGTCCAGCACTCGCACTTGCACCAGAGCGTTGCTGGAAAGCTGAGGGGAACCGCCGTCGCTGGCCTGGACACGCACGTCAAGCTGGCGCAGAGTCTCATAGTCAAAGCTACGGAGAGCGTAGATGGCCCCGGTAGCCGGGTCTACTGAGACGTAAGTGGACACGGCTTCCCCAGAGCGGCCCACTTCGGCCTCTACCAGGCGGTAGGTGACTTGACCGTTGCGACCCATGTCAGGGTCGCGGGCTGCCACTGTGGCCAGGTAGGCGCCTGGAGGGTTGTTTTCGCGGACTGACACCTCATAGACTGGCTTGGTGAAGATCGGTGCGTTGTCGTTCTCGTCCCCCACGCGCACGGTGTAGGGCCTGACGGTGCGAAGAGGGGGTGTGCCACGGTCTTCGGCCACCAGCGTCAGGTTGTACTCCGCGATGCGCTCCCGGTCCAGAGATGCAGCGGTCACCACCAGGTAGCTGCCGGCATAGGCCGGCTGCAGCCGAAAGTGCTCGTGCCCATAGAGGGCGCAGCGCACCTGCCCGTTGGCGCCCGAGTCCCTGTCCGAGGTGCTGACCAGTGCCACTAGACTCTCGCGCGCCGCCCCCTCTGGCACCAGCGAGGTGACACCGGCTTCCTGTGTCCCAGACCCAGCCGACGAGGCCGCGTCCGTTCCTCCGAGTGCGGCGGCAGCGGCGGCGGCGGCGAAGGGCGAGGTGGCTGGAGCCCCCGGGGCGGCCAGAGGGGTGATGGAAATTTCAGGAGCATTGTCGTTGACGTCTCGGATGCGCACGATAACCTTGCAGGTGGCTGTCCGGGGTCCTGGACCTCGGTCTTGAGCCCGCACGTCCAGCTCATAGGTGTCCTGGCGCTCATAGTCCACCTGCCCAGCCAAGGTGAGGCGGCCAGAGCGCGGGTCGAGCCGGAAGAGGTGGCGGGCTTCGGGAGGGGTGCGGGCGCCGAAGGTGAACACAACGTCGCCGTTGGGACCTTCGTCGGGATCCGCAGCATCCAGGTCGAGCAGCAGTGATCCCACAGGTGCGTCCTCGGCCAATTCCACCTCGGCCACGGCACCCTGCGGGAAGGCCGGGCTGTGGTCATTGGCATCTAGCACACGCACGCTGAGGGCTGCTGTGGCGGAACGCGGCGGTCGCCCGCCATCCTGAGCCACCAGCTCCAGGCTGTAGGAGGCCTGGCTCTCGCGGTCCAGCTCCTGTAGCAGCACCAGGTCCGCACACTGGGCACCGTCCGCGCGCGTCTGCAGCTCCACGCGGAAGGGACTGTGAGGCTCGGCCAGGCGTACACTCTGCAGCCCGTTGGCACCCACGTCCTCGTCCACGGGCACCTCCAGGGGGATGCGCGTGCCTACCGGAGCACTCTCCGAGACCTCTACCGGGATCTGGGCTCGGGGAAAGCGGGGCGCGTGGTCGTTTACATCCCTCACCTCCACCTCCACGTGCACCAGGCGAAACTGTTCCTGCGAGAAGCTGACAACATCGAAGGCCAGCACGCACTGTGGGGACTGGCCACACAGACGCTCACGGTCCAGGCCCGCATCCCCGACGGTCAGCTGCCCGTCGCCCTCGCGTACCCGGAGCAGAGAGCTGTTGAATTGCTTCATCAGGCGGAAGCTTGTGTCTCCAGACACTTTCATGTGCAGGTCTTCTGCAAGGGTCCCGATGACTGTGCCAGGGGCATCCTCTTCGAACGTGCTGTATCGGACTGTCTTGCTCTGGGCCACTGAGAGCACCCAGCAGAGACTAAACAGCTGCAAGGGGAAAAGGCAAGGGCTGCCCCAGCGCTTCGCAGGACTCATACCGCCAAGCCCCAACTGCTATTCCGAAAGGCTAACCTAAAGAGTCCTCCTCGGTGTGCAGATCGGAGCGTGAGTCCCAGGCTCTGCGAGCCCTGTGCGGGAAAAGTCTCCGAGCTGCAGCTCCGGCTCTGGCTGGCTCGGAGGACGCGCAGACCCACCCTCACTCGGCGCCTCCGCCTCCTTTCTCTGGGCTGGAGCTGCGCTGCCTAGCGCCGCCTCCGTCTTTATAGCTGCCGATATGCAAATCACTGGAAGGGGCCAGCCAATGGCCGCTTAGCCACAGCGCCGCTCCTCCGCCAACCACCGACAATCCCTTTAATGTGGAAAGGCTTAGAGGAGAAAACAGGAAAGGAAAATGAGGGAATCTTTCCTTTGTTTTAAAAACTCCTGCTCCCATTTTCTGTTAGCGCCTTGCTTGCAATGAGTTAGCACTGGGCTCTGAAGTAAACGAAGCGGATGGTTTTGGAAATTGGGTGCCCGGCACCGGGTCTCCTCTGCCCGCCGCCGGTACTAAGCACGAACGAGCTGGGTTTCTCTTCAGAAGCTCCGGATCTCACATCCTACCCCCCTCCGCCCCTTTATTTTGCATTTTTAAAGGCTTCCAAACTTGCTCTGGGGAGCGAGGCTCTCTGTTCGCCATCTCCCTCAGCTTCCCACCGGGGCCGGGAATAACCTGTCGATGAAGAAGAGTGAAGGAAAGAGCAAAACTGATTTTATTCAAATTCGTGCACGCAATTGTGTTTTGCTCGTGTGAGCACCGGTGCGACTTGCCTTTCAGAAAAGAGCCCCGCGATACACGTTAGTATGCATGTCACTGTTCAAATGGCTTTCTTAAGCCCTAGGTGCTAGCAGGCAAGGAAAAAAAAAGTTCCAAATAGGATTTAGCATAAGCTTGAGGAGATTTGGAAAGGTTTCAAAGATCAGACTGTATCAAAGGCTTATGAAGCCCTCGTTAGTAGTGGAAATAGAATGGCGTGGCAGGCGATCCCATTGGAGGCCCCGATGTCTGTATTATTTCACTATGACAAGCTAGAGGGGGGAGAGAAAGTTGAACAGTTTCCACAGTAGAGTTGGGCTAACTTGAATATAATGAGCAAACGCCACATGTATCCATTATGCCTCTCTATTCATCCTCAATCACTGCCATTACTCTCAGGCTAAACGGTGATGGGCGCTGAATTCCACACAATACCGGGTTCGTATTAAAGTGCATTTAGAGACCCTTTTCCTCTTGATGCCTTGTTCCGCCTATTTAGAGGATTTGCTTTCTGTTCTAATAGGGCCTCTCTGGAAGCAACACTCGCCCTGTTCCAGAAGAACAAAATCACAGCGTGACGTCAAAACCTGGCAGGAACCTGGGATAACTTCACCATCTGCCTATGAAACTGTGGAACTTCGGCTTTACCACTTCCCCTGGGTGGGGTCCACGAGACGCCTCCATAGGCATCTCTACTCCCGGAGCTGAAGGACAGGGAGGGAGTTGTGCCAACCTGGAACAAGACTGATTCTTATTGATTCTTTCTGAAGAACTCTATTGAGCAGGCGATGTAAATACACAGGAAGAGGGAAGAGTTACAAACACAAGCCACACACTTGGAGAAATAAAGACAATGAATTTGCTAAGCAGGTTGCATTGGGCCTCTATTCTTCGGAATCTGGACCATGTTCCTTCTGTAAGGTCCTTTCGCAGGTCTCTTTCCTTCAGACTCATTTGGAAAGCTTTCAGAAGAGGAGCAGGGGTTTGCAGGGAGTAGGGAGAACACCTGAGAGGTAGGACTGGGTGGACACTGGGCTGGATGAGATAGGGGGTGTTTGGAATTGCAGGAAATGCAATCTGAGCCATTAAAGTCTTTATGGGGTTGAAGAGGGGCAGTGGGTAGTTTGGGGCTCCCTTCATCTCCTCCATCTTCCAGTCCTGGTATTTGCAGGCAGTGAGGCCAGATGTCTGAAGCCACTGAGACACATTAGAAAGACAACACTCCTATAGAACCTTAATTTCTATTCTCTCTCTGTGTGTCTCTGTCTCTGTCTCTGTCTCTGTCTCTGTCTCTCTCCCAAGTGCCATTTTAGGTTTTGGCTCTCACCCTGCTCTTGTTCAAGAAATAGTCCCCTGGGTGGAGAGTTAAATATTCAAAATAATGCTCAGTCTTCTTTCGAACCCCAGACCACCCTGACCTGGACCCACACTTGACCCTTGGCTTTTCCAGGCTCACTTCCTCTTCCTTTATGGCCTCTCTCAGACCTACACCCAGACAGGTTCGGAGCCTCAGTGATGGACAGCAGCCAACCTGGGACTTTGGTGTCTCAGGCACTGTGCTATCAAGCAGAAAATGCGTTGGCCTGGACCTGGAGGGAACATGAGGTGGGATTCCATCACGATTCTGTAATCGACACTCTCTCACAGCTCAGATGCGAGTGTCTGGGAGCTGGACTCCAACCTGAGATTCCAGGTTCCATCGAGGGAGCTCAGCAGGATGCTAAGTGCACTTCCTGTCACCTTCTCTCCCCTCCCTCCCACACCCCCCAAAGGCAAGTGTTTGGAAAAAGCAAAAGGGCAAGAAAGGGCAAGCAAGACGTACAACCGCAGCAGAAACAGTTGGGGAGGTTAGCCCCAGGTTTGAAGACTATTGTCCACCGAGGAGCCTTGGCAGCACAGAGGATGGGAGGAAGCCGGGGTGGGGGTGTGGGGGTGGATCGTCGGGCTGGGGAAGGACTGCTATGAGCACTGTGCAGCCAGTGCTCCCGGGACTGGCGGGGCTGGAGGTCCAGGTGTGAAGGCACGCGAGCAGGGAGCTCCCGCTGGCCGCCCGCATTCGCCAGATAATGGAAAGACGATTTAAAACAGCGTGTTAGCGGTCACTGCAAAACTCCCGGCGGAAAAGAAAAGTCTAGGGGGGCGAGGTCTAGAGGAAAGTCGGGGAAGGCGACCGCAAAGGGAGGGGAGGGGGCAAGCTCCCCTCCCCCGTGCGGATCCACCCACAAAAGCTGCCCTGATCGCCTGGTTACCATGCCAAAAGGTCTCAAAGGAGCCCCTTTCTCTCGGTTTTAGCAACTTCGCCCGCAACTGTCTCGCGCAATCCTGAGAACAAACACAGCTCCACAATGGCCGCGTTTTCTCGAGATGCAAATGTCGCCGGCTCGGCGGAGCTGGGTTTCTGTCACCGCGCCTAATGCCGGTATTGTGAAGCTCGCGTGCAGACCTCCGGATTGACACAGGCATCACGTGATGGATTAGGGCTCTAGGAAAGTTTTCAAAGCGGCGACAATGGGGGGTTCAGCCTGATCCGCTATCTCCCACAGTTTAGCGGGAAAGAAAAAAATCAGGATATATTCTCATATGTAATAGGATTATCTTTTCCATTTCAAGTTCTGTACGGCATGTAATTTATTTTTAATTAGGATTATATCTGCCAGGAAAGGGAACTAGACTTCACTGGAAAGTGTAATTCTAAGGATGGATGGAGAGGGGCTATTTTCTAACATTTTATCTTTAACAACAACAAAACCCAGAGCCCATGATTTCTTCTCCCTACAAGCTCACTCCATTGAATAAATCTCCCATGGAATCCTGTAACTGGTGATCTGCCATGCAAAGAACAGACGAAACTGCCTTTTGCAAAAATCTCTTAGAATTCCCAAATCTCTGAATTTTACTGGGATTGACATGTAGAAATGAATGCAGCAGAACTCCTTTGTATGCTCCAAATGCTTACGCTGATTTTTCTCGTTGTCAGTCCTGCCAGAATGAGTTTTAAACGTTATACTAAACCAAAGAACAGCATAATGTAATTACAGCTCAGCAGACAAACAATGGGACAATTCGGGGTGAAAGGAAACGATGGTTTGGGATTTATCCTAATGCCAGATGCCCTGAAACTCTGATCCACTTCAGGTCTTGGTCACCAAGCCTTCTGCTTGTTTTGTGTGGTGGGAAACCCTGGGGGATCCACTTTATCTGGCAGGAAGTAGCACATGGTCTTTGTCATAGGCTACTGCTATCCTTGGGTTCCAGTCTCATCTCATCGCTGAGAAACCACTGACATGTGTCATTACCGGATCTGAGCACATTAACTGATCTCTTTGTGTCTTAAGTCACTTCATCTATGAAAAAGGGCAGGATAGTGGAACCTGTTAAGATTGTCTGGAGAACTGTGTAAGATGATATACTATCAGTTGGCTACGAACACAGGTTATTTCCCTTCAAGTCACTGGGAAAAAAAAATCAGAGACTATGCAATAGACACTTTTATAGGTGAGGGGTTTGTTTAGGAAAGAACAGGAGAAAGGAGATAGAAGGAAGGGAGAAAGACAGACAGATGTATTTCTGGTCTGCTTCTTTGCTTCCAATTCTCTGGAAATAATAGGTTATAGTGGTACGTAATCAACAATCTATAAGATGACCGTGTGAGAATTTGTGTAAATGTTGCTTTATTTCCTCAGGTGAAGTGATGGAGTGAGAGCTGTGTGAATATGTGCTGAGCTCAGAGAGTTTCCATCTCTGTTCTAACTATCCCTAGGCTGAAAGTTTCTAGCCTCCATACAAGCTAATCTTCTAAGCACTGGTTACATCTGACTTCTCTTAGCTTCTGACTGAATTGCTCTGCCCAGCTTCATACTAAGGTTGGCAACGTGTTCTAGTCTTCTGGCTCCTTCACATTCTCTGGTTTGCTCTGTCTTCAGCTGTGTCTGGTTTGTTCTCTTTGTAACCTGTCCCTGTAAAACTTTCCTGGTAAAACTGTCAAATACACATGCCACCCATCTCCCATCACCACCCTCTGCCCCTTCACTGCTCTTAAGTAGCCTCTCTTCCTCCGCTGTTCTCCTGTGAGTCGGGCACATCTGTCAAATCTTTCTCTGATTTGTGGCTCTGTCCGCCCCCCTAATTAGACGTCACTTTCAAACATGGCTCTTTCCTTCTACAAACCAACCATACCTTCATTGTTAGGGGTGGAAGGTGTGTACTAAGGGTGTGTCTGTATTCCAGCCAGATCATCATACTGTAATCCAGTGTGTGTTTGCATTCCAGCCACACTCTGGATCTACTCTATCTTTGGATATAATTTCTTGCCCAAGCATCCATATTGCTGGATTAAAATTCCTCTATAAGTTTGAGTAATTTTCATGCTCTCTTGTCATTTGAAGGTCTTCTATAGTTGAAATCAGACTATAACTAAAAATATAAGTCAACCTTTCCCCTGCTTAATTCCACAGAGGTCATCTATTGTCATTGAAACCACCTACATGTAGTCATCTGATTAGTCACCCCTGATGAATAAGAGACTTTCCTTTTTAGGATTCTACAGAACAGCAGGTAATTTCCTGGGACTATTCAGAACCAACCTGTGAAAAATGCTTGGTCATGTGCTTCCTCTTGGCCTTTACCTGCTGGAGTTGGCACAATAAACCAAGTGGCTAAAACAACAGAAAAAGTACTTCCTTATGCTTTTGGAGGCAGTAAGTCCATGATCAAGTTCAAGGTCTAAGGTTTCTCTCCTTGGCTTGCAGATGGCTGCCTTCTCACATGACCCCACGTTGTCTTCTCTCTACATGCATGAGCACTCCCTGATAACCTCTTCTCATTTTAATTTCCTCTTTAGAGGTCCTGTCTCCAAACACAGTCACATTTTTGTGGTATTTCAGTGTTGACCTCTCAGATTGTGGATTTTCAGGTGACAAAGACAATTATATCCTCATCCTCTATTAAGTCTCAGTTCTGTGACATGTGCTATGAGAACAGAAATGAAAAAAAAAACCCCACTTGTTGCAATATAAATAAATGGTTTTGAAAAGAGAGTAGAGAAATTTCTTATCTACACTTTCAAACAGGTAATCAAGATCAACATACTGACTAGTTTTTAATGCCAACTCGACACAAGCTAGAGTCATCTGATAGGAAGAAACTTCAGTTGAGAAATTGAGAAGGCCCATAAGATTGAGCTGTAGGCAAGCTTGTAGATCATTTTCTTAATTAGTGAGTGAAATTGGAGGGACCAGATCATTGTGGGCAGTGCCAACCTTTAGAATGATGGTCTTAGGTTCTATAAGAAAGCAGGCTAAATAAGCCATAAAGAATAAGCCAGTAAACAGAACTCCTCCATAGTCTTTGCATCATCTTCTACTTCTAGGTTCCTGCTCTGACTTTCTTTGATAGTGAACAGACATGGAAGTATAAGCACAATAAACTATTTTCTCCTTAAACTGCTTTTGCTTATGTTTTATTACAACAATAGAGACCCTTACTAAGACAGTCAACATCAAAAGTCATATTGATGGTATGCACCTTAGACATGATGTGATGAAAATGGCCCTTTATGCTTTAGAACCATATAAACCTACTCTAATCATGAGAAACATACCTCACAAACCCCGATGGAAGGATATTCTACAAGAACTGACTAACATTTCTCAAAACTATCACAAAGAGAAGGAGAATGTAAGAAGCCTTAATAGCCCAAAGGAGGCTAAGAAGACACAGTCATACGCAGTGTAGCATCCTTGAACAGAGAAAGGACATCAGTGGGAGTTGGGGAGATGGCTTAGCTGGTAAAATGCTTGATATGCAAAAGGTGAGGTTCTGAGTTCCAATCCTCAGCATTGGAGTAAGAGATGATATGGCTTAATAATTCCAGGGTTGAGAGGGAGAACTAAGAGACTTTCAGGACAGACATTCTAATCAAACAGTGAGCTCTAGATTCAGAGAGAAATCTTGTCTCAAAAAATAAGGTGAAAAGTTGTGGAGGAAGACACTTGACATCAACTTCTGTCCCCAACATCCATGTTTATGCACATGTATATGCACTTACGCACATATGTATGTACCCATACACACACACACACACACACACACACACACACACACACACACATATATATAAACACATAATTTTAGAAAGGGGGAACATTTAGGGAAAGCCAAGGAAATCTGACTGAAGTATGCACTTAGAATAGAATCAGTCATTAACTGTAACAAAGGGGATGAGACTTTCTATGATGAAGGTTCACAATACTGATGTCACAGGTGGCTCCTTACAGAAAGGTAGACTACCTGGAAACATAGTCCAGGGTCCAAGAATGGTGCCACAGGAATGCTGTTGAAGCCCAGAGGGAATGAGCAATTGTTGGGGTTAAGAGGATACTCAAGGTAACCCTCCAGGGAGAAGTGGCATTTGGAAGATGAGTGGAAATAGATAGGGGTAAAGGAGAGGGAAAAAGGTGGAGGTACGCAGAGGGCTGAGGCTTGAGTGTGAGACCCATGAGGGGAACTGAAAGGGATAAGAGAAATCAGCTAGGTGCTTTATGTGCCATTCCAGAATTTGGGTTTTGCACCATAAATAGCTGTTTCAAGGATGTTGCTCCTGAAATCAATAAATAGGCTCATTGGGTTAAATGGACCTGGAAGAGGAAGTTTTAAGTATCACCTGGAAGAAAAAGCATAATGTAACCCAAACAGTGACTAGTTTTGTTAGAGGTAAGGCTGGATCCTAGGAGACTCTGGGGGAAGGAAGAATACTGCGAAGTGGCACCTGCTTATGGATGAGCTGAGGCAGAACCTCGGTTTCCTAGTATAAAATCTCCCCCTCCCCCACCAACACAAACAGAGCAGGAGCAGATAGCTGTGAACTCCATTCATTCCACTTCCTCTGGAGAACGCAGTTGTCTGGGAGGGGAGCATCACCTTGGATGTCAGTTTCCGAGAGGACACACTAGACAGGGCTGGGAGAGGAAGTTGTCATTTGAGCTTCAAGTTAATTCTTTTGGGGGATCAACGCAGGGTGGAATCTTCAGTGATCTCAGTAAGCCTTGTGTTGGTTATCTATCAAGGACAGGGAGAAGGTTGAGGCCAAGTGTTCCATAGCTGTTTGTGGTCTTGTGGTATTCTTAAAAGCCCATGGATTCAATGTAAGGATGTGGGAAGGAATGGGGGAAATTAAGCATTTCTTTTCTGGATCCTCTTGGCTGGAGATGGTAGAGTCCTGGTTTATGGTTTGTGGACATTTTGAGTTAGAATTAAGACAGATTGGATAGCTTACAGCAGACAATGAGGCTGTAGGAAATCAAAAGAGCCTCCAGTGAGGAGGGCTCTGCTTAAATCGTGCGCTGGAGTTCTAGAGTTCAATAAATTGAATGGATTAACTGCTTTCAGAGACTAAAACGTGTTGCTACAAATTTAGGATTTCCTTATTAATAAATTTCACAAGATTTAAAAAGACGTAAATCAGAAGGAGAGAGCATTTTTAGGACAGAGAATTTTAATTACTGACTAGTTATTTTCCCATCCCTCACATCCCACCCCACCCCTGCATCTACCCCCCAACTCCCATATCTCTGACCTCACCCCGAAACTCCCCAGAGTCTTTGTTCTGGATAAGTGCAGGAGACTTCTGACTGAGACCCTGCTTGCCTGGGTGGTTTGAACTCCCAAACTCTAAGTGGATCACAATCTACTTTTGAAATGGAAATGAAGTTCACAAGGTGGTCTCAGTGTTACACCCAGAATCAGGTCCAGTCCGGATCTGGGGTAGCCTGGTGTCATAAATTTCATCGTTGATCTGAGAACAGTTTTAGGCCATTGATCTCATGTCACCCAGAATCGAGATGGGGTGATGGCTGATACACTGCACAGTGACAGGCTGGAGCCTTGGAAAAATAAAAAATAGGTGTCCCAATGGGGGGGGGGGCGGGGGCGGGGGCGGGGAGAGTTGATGGATTAGTTCCCAGCCTCTGAGTTCCCCTCACTCTGGATCCCTCCCGGCCACCTTAGAAGCATTTATTTCCAGGTAATTTTCCAGTTGTCTCTTTGTCCTTCAGAGGTGCTTTGGTCTATGAAACTTCCCAGGGAATTTTTAGATGAAATCATTCTTACATGTATTCTTACATGTATTACATCATTCTCACAGCCCCCAGAAGTTCCATAATCCCACAGCAGGCAGGAAGATGCTCTTACCTGCTCAGACAGAAATGGTGTCCATAAACAACCATAAGTGTTAATATTAATTGATGGATTTATGGTTTCTTACCAGAATGGCCCAGTCTCCAGGCCTCAATCATTGCTTGTGTTAATAGATGCAAATGTGGAGAAATGCACAGGGGGTGGGGGGCCCTGAGGGCTAGAGTAGAAGATGGGATCCCTCCTGAATGATAGTTAAATGAGTGCCCCACCCCCATCGGACCGCCACCACATTTTGTGTCCTTGTTTGAGTCTAATTCCTCTTTGACAAATTATTTGTTGGTCCAAGAAAGGCTGGGGCACTTTTAGAAAAATTTTGAGTAGGCGAGGTGAGAAGGCTGGCCTCAGGAGATTAGGGGATATGGCACATCATTTGTGTTGGGGGTGGACAAAGGCTAAATTCTTGTTGCTCTGGCCCTGGCTCCCTTTTGGTGTCCAGTGTGGGAACCAGAGAAAGGGAAGAATGACCTGCTCCCCTCACTGAACCTCCAGCCCTCCCAGGCACAGCTGTCCACAGGGTATCAATCTTGCTTTGCTTTAGGAACTTTATAGTAACCGCTGGCCTCAGGGGGCTGAGAAGAGGGTGAGATGGAGGGATCAGTGCCCCCGTAGGGAAGAAGAATATGACAAACTGTCAGAACATGGCAACTGAGTGACTTCTGTTCCCTCAGTGGTCAGGGGGCCCTGCCGAGTCTTGAATCCTTAATGGCCGGGAGCTGGAAGGAGGGAACAATATCGAATGTGTGACAGATTACACACCTTTCCATCAAACCTAGTGGAGGAGTTTGGATTTTTATAAAAAGAGAGGGGTGGAGAGTGGCTTTGCCCAGGAGTGGAATGGTGTGAACAGAAGATGTTAGAAGGAGAACACTATAGGTAAGAAGTTATGGAGTCTGCAGGGATTGACTGAGAAAGGCTGTTTGTGGAGGTCAACTGTGGAGACAGGCCTTCAGGAAGAAACTGAGGAGGCCACAGCAAAATAGAACTTGCCATTAAAAAAAAAAAAGATTAGGCACAACTCTTTCTACTGACGCTGGATAAGGCAGCCCAGTTAAGGGAAAGGGATCCAAAGGCAGGCAGTGTAGTGAGAGACAGCCCCTGCGTCTGCTTTAGGATTCCTGCACGAAGACCCAGCTGCACAACTGTCACATATGTGCAGAGGGCCTAGGTCTGTCCCACGCATGCTCCCTGGTCGGCAGTTCAGTCTCTGTGAGCCCCTGTGGACCCAGGTTTGTTGATTCTGTAGGTTTTTTTCTTAATGCCCTTGACCCTGTCTTCTTCAACCCTTCCCCACCCTTTATAGGATTCCCCAAGCTCCACTTAATGTTTGGCTGTAGATCTCTGCGTCAGTTCCCATCGGTTACCGGGCGAAGCCTCTCTGATGATAAGTATGCTAGGCTCCTGTCTGCAAGTATAGCAGAATGTCATTAATAGTGTCAGGGGTGGGCTCCCTCTCATGACATGGGTCTCAGGCTAGGCCAGTCATTGGTTGGCCCCATCCTTCAAATTTGCTCCATCTTTTACCTCTGCACATCTTGTATGCAGGACAAATTGTGGGTCTAATGTTTTGTGGGTGGGTTGATGTCTCAATCATTCTATTAGAAGTCTTGCCTGAACAACAATATGAACTAACCAGTACCCCCTGAGCTTGTGTCTCTAGCTGCATATGTAGCAGAAGATGGCCTAGTCAGCCATCGTTGGGAAGAGAGGCCCCTTGGTCTTGCAAACTTTATATGACCCCGCACAGGGGAAGGCCAGGGCCAAGTAGTGGGAGTGGGTGGGTAGGGGAGCAGGGGCGGGGGGTATAGGGAACTTTCGGGATAGCATAATAATAATAATAATAATAATAATAATAATAATAATAATAATAATAATAAAGAAATTCATAAAAAAAGAAGTCTTTCCTGGTTATAAGGCTTGCCAGCTCAGGCTCCATATCCTCCATTGTTAGGAGTCTTAGTTAGGGTTACCCTCACAGATTCCTAGGAGTTTCCATTGTCCTAGGTTTCTAGCTCATCCCAGAGATGCTCCTCTTCCAGTCCAGTTGTGTCTCCCAGTACTTTCTCCCTTCACGCCCCCCCCCCACTTCATCTTTCCTGTTCCCATCTGTTTTAGTCAGGGTTTCTATTCCTGCACAAACATCATGACCAAGAAGCAAGTTGGGGAGGAAAGGGTTTATTCAGCTTACACTTCCATACTGCTGTTCATCACCAAGGAAGTCAGGACTGGAACTCAAGCAGGTCAGGAAGCAGGAACTGATGCAGAGACCATGGAGGGATGTTCTTTACTGGCTTGCCTGCTTCACTGGCTTGCTCAGCCTGCTCTCTTATAGAACCCAAGACTGTAGCCCAGAGATGGCACCACCCACAAGGGGGCCTCCCCGCTTGATCACTAATTGAGAAAATGCCTTACAGCTGGATCTTGTGGAGGCATTTCCCCAACCGAAGCTCCTTTCTCTGTGATAACTCCAGCTGTGTCAAGTTGACACAAAACTAGCCAGTACACCATCTCTACCCTCCCCACCCAGTCCCCTCCTTCCATCCACCCCCTTGTCTAATCTATTCTCAGTGAGATTCACATTCCTACCTTGGGCCCTCGATGTTACTTACCCCTTTGGGTCTGTGGTTTGTAGCACGGTTATCCTGTACTTTATGACTAATATCCACCTCTAAGTGAGTATATGCCATGTGCATCTTTCTATCTGGGTTACCTCACTCAGGATGATCTTTTCTAGCTCCATCTATTTGCCTGCAAATTTTATAATGCCATTGGCTGAGTAATGTCAATGTGTCCATTGTGTCAATGTACCATATTTTCTTTATCCATTCTTTGGTTGAGAGATATCTAGGTTGTTTCCAGTTTCTGGCTATTATTAATAAATCTGCTCTGAACACAGTGAGCAAATGTCTTCCTGAATAGTCTTACTGCAACTTGATACTCCAAGGCTGGTCGATATCCATGGTAGGCCCCCTCTTCTCTGAGGAGAAGGGTAGGAGGGGTAGTTGGGGTGGGGAGGGGAGAGAGAGGGACTGGGAGGAGAGGAAGAAGAGGAAGCTTTGATAGGTAAGTAAATAAATAATAATAAAAAAATTTAAGAGTGCTTTGCCCAGGATAATTGCATAAGCCAGGATGGATCAAGTTATGCTTTAGGAACAGCCAGCCCTCGCAAGCTTTAGCAACTTCAATTAACAGAACTCTCATTCTTACTCTGCTGCATCGTGGTCGGTGGGTGGGCAGGCGGGCGGGTGGGTGGATGGGTGGGTGGTCGGTGGGTGGGTGGGCGTGCTCTAGGCTTCCTTAGTTGGAAACCTGGGCTGATGAAGAGGCACCACTTAGAACTTGGTCTTTGTTGGTGCAGTGTTCACGGTGGAGATAGGGCCAGTTGTACATTGGCTTCTACATTTCGTGCTCAGCTACAACAGAGAAAGTCTGTTTCTATTTCTTTGCCCGTTTGAAAATCTCGGTAATGCAGTGCAAAGCTCATTGGCCTTTAAAGGGAGCTCGAAGAAACAGATCAGCATCATCGGACAAAAACTCAATGAAGCTGAAGTCTAGGACAAGTGCTCTGAGCTTCTCTCCCCCCCTCGGGTCTTAGATATGTCTTTTCCTTCCCTTTCCTTTCTTTTATCCCCCCCCCTTTAAAGTGGCAGAAAAATGGCAGTTGTGAGAAATGCAACTCAAAGGCATATGTGCCTTGAAATTCAAGGAAGGTCAGAAATAAATTAGAAGTGTCCTCATGTGACACATTCTTTAAAGTAGAGGCTAAATTACAGCTTCAGACTAATTAGTGTGAGGAAATCTCCGGAGAGTGAAAGATTGAGTATTGGTAATGGGATTACATGTCCTCTTGCTTGTGCTTGGGGAAAACTTGCATAAAGCATCTTCATTAATCACAGTCCTAATGGCTTTTACTTTTAGCACCATCAACCGACCACCAGGATCAAAAACATTTTACTAAGCAACTTTCAAAGTGTTCAAGGAGGCGGTGCAGAGTGCTTTGTAGTTGGGTTAAACCATCTGCCTTTTAAGGGTCTAGAATCACATGGATGGAACAATTCAAGGTAGCTAAACAAATACCAAGAGGGTCATGAATATAGAGAATGATTCGTTGCAAAGGCTGAGGAATAAATGTAGTTTTTTGTTTTTTTTTTAAACTTTGTTTTTGCAGGATAATCAGTAGAGAAGGGGCCAGGAGCTGTATTTTGGAAAAATTGACCCTACAATATTATTCACATGGGTAAGCATCAGGGCATAAACACTTGCCTTATTTTTTGTATACTATGATCAGAGGAAAAGACAGACATACTCTTGAACAGCTTCAGTGGAATGTGTTTACTTATAGAGTATTTGCTCTGCAGGCCTGACAACCTGGGTTTGGTCATCCTGGAACCCATATGTAAGCTAGAGACTGTGGTAGACGTCTATAACCCCAGCATTTCTCTGGTAAGATGGGAAGCAGAGATAGGAGAAGCCCCCAGAAGCTTGTGAGCCAACTAGCCTTGAGTACTGTACAGCGGCAAACAACAAGGGAGAACTTGTCTCAAGGGAAATGTGGAGGAGCGACACCTGAGGTGATCCTCTGACCTTCACATGCGTTTCATGGCATGCATAAGCTTTCATGCAAAAACATGGACACACACATATCAACAAAGCATCGACGAAATAGAGGCTTGCCTAAGAAAGAGGATCAGACTTAGGAATTCATTGAAGAAGGGGAGAAAACACCTCTGTGACTTTCTTGAGTGAAAGAAAGGACTATATTGGACTAAGCATTGGAGGTAAGGCTAGGACAGGAAAAAATGTTATTCTATATACCCCAAGTTCTACTGTAGCTGCCATTTTCCAGAAGACTTGGGCTTGGAAAACCTCTGGCCAGAGATAAGTATTATTTCCCATCTTTTTTGGAAGTAGGCAAGGCACATGGGAAATATGAGACAGTACTTAATTATAGACTTTAGTGAGCTGAAGGAAGCATGGGGCACCATGCAGGTGTCCTGATCTAAACACATTATTCTGAGTTGGTTAAATGAGGTGGATAATTCTTACTTTAACTTGCTCAGAGTTGAAATGAGGGACCCATGTCTTTTTATGAACTATAAAGCATTGAAGGCATTAAGCTAGAGTGCTAGTGGAGATGCTGAAAGTACAGACACTGAGCCAGCGTTACGGAGGCAAAGCTATGGGCAGTGAATAGTGAGCTGAGGGAAGGGAAGCAGAAAGGCTAGATGGATGCTAGGTCTGACATCCTTGGGAAAGTTTCTGAGGCCTTTGGACAAGTCGAAGGCATGCACCTGCCCAGGAGCTATCTTGCATCCGTGAATGGAAAACACACACACACACACACACACACACACACACACACACACACACACACACACACACCAGTTAATCTTAAAATGCCCTGGCTAACTCAGTGACTGGTTACCCTGCTAACCTTACCCTTACCCTGCTACCCTAGGCCCAATTGGGGAAGTGGCAGCCACTTCTTCGAACACTCAAATGGCTGGCTGGCTTTCTTTCCTGCTGCTACCACATCTCCTTCTTCCTCTTAAGTCCTCCTGATTCTCCCTGCATCCCATCCACGAAACTCTCAGTGTCCTGCCCCATGCTCAGCCATTGTAAACTGGCATCTTTATTGATAGCTCAAGAACCAATTGGGGACAAGGACCTGTGGTGTCTGGACACATAGATTCAAAGCATTAGCACCAATCTCCAATGCCATGGAGTAGGAAGTAGTGATAGAAGGAAAAAGAAATGCTGAGTCTTCTGGGGGGTGCAAGAGGGTGGATATGGAAGAGGTAGCATATCATCCACTGCTTTATAGCAACTTCCTGGCCCCAAGAAGCCAAAAATACATAAATAAACAAACAATAGATGTAACGAATGAGTGGACAACTAGCAATAAAGCTCATGAAAAGTCAGGCATGGTGGTACATACCTGTAATCCCAACAATTTGAGAGACTGAGGAGGCAGAGTTCAAGGTGAGCCCAGGCTATTGAGTGAGTTCCAGGCCAGCTTGGGCTACACATCTCTACTAGCAAAACCACAACAACAACTCAAAAGAAACAAAACTGAAACAAACCCCCAAGCACCTGAATACCATTCCCTCCCTGAACAAAGTGGCTCTTTGCTTGTGTCGAGATTGGAGATCTTCTGAAGGAACAGCCCCTAGCTCCCTCATCTGCTTGTTTTAGGGGAAGAGGTGTCAGCTACATGTTCCTTTTTTTTAAACATGTTTGAGACACCTCCCAGCTAATTTTAATGAATGTGTACACTGGTAACAACAATCAGCAGGGCAGATTCAGTGTTGGAAATTGCACTTAACACTGGCTTCTCAAGGCTTGCCAGGCAAGAGGCTGGACCTTGGACAGTGCCGCCGCATCCGCTGACATGGAGTGAGAAGGATGCAGACTGGAAAGACATCCTATCCATTGTGCCGGATCTGGAGTCCGTAAGTGGACACATTTGATCCCTCTTCCATAAGAACCCCAGAGTGATTCCTGTTTCTTACAGCAGGCATAGTGGCCCCTACAACTCTTTCTGTTCAACCTGGGGCTGATCAGGTCATCTTCGGGCTCTGATCCTGGTAGAATCTACCCGGGGAAAGAAAGCAAGGCTTTTAAGAACATCATTTCTCCCAGACTTCAGTTCTCCTCCTGCTCAACCCAGCTGGGAGGCGAGTCGAGTTCAATCACAGATAAGCTCATAATACATGTCATTTATCAAAATCACATTCACATATTAAATTCTGTCTCTTAGAGGAAAAGCTGTAGTCCTAGTACAGAACTTGGGAAATTTGTCACTTATCTTGTGTCCTTTTAATCTGCCCTGACTGTCTCTTCATGTCCTTCTGCCCTGCTCTGTAGGTGCTCTTCACGGCCTAGAATGCACCTCTCTGCTGATAATCATAGCAATAATATTTCTAATAATGGCTATGAGGGTAAGGTGCTTGCTTCTTGTCATGTACCGAGTGAGGCAGTCCACTCGCTTCTTTTAATTCTCGCAGTAACTCTGCAGTGTAGGTATTATTACAACGGTTTTCAGAGAAACCAAAGTTCAGTGAAGTTAATGCTTTTAAGGGCGCCCCGTTGATAAGTGGCAAGGAAAGACTTCAATTCAATTCTCTTTGATTTTGAAGGGGTCTCACTCTGTAGCCCAGGTCTAGAGCCCATTACTCAGCCCTGGCTGACCTCTTCCTCGAATGCTGGGATCACAGGGGTGTGTTGCCACACCCAGCTTTAATCAGAGTCCCATGATGTGAATGTGCTTTCCATCCTATGAAACCAAACCGCATCACACCCCTTGTTCCCAAGGTTTCTCTAGGTTTCTTGGTCTCCTCCCACAGACCACTTAGGGCTTACTTCTTCAGCCCCCCATTTCTTTTGCTTACCCCCATGTCGGGGTTGGGACTTTTATTTGGAAACTCAGCTGTAGTTTCCTAGGCATCAGGCATAAGTTTCCCTCACTCCTCCACATTTTTTAAAAGTTTTTTTTTTTCCCTTATGGTTTTACATTCTGTCAGCACCAGTTGCTTAGTCCCTCAGCTGGACGCCTCTTCACTTTTTCTGAGCCCCTCTGTCTTACTCAGGGTTGCTTTTTTTCTTTTTCTCCACCTCCCACTTTGAAGATTTATTTTATTTATGTGAGTACACTGTAGCTGTCTTCAGACACACCAGAAGAGGGCATCGGATCCCATTCCAGATGGTCGTGAGCCACCATGTGGTTGCTGGGAATTGAACTCAGGACCTCTGGAAGAGCGACCAGTGCTCTTAAACCACTGAGCCATCTTACTCAGGGTTTCAATTCCTGCACAAACATCATGGCCAAGAAGCAAGTTGGGGAGGAAAGGGTTTATTCAGCTTACACTTCCACATTGATGCTCATCACCAAAGGAAGTCAGGACTGGAACTCAAGCAGGTTAGGAAGCAGGAGCTGATGCAGAGGCCATGGTTATGTTACTTACTGGCTTGCTTGCTCTGGTTTGTTAAGTTTGCTTTTTTTTTTTTTAGAACCCCAAACTACCATCCTAGGGATGGTACCACCCACAGAGGGCCCTCTCACCCTTGATCACTAATTGAGAAAATGCCTTACAGCTGGATCTCATAGAGACATCTCTTCAAAGGCAGCTCCTTTCTCTGTGATACCTTCAGCTGTGTCAAGTCGACACACAAAACCAGCCAGTACATGCTCCTAAAATTTATAAATTTGAAGTGTAATTACAGGAGCAGGATTAGGTGACTTTCAGATATGTAACAAGGCATCACTCAAGACATCACACTCCCCAATGTCTTCCAATCACTTCACTTACCTCTGATTTCCCATCAAGAGGAAGCCCAGTTACTAGCCAGGAAAAGGACTAACAGAAACAGAAACATGCAAATGGACTACAGGGGAAAAGATGCAGCTGTTAAAACTCAGTGGTAATCTGTGTGTATGTGTATAACATACACATCTATGTATGTGTGTATGTTAAATATTGATCTATCCATCCATCTATCTATCTATCTATCTATCATCTATCTGTCATCTATATAAATAACTAAATATATATTTATCTATATAAATATCTATCTATGTAAATATCTATCTATCTATCTATGAATGAATACCTATCCCCCTGTTCCCTGACTATCTCTGGAGAAAACATTGATTATAGGATTTTTCACTATGTAGAAAGTAGAAGCTCTTAGAAGAACCATAGGGTATGGATAGCCAGGGTTATGTTTCCAGGGCTGTGTATGAGGATGGGGTTGAATTTCCTCTCTTAGGAAAGAAACAGGTGTGCTATGTGCTGTGAGGGGGTGGTGCTTCTAGGGAAACTATCTCCTAAGGTTTCCCAGCCTCCCCTGGAGGAGCCATATGTGCTTCCTGTGCACCTGCCATGATTACTGATAAAAAGGATCTTTCAGAGACCCCTGGGACCTTTGCTTGAGTTTGAAGAGGGAACTGACATCACCTGTGTATATTTCTGACCTGTTAATTTCTGAATTATTTCTAATTCAGCAGGAGGTGAATGAGAATCCCATTTAATGAATAAAATAAACTGATGTGTACTTTTTCACACCTGCGTTACAAACAATACACCCATCTTAAAAGCTTTCTCTTGTGTCCTCCCTCCTTCCCCCTCTCTCATTTCCTCCCTGCCTCCTTCTCCCCTTCAATATCCATCTCTCCCTCTTCTTCTGCTTCTCCTCCCATCTCATCAGCAGGCCAATCTCCTCATGAAGCAAGGACTTCTTTCCTGGTCATCTTTTTTGGGTGTCTCTCCACTGAAGACAACAGAGACCAGTAGCAGCTAATAGCTGAAGAGCCCTTGGCTGGTCATTATGGGGGGAACATGGCTGAACATGGGCTTCACTCTATGATTTCCCCCCTTGGCTGGGAACCACAGTGCAGGCAATCAAAGTCAATCTGTGGTCCCGAGGGAGATGCCAAGTAGGACACTCAACTGGGCTCTGTCTTGAGCCCATGGGTCTAATAGGACCCTTGGGTGACTCAAATCCCATCTCCTCTTCTTAGTGAAAGGGCTGTAAATCTGATCTGGGCTGGTGGCCATCTAGAATATACTCCATTGTCAGCCTTTCTTGTATCTGTGAACAGCTCTGAGACTCAGTTCTGGCAATGGGATACAAGCAGAAATGTCATATGTGGTTTTTGGGAGATGGCCTGGGTTGCTGTGACTCTCCCCCCCCCCTCATTCCCATCTAGAATAGGGGGTTGGCAAACTGTTGTTGGAGAGGGCCAGATAGTAAATATTTTCAGCTTTGCGAGCCATCTGGTCTCTGCTACAGCTTCTCCACTCTGCTGCTAAACTGTTAAAGTAGCTATAGAATATACTCAAACAAATGGGTGTGTCCCGTTTGTCCCTGTATGCTCTGATAACACCTTATTTATGCTGACCGCTCGCCTCTTGTTGTGCGTGTGTTAGGTGGAGTGACAGGCTTGTTGGAGTCTGAAGTGCAAGTCCTGTACTGGGAACAGCAGAGAAACGAGTCAGAAGAGGTCTCCATTCCTAGTTCTTACAGAGCTACCCTGCAAGTTCTCTGTATTTCATTTATGCCAGAGAAGTAAACATCTATCTTGCTTATGCTACTGTCAGTGGCAAACGAACCTAATCCCGAGTAATAGATCATATATGTGTGGGTAAGCCAACTCCACTAAAGTGGGAAACTGTTGAACAATTAGACATCAAAGCCCCAGCAGGAATGAAGAATACGTTTTCCAGGAGTGTTTCTGTGCTCTATTTACCTCTGGAATTTTCCACAAAACTCCATTAACTACAGTCACAGACAAGAACATTGAGACTGGTCTCAACTGCGAGTCCACAAGGTGGGGAGTGGTATGCAGAGAAAGTTGGTGTAGCTGAGCTGGGGGGGGGGTCTGTATGTTCGCTGGATGTAACATTCCACAAATGGCTCTGCCAGCTCCCCAGCTGGGAACCCCTGGTGCTCCGACACATGCTAATGAGATTTACAAGGTGTAAATGCAA
This sequence comes from Mus pahari, assembly GCF_900095145.1. Classification (NCBI taxonomy): domain Eukaryota; kingdom Metazoa; phylum Chordata; class Mammalia; order Rodentia; family Muridae; genus Mus; species Mus pahari. Next base: position 70,171,177 of record NC_034597.1, read on the forward strand.
GTGTTCTGGAGTTTTGGCACTTTTCATTTTGGCTGTCAGTCAGAAGCCTTCCCTGGAATCAGTATTACTGAGAAAGCCTACGGAGCCCTGAGGTAATCCTTCCCATGATTTAGTTCCACACATCCTTGGGACTGTACTGAACTCCTAGGGAGATCTGAAAGCGTGGCTGTGAGGACCGAGAGTCTCATGCAGATGGATATAACAATGGTGGAATGGAGAGATAAGAGCATAATGAACATAATGAAGAAAAAACATTGCAATCTGGGATTGACTCAAAAATGTTTCTTGCCCAACAGCTGCAGAAATGTGTGGCATACCCTGCAAGAAGCTGTGTCCACCTTTCTTACGCTCTAAAGAGGGTCAGGCTGCTATATGCACTCATGTAATGTTTTCAGCGATGTAAAGTGCGTGTGTGCGTGTGTGTGTGTGTGTGTGTGTGTGTGTGTGTGTGTGTGTGTGAGAGAGAGAGAGAGAGAGAGAGAGAGAGAGAGAGAGAGAGAGACCATTATAGAAGAGCTGTTGCTTCTAGTTCATGGGAAGAGGGGAAGAAATGGGCTCCTTTCAAACTGTGATTGGAAGAAAGTCTTAGCCCAGCTGGGTGTGGTGGCACATTGCCTTTAATTCCAGCACTTGGGAGGCAGAGGCTGGTGGATCTTTGTGAGTTGGAGGCCAGCCTGGTCTACAGAGAGAGTTCAGGACAACCAGGGTTCTGTTACACAGATAAACCCTCTCTTGGTAGCGGTGGTGGTGGTGGCGTCAGCCTTCAGAGCAGTAACCTACTTACTGAACTAGGAACTTGGAGAGAAGTGTGTCAAACAGTAGATGAGTAGGGTGAGGAGAGCAGCCGTCAGAAGCACACAGACATGGTTCCAGAGCTGGCCACCGTCCCTCGCTTGGCGGGTGTCTCTGGGTTTGTTGTTCAGCCTCTCTGTATTTAGTTCCTTCTTTATGAGATGGTGATTGTTACACAGTTAACTCTCCAGGGATGCTGTAAGGATAATACTCAAAGGGCTCACCCAGAATTAAAACATAGAGAATGACAGCAGGGACCTCACTCGCCCCACAAAGGTCAGATATTTGGATTCAGATGGACTTTGACGGGGACCCTGATAGGCTGGGTCTATCCAGGGTAGTTTGGGCTTCCTCTCTTTATGTCTTCACATTCTGGAATTCAAGTAAAGAAACATTTGCTCTGGAAGTTGCGTGGCTTCTTTGGCTAGATAAAAGCCTTCCTCTGACCCTTTCAAGTCCAGTTTCGGGCGTGTTCAGCACGCAGTCTGTGAGCTGCATACAGCCTGTTCAGCATGTTCAGCATGCAGTCTGTGAGCTGCATACAGCCCAGGATAGGACATCAGAAACACAGACACACTGACTGAGCCATCTCTTTACCCACCCATAAGACTGTTTACTACCAAAGCACTTCTACATAAACTGTGTCTGTTTCAGATGACAGTCATTCCATCCTGTGTGTCTGAACTTCATGGAGGCAGTATATCACAGTAGAAGGCATGGCAGATGAAAGATGCTTGCACTGTAACAGCCAGGAAGCAGGGAGACAGAGTGGGAGGGACTGGCAACGGCAACAGGTTTGCCTTTCAGGAGCTTACCATGTCCTCCACCCAGCTGTCATCTCTTAGTCCCAACCCCTCTTCATGATAGACCATCAGTAGACTGAGTGTTTTTGATGAAGTTAGCACACCGATAATCCTGTCTCTTCTCAATAGTGCCATCATCCAGGGACCAAGCCAGGAACCGTGCTGAGGACCAACAAATGCACCTTCTGGGAAACCCTTTACATCTCAACCTTGGCAGGCACAGGTGTACGTGGCCATCTACTTGGAATGCATCTATGTTGAGATGTTCTGTTCTCTCAGATCAATTTATGTAACTATTTTCCTAACATGATCGGCTTTGCTCCCTGCCTCCAGCTTCCCATGCCCCCTTAGGAGGGGCTGCACCTCAACAAACTCCAAAACGTCTGGTTGTGTAGCAGGTGGCTGACCAGAGGTTTCCAGAGGGTGTAGGTCAAAAGGATGGGGGAGCTGTCAGGCAGCAAGAGAATTTCGCTTCAGATGCTGCATAACTATCTGCTTTCAAAGGCTTCAGGCTAATCAGAATTTCAAAGGATACTTTTAAATGGAATAGGATTCTACCTGAAAGAGAAATGAGCTCTGGGCCCTGGACCTGTTTATTCCTCTCCCCTTCTATTCTAGGCTTGTATCAAAGATAGCTGGGGACTTCCAAGTTTATTTCCATTCCTGCTCAAAATGGAAAAAGCTAAATGTGCTAGGGAAAGATGATGGTGGCGGTGGGTGAGACCACAGAGATGGACCCCCACTTGCGTCTTGTCTCAGGCATTCCAAGGGGGCAGAGGAGAACCAACAGTGAGCACAACACAAGCCTTTTCAATCAACTGCTGAGCAGACTCGACTCCATCACTTACACAGGTCCCGATGCTGAGGTCCAGTGGTCTTTCCCCTGCTCCAGCCTCAAACAGATATGGTTTATGTACAGAGTGCTTTGAGAGTCACAATAGACAGTCTTAGGGATGGGGAGATGGCTTGGTCAACAAAGTGCTTGCTAAGCAAGCATGAGGATCTGAGGTCAGACCTCCAGCACCTATATAAAAATGCCAGGCATGACAGCTCATGCTTGTAATACCTGCACCTGGAGGTGAATCCTTTGGGGGGGGGGTGGTGTCACTGGCTAACCAGCCTAACTGAATCAGCATGCTTCAGACTAGTGAGAGCCATTGGCTCAAAAACCAAAGTGGATATAGTAACTCAGGAATGACGTACACACACACACACACACACACACACACACACACACACACACACACACACACACTCAGAGCAGTCTCTACGCTTTCTGCTGTTTTTCTCACTTCTGCTTTTGACTATAAAAACTTTTGGATAAAGTTTAGTATAAGGAAAAAAGTCATGAAACTACCAACAAAGCCCTGCCTCACAATCCTGGCGAGGAGGGGGCAGGCACTGGGGAGGCATGTATGTGCATATGGTATTTAGAGAGGGCTGCACCTGCTTTGTCTCGGACCAGCTGGCAGACTATTGAAAGCAAAATGCCGTTCTTCTGGAAACACTCAGATGGGAAACCTCTGCAAAGGAGCCGACAGAAGCTCTCTGGAATCGATTGCACAAAGACTGTGCCAACCACTATTTTTGAAATCCGAACTGAGTTAGAACAGGTAATGTGTTTAAAAGCTGCGGTTTTGAGGTGCTGACACCCTGCACGTCTTACATATGTCCAAGGCACAGCAGAAAAGGTGCACATCTGCTCTGTGCAGAAAACTGTCATTTCTGCAAGTTGCTTTGTAACTAGGTTTCCTGTGCTGCTTATTTCCAATCATCTCATCTCAATGGTGGCAGAGATGTCAGGCCACAGCCCAGAAATGGCTGGTGTAAGGGGCACCATCTTATCAGGCCTCTCAAGCTACCATATGCAAAAACTCACCTCATGCCGTGGTCATCAAGGTGCCATCTCTTCCATTCTGGTTCCTGGAGTCTAATTCCTTACAGCGAGCCTCAGAAGTATGAAGTGATGTTCCCAGACGTACCCATACTAAACCTACAAGACCCATTGGTGAATTGGAACATCAGTAACTGTGGAGAGTTGGAAAGTTGCAGGTCCAAAACTCAACTGTCTTGGGCTACTTTAGCTCCATTAATAGCCATTTATTGGCAACTTCTGTGTGACCTAACATCCTGGCAACTACTATGTAAATCCACTTGGAACGTGTGAATCGACCTCTACACAAAGAATGTCATCAGACAGCATCCAAAGCCTACAATGAATTTCTGTATTTTGCTGGGACCTGATCATCTGATGTTCCTATTAGTATGTTTGAAAAGCATCTTGATGTATTATTTTCTTTGTTCTATTACTATAAAAAGTTCATGAAACTGTCCATGAAACTGTTGCCATGGAGGAACATGGCACTTGGTGTTTTAATCACTTTTAAAGCTAACACTGAAGAAAATATACTGATCTGTTTCTATTCTTCACCACTATCTTGTTCTCTTAAGGGCTCTGGCCTTCACCTTTCCAGTTTCTGTGGACATCTTGAAGATCCATGGGCTTAAAGATCTATAGCTGGGATGCTATAGTCCAGAAGTCATGATGGTAGACTGCCTGTTGGACCCACCTGTGACTTTAATTCCTGACCTGTGGAACTCACTTTGTAGACCAGGCTTGTCGGGAGCCACAGCCCCTGGGGCCGCACCCCAACATGGCGCCTACAGGAAGAGAGTTCTTATAATAAACAAGTCCTTCTTTGACTGCTGCTGTTATCCCTGCTGATCATTGGCTGAGCTCACTCGCCTGGCAAAGCTACGTTGCCTGGTGTGATTGGTTGGCATGAATGCATATATGTTGGGCTCATCCCGGGGCTCGGGGGAGATGAAGAGGGAGATGAAGGGGGAGATGAAGATTGAAGCTTGTTGAATAAACTGCTGTTAGAAGAACTGGTGGTTGCGTCTTCCTTGCTGGTCGAAGGGGCGTGCAACACAGGCTGGTCTTGAACTCAGAAATCTGCCTGCCTCTGCTTCCTGAGTGCTGGGATTAAAGGTGTGCGCCAACACGCCTGGCGAGAGCTGTGCTTTTTAATGAAATAATTGCACTTGCATTTGAGTTTCCGTGTGCATGTGTGTGTGTGTGTGTGTGTGTGTGTGTGTGTGTGTATGTGTGTTACACAGAAAGAGAGAGAGGGAGAATAAAAATAGTAGGAAGCATATGTCTTAATTGATGGCTATCCCAACATGAGAAACTATCTAGTTCCTTACAGAGCACTGCTCCCAGAGGACACAAGTAGCCAATGCTATGTTTAAAGGCCCTCGGGGCTCTCACTGTGCTTCTTGTTGAATGCAATCGCATCATCTAATTAATAATCAATACTCAGCTGACACCCGAGGGTCCAGAGAGCTAAGCCTGAAGAAAATATACTGATTTGTTCTGTTTCTACTCTATATCACTAGCTTGTTCTCCTAAGGGCTCTGGCTTTCACCTCTCCAGTTTCTGTGGACATCTTGAATATCCATGGGCTTGAAGATCCATAGCTGGGATGCTATAGTCCAGAAGTCATGAGGGTGGATTGCCTGCTCGACCCACCTGTGGCTTTCCTATGCTATTGTCATTAGCGAGTCTATTGATTTCTCATTCACTCATGTGTTTATTCTCACAAGGATGCACGTGTGAGAAACTGTGAGGGCTGGGTCTGAGGAATGGCTGTGGTTCTGTCTTAAACCCTGAGGACTAGGATTAAATTCCAGGGTATAGAGTGACTCACAGAGATGTTGAGCTTTTCCTGGGAGTCTGATGTTGGTGTAGACCATGTGTGTGATTTCTCAGGCTATAGCTGTGGGTCAAGACCTGGCTTTCCTAGGCACAGTATGTTTCTCCATGTGCTGAGTGATGGGAATACATAGTCTAGTGCATTGCTTCCACAGGGCAGAGGAGAATGGCTTTCATCTTTTTTACTCTGTGGAAGGCTAGCATGGTATGTCAGAGCACCTGGAGGGAAGGGACCATATTTTATTTATCTTGGCTTCTCTGGCTGCTAGCACAAAGCCTACCGTGTAGTAGGAACTTTCACAATATGTGAATGGATGTGTCTTCTCAAAGTGCATATCTAACTTCAGGATCAGTGGAGTCATCTTCCCAGATCAAGGAGAACTTTATTCTCCTTGTGTGTGGTTCTGCTTTTGAAATGGAGACCAGGCAGAAAAGAATGGTTTGTCAGTTCCCCATGGATGCATCCAAACTGGAAATGGCATGAACTAACTCAGGGCACAGACCTGTTCTGCGTTATGCAGAATGTTGTTGATAAGATAAAGACCCTTGCTAAAGGTAGGGTATTACAGGGAGTGGCTGTGTTAAGAGATAGATTAGAAACTTGGGAGCCAAAACAATGTACCTGAGTCCTTTCGACACATCTCCTCATTGAACTGACATTATGTTAGTTCAGCAAATGGCACATGGAATTTGGGGTTAGGTATTATAGATGTAATTTTGTGTGTGTGTGTGTATGTGTGTGTGTGTGTGTGTGTGTGTGTGTGTGTGTGTATTCAATAAAAAATCTTTACCAAGTAGAACAGACAGATGCTATGGACAAAATAAAATAGGGAAGGTGGTATCAAGAGCTGGTGTGTGTGTAACAACTATAAGTAGGTTGTAAGAAATTAGTTGAAAACTGTTGTTGGTAGGAAAGGTCTTACATTAATGAGGGAGGGAGCTACTCAGATTTCTGATAGAGGAGCATGACAGACAGAAAGAAAGAGGGTGGAAAAATCTGAGGTATGATGTATCTGGCATGGGGAGAAGCATGGATGGAAGTGGGTACACTGGATCAAGGAGAACCTGCTAGAAAAAGAAATGTCAAGCCGCCTCCATCTTCTTCTGGTTCCCCATACACTTGTTGGATTTATTTACTATATTCAAGAGCCTACAGATGCATTCATTTGCCTAAGAATCTCATGAATTCATTGTTTTTAATTGCTGAGTAGTACTCCATTGTGTAAATGTACCACATTTTCTGTATCCATTCTTCTGTTGAGGGACATCTGGGTTCTTTCCAGCTTCTGGCTATTATAAGTAAGGCTGCTATGAACATAGTGGAGCATGTGTCCTTAGACAAATGGATACATCTGGAGGATATCATCGTGAGTGAGGTAACCCAATCACAAAAGAACACACATGGTATGCAGTCACTGATAGATGGATATTAGCCCAGAAACTTAGAATACCCAAGATACAATTTGCAAAACACATGGAACTCAAGAAGAAAGAAGACCAAAGTGTGGATACTTCATTCCTTTTTTTAAATTTTTTTAATTAATATTTTCTTTATTTACATTTCAAATGCTATCCCGAAAGTTGCCTATACACAACCCACCCCTGCTCCCCTACCCACCCACTCCCACTACTTGGCCCAGCCGTTCCCTTTTGCTGGGTCATATAAAGTTTGCAAGACCAAGGGGCCTCTCTTCCCAGTGATGGCCGATTAGGCCATCTTCTGCTACATATGCAGCTAGAGACACAAGCTCAGGGGNTACTGGTTAGTTCATATTGTTGTTCCANCTNCAGGGTNGNAGCNCCCTTCAGCTCCTTGGGTNCTTTCTCTAGCTCCTCCATTGGGGACCCTGTGTTCCATCNAATAGCTGGCTGTGAGCATCCACTTNGGTGTTTGCCAGGCNCTGGCATAGCCTCACAAGAGGCCGCTATATCAGGGTCCCTTCAGCAGAATCTTGCTGGCATGTGCATTAGTATCTAGGTTTGGTGGCTGATGATGGGATGGATTCCCGGATGGGGTAGTCTCTGAATAGTCCATCCTTTCATCTTAGCTCTAAATTTTGTCTCTGTACCTGTATCCAAAACACATGGAACTCAATAAGAAAGAAGACCAAAGTGTGGATACTTCATTTCTTCTTAGAATGGGGAACAAAATACCCATGGAAGGAGTTAGAGAGACAAAGTTCGGAGCTAAGATGGAAGAAAAGACCATCCAGAGACTGCCCCACCCGGGGATCCATCCCATATACAACCACCAAACCCAGGCACTATTGCATATGCCAGCAAGATTTTGCTGACAGGGCCCTGACATAGCTCTCTCTTGTGAGGCTATGCCAATACCTGGCAAATACAGAAGTGGATGCTCATAGTCATCTATTAGATGGAACACAGGGCCCATAATGAAGGAGCTAGAGAAAGTACCCAAGGACCTAAAGGGATCTGCAACCCTATAGGAGGAACAACCATATGAACTAACCAGTACCCCCTCCCCCCCCACCAGAGCTGTGTCTCTAGCTGCATATGTAGCAGAGGATGGCCTAGTCAGCCATCAATGGGAGGAGAGGCCCTTGGTATTGGGAAGATCATATGCCCCAGTACAGGGCCATGAAGCAGGAGTGGGTGGGTTGGGGAGCAGGGTTGGGGGAGGGTATAGGGGGCTTTGGGGATAGCATTTGAAATGTAAATGAAGAAAATATCTAATAAAAAATAAAAAAAGAGCCTACAGAGGACACTCACTAGGGAATCTGTACCAAAATGTGCCAGAAAGGTAAAAGAAGTGGTTGCTGTCTTAAGACCACACCTGGCGGTTATTTAGCTCTGGGTTTGGTACTGTAGAGAAGGAAGGAAGCCTGGCATGCTCAAACTATGGTCCCTGAGTTGTTGAATAAAAGTGTTATTTGCCTAAGTATGGAAAGAGTATAGGGACAGCAACAAGGGACAGTGCAGTGTCCATGGACTCACAATGCCAGGAGCCGTTGTCGGGAAGAATATGGGAAGTGAAGTTACTGAAGCCATGAGCTCAGTATGAGATGTTCACTGTGGTGGTTTAAATAGCTATGGTTCACACAGACTCGTGTTTGAATGCTTGCCCATAGGGAGTGGAACTTTTAGGAGGTGTGGCCTTCTTGGAGTAGGTGCGGCCTTGTTGGAGGAAGTGTGACACTATGGGAGCGGGGTGGGCTTTGAGGTCTCCTATGTTCAGTGAGATACACAGTCTCCTTCTGTCTGTGGATCAAGATGTAGGACTCTCAGCTCCTTCTCTAGCACCATATCTGGTTACATGCTGCCATGCTTCCTGCCATGGTGATATTAGACTAAAACTTTTAAAACTGTAAGCCAGCTCCAATTCAATGATTTTCTTTATGTGAGCTGCCTTGGTCATAGTGTCTCTTTACAGCCATAAAACCTTAACCAAGACAGAAGTTGGGACCAGGGACTTCGGTACTGCTGCGATAGGCCTGAGTATGCTTTTGTTGGGAGGAATGTGGGTTTTGGAGCTTTGGTTTAGAAAAGCAGTTGGACGCTTTAAGCATTTCTTAATGGACCATACTAGTAGGCTCACGGAGGATTGTGGCGCTAAGGGTTATTTGAACTGTGGGCACCTGGCTAAAGAGGTTTCAGAGCAAAAGAATTTTAGTATGTTGCCTAGAGACCATTCTTGTGATATTTAGGTGAAGAATGTGGCTGCTTTTTGCCCTTGTCTGGAGTCTACCTGAGGCTAACATGATGAGATTTCAATTAATTGCATTGGCAAGGGAAATCTCAAAACAGTCTGGTATATACTCTGTCCCTTGGTTCACTCTTATGAAGAGTGTTTTGATGAAATGGAGCAAGTTGACCAAGGAAAAATACAAAATGTATAGTTCAAGTATTAAGGAGGCACCGGGAAGTGGAATGGAAAGAAAAAATTAAAGATATTAAATGGAATTAAGGGAGTGGTGACTTTGGGGCAAATCCTACCCAGCTAAGTTACCATCTTGTGAAAAGTAACTAAAGAAAGTCTTAGGTCCATCTATAATGGTACATACCTTTAATCGCAGCACTCAGGAGACAGAGGCATGTAGATCTCTAAGTTCAAGGCCAGCCTGGTCTACAGAGCAAGTTCCAGAACAGCCAAGCTTAGGCTGTGTGAAGGACACTATTGAAAAGAGAAAGCTGATAAAGATGTACTAGAACAAGGGGGGCAGGGCATGTTCCAGTCCCAGCAAGCAACAGAACTTGGCAGCTTCAGCCATGTGGTTCTGGCTTTAGAGTCAAGAATAGAAGAAAGGGGCTATGGAATCTTCCTCCAAGACTAAGGAAAGTGATTGAGGACAGGTGTTTGGCCTAGAAAGAAAGGGGTTATGGAATCTCCCTCCATGACTACAGAAACCTACCAAGGAAAGCTGCTAATAGGGAATGGAACAAACCTAAGAGAAAGAAGTGTGTTGCAGACAACAAGGCTGAAAGGAGTTGGAGATCTGAAGAGCATTTTAACACTAGACATGCATATGCAGTTTGGAGTTTGCCTAGCTGGATTTTAGTCTTTCCTTGGTTCACTATTTCTTTATTATGCTCCCTTCCCTACATTTTGGAATGGCAATGGATATCCTGTGCCATTATATGTTGGAAACATGTGACCTGTTTTTTTTTTTTTTTTAATTTTGATTTCATAGAGGATTACAGTTAAGAGACTGAATTAATCTCAGAAGAGACTTAACTTTTAAACATTGTTGAGAATGTGATAGACTATGGGAATTTTTTGATTTTGATTTTATAGGGAATCATAGTTAAGAGATTGCATTAACTTTGGACTTTAAACATTTTTGAGACTGCCATAGACATGGGGACTTTTGCAGTTAGACTAAATGCATTTTGAATTATGTATTGCTATAAGCCTATCGAGTGCAGGGAGTAGACTCATGTATTTGAATGATTATCTATAGTGAGTGGCACTATTAGGAGGCGTGGCCTTGTTGGAAGAACTATGACACTGTGGGGGCATGTTTTGAAGTCTCCTATGCTCACACTATGCTCAGTGTGGCACATAGTCTCCTTTTGTAGCCTGTGGGTCAAGATGTTGAAGTCTTGGTTCCTCTAGCACCATGTCTACCTGCCTGCTGCCATGCTTCCTGCCATGATGATAATGGACTAAAACTTTAAAACTGTAATCCAGTCCCAATGAAATTTTTTTTCTTTATAAGAGTTGCTTTGGTTATGATGTCTCTTCACAGTAATAAAACCCTAACTAAGACACCAACCTAGAAGGAGCTGGGAACCCCACGACAGAAGTCTTAACACTAACTCTCTCTCCTCCCTCTGTCCTAGTAGTGGTTCCTATGGCCTGACTTCATGTATAACTGGAGTACGAAGGAACTTACTGATGGAGTTCACATGGGTCCTGTGGAGTCAGGTGTTTCAGAGGCATCTAACATACTGAGGCTGGGCAGAATATGAGAACAAGAGACCTCAGCTTCTACTTAAGTGAAGTGGGAAACCTCAGATTTGCAGAGTAGAAGATAGACTGGTATTGTATCCCTGCTGCCTAGAGAAGACCACTCATTTTAGCCTGTTATCTAGTAAATGCTCATATAGGATGTATGTATGTACGTATGTATGTATGTATGTATGTATGCTTGCAAGTATGCATGCATATGTATGTGTTCCTCTGTGTGTGTGTGTGAGTGTGAGTGTGTGTGTGTGTGTGTATGAGAGAGAGAGAGAGAGAGAGAGAGAGAGAGAGAGAGAGAGAGAGAGAGAGAGAGAGAGAGAGAGAGACTCAGATGTTCTTTGCTTGTTGTATGACAAAAGTTCTCCCAAGAAGACTCAACACACAGATCTACTCAACCCAGATAAAGAATCCACGAGGGACCAAAGTATGTAAACCACCGAAGTCCAATTTGATAATCCATAAATTTTATGGGAGTTACTTACAGGAATATGGGTGAGGGGTAACTTAAGGAGCAGAAATGACTCAAAGACAGTTGCATCACCAAGGCTCATCCCAGGTGGGTGATAGTTCATAAAGCTAGGAACTTGGAGCTCAGTGCACAGGCTGCAGGCAGCTTAACAGGCTGGAGAATGTCCTTTCTAGATGCTTCACTCAGTTGGGTTAAACCTCTTCCAAACACCTGGCTGGTTCTTGCTTCTTCTAGGCAGCTGGTCTGGTCTCAAGTCTTCTTTGCAACTTGGCTGATCTGAGTCTTCTTGTCATTCAGATTGAGCTGGTGTCTCAGCTTTTATTATTTACTCTGACAGTTAGGGGTCTAGTAAATCTAGTCAGTTTTAGGGACTTCCTGAAGCTATTTTAAGTGGTTTGCCTTCCTTTTTAAAGAGCTTCCCCACAGGATGGAACATTTCAATCTCCCAGGAAAATGTTACACAACACTGCCTGATCTTATAACAACACCCACTACTGTCTCACATGTCCATAGATGGGGGCAGAGGACCGTCCATGGTCCATTTGAAGGATGATGCTGGCAGGGAAACAGTCTCATATCTGGCCTAGATCAGAACAGTTTAGCTATCATCCCACACTGCCACTAACTGTGCTGTTTCCATTAATGTGATGTCATGGGGAATACTCCCGGGCAGGAGGGCAGATTGTTGAAGTCACAGCTGCTGCAGGGCCGAGAGTTCCCTCTCGTCAGTGGCACTGAAAATCAGCAGTCTCTCTGTCTGTTGGTTAGTTGTTGAACTAACTTTGAAACTGATGCTATATAGATTACTACCTTTCAACTTTCACCACTCTTTAGATAGAGCCTCAGTCCCCGGGATGCCTACTAAGTTTTATAGAAAAAGTCTTGCCAGTGTGTCCCATTCACCCTCTGTGGGTCCTCTGCACCTCAACCTCTCTGGAGCCTTTCTGATTTTTTTCTATCTGTCTTTTAACCATGTTGCTTTTAAATCTGTTCTTCGCTCAAAGTTGTCTCATGGAAGCCCTCTCCGATGCTCTGATCAGATGGGGCCCCTACTTGCTTATTCGCATAGCATCTTTCTTACCGAACCTTTCTTACATTTATTGTTAAAGCATTACTTGAATAATTTATTATTTTTTGAGTGGTTTGTATTTTTATTAGATATTTTCTTCATTTACATTTCAAATGCTATCCCAAAAGTTCCCTATACCCTCCCCCCGCCCCTGCTCCCCTACCCACCCACTCCCACTTCTTGGCCCCAAACTTTATATGACCGTGTGCTGGGTCATATAAAGTTTGCAAGACCAAGGGGCCTCTCTTCCCAATGATGGCCGATTAGGC